>NC_134488.1:101399618-101737118 GCF_040206685.1 Ascaphus truei
AAGGCGTGTGCAAAGTGTAAGTGTCCCTGCATGGGAGAGAATGAAAATGCTGAGACTCACAGCACAATCAACCATCCAGGAGTATTATTCTATCCATGTACTAGCCTATGTGCCAGTCACAGTTTGTGATCTAGTTCTGATTTCATTGTTGACTTCTTTTTCCCCCCTTTCTTTATTAACTGTATTTTCCAGGAGAACGAAAGATCACAATGCAGATTATTAGTCTGCTCTGCTATACTAGTGCTGCATAGACCAGATTTGATCTTATTTATGGTAAAACTGTGGCTAGTGGGACATGGATTAATTGCAACAGAATGCATTGGCATTCATTGTAGAATGTTAGCTACAAGTACGGGAATATATTATAATACAGAACATATTCCTAGCACCTCTGGGCAACACAGGCACTATTTCATCAGTAGACAAAAAATGTCAGTGTACAAATCACATATACTGTACACCGAAAGGTAATTATAGGAATTCAATTTAAAAAAAAAAGTAAGACAAATATGGCAGGGTCACAGTCCAATGGGTATTTCTCACTCCCCACGTTAAATACCAGTGTCGATAAACAGAATTGACCATGCCTCCCAAAGAAAGAAACACACAAAGTGAAGTTTCAGAATAGGATTATATGTAAAAGATTCTGATCAGCAAATAGTGGTCACAGGAAACAGGAAATATTCCAATGATTAAAGTGCTATAAAGCATCAGGTATAAATCCTGATAAATAAATACTAAGAACAAGCTTGTCAGACTCTTGACAAAGGGCTCTTTTGCCTGAAATATTGTGTCTCATCGCTAAGCCTGTTAGCCTTTTTCCTACAGTTGTGTGAAAAAGAAAGTACACCCTCTTTGAATTCTATGGTTTTACATATCAGGACATAATAACAATCATCTGTTCCTTAGCAGGTCTAAAAATTAGGTAAATACAACCTCAGATGAACAACAACACATGACATATTACACTGTGTCATGATTTATTTAACACAAATAAAGCCAAAATGGAGAAGCCATGTGTGAAAAACTAAGTATACCCTTACTGATTCCATAGGAATTAAGATGCTAAGAAGCAGACAGGTGCAGCTAATCAAATGCCCTTGATTAGTTGAGAATCAGCAAGTGTGACCACCTCTAGAAAAGCTGAAGTTTTAGCAGTTTGCTGGTCTGGAGCATTCAGGTTTGTGTTAACACAATGCCAAGGAGGAAAGACATCAGCAATGATCTTAGAGAAACAATTGTTGCTGCCCATCAATCTGGGAAGGGTTGTAAGTCCATTTCCAAACAATTTAAAGTCCATCATTCTACAGTGAGCTAAGGATTGTTATTATGTCCTGATATGTAAAACCATAGAATTCAAAGAGGGTGTACTTTCTTTTTCACACAACTGTATATTCTGGTAAGGTCTCTTTTATTCTCTTAAATACTGGGGTTTGTACTATAGCAGTTTAATCATTGGAATATTTCCTCTGATCTCGATTTGCTGGCTAGAATCTTTTGAATACAAACTTATTTTGAAACTTCATTCTATGTTGTTTTCTTTGGGAAGCGTGGTCAATGCTATTTATTGATAGTTTCATTAGTACATAGAATAAAGTCGTCTATAAAGAAGTAGTATGTTTAAAAAATAATAATATAAAGATGCAGCGGACGTTATTTTAAGGCATCACGGCGCAGTTTTCGTGTGCGATGCTGTACTCGCCCCAGGCACGCGCATTTATCGCGGTTGCTTTGTTTGAATTTTATGGATTGTGTGCAATTATATGCAATGAAATGAATGAATTGTAATGTGTACAGTACTGTGCTACTGTGCTACAGTGTCAATTTCAGGTGTTTAAAGCCAGAACACTAAAATGCCATTTTATGCAATCGCCTGCACTCGCGTCTTAAGGCGGTATGGTTGGAAGAAATCCTGCGCCATGACATGGGTATTCCGAGGTATAAACCGCGTGATATCGTAAAATTATGGCCGTTGCATCTGTATAGAATGAGGTGATAGACTTATTAAGGCAGTGAATGGGATGAACGCCCTTAGTATATTATTAATAACAAAAGGGATCACAACAACCCAAAAACAGAATTCTTAACAGAAATACAATATCTCAACCATAAAAGAAACTTGTGAACCATCAAATTGTGGATGTTCTAACCAAGAGGGTTTAATATGTCATATATATTCATTGTCAAAGTAAAATAAAATTACCAATTCCGTTAAAACATTTAGTAATTCGTGGTTTTCCTGTAACTTACAATAAATAACCTTTCATGCTATTAACGTTGCTTTTGGTCTATCGTGTCTACTTGGTGACACCTGTCTTGAGTGATGAAGCCTACAGTAAAAAGAACACGACAACATTATGAAATGGCCATTTCAGAAGAGGCGAGTAAATAAGGCACGATTAGACATGACTTGCAATCAACAATAGGCAGAATTCCTATGAACACTTTTCTTGCGGCAGATTGGTTAAAGAGCAATCCTTGTCTAGAGAGTGCTCACATAACGATAGCTTTGATTTTAAGATGTTCTATCCAAAGCAGACAACTGGACCCATCAAACAGGTAGTTATGTCCAACAAGCTGCTCCCAAACTCCCAAATATATTAATGCACATTAACAAGAACATAGCAAAAAGTGTAAAAATCTCTGAGAGAATCTTTACATATACTGTACCTCTAAAATCATGAAACATATATACAGTAGATATGTTCCATATTTGGAGGGTTCTAGGGGCTAAATAATGAATGGGTTCGATTGCAAACAAAAGTCTGTGACATCATCACAAGGGTTAAAAAAAATGTAAATGACAGTGGGCCGGACATATCACAAGAAGAAATGACTGTACATATAATTGTGAAACTTACAGCAGCATTACCCTCCCCCTCCTATGTTTTTTTTTTTTTTTTTTAAAAACCCTTTTCTATTTTATAGCCTCAAAACTGGGGGTCCTCTAGGGCCCGGGGTGCTCAACTACAGTCATGAAGACTCCGCAACAGGTCAAGTTTTAAGGATACTCCAGCTTCAGCGCAGGTTGCTCAATCAGTGGCTCAGTCGAAGCCTGGAGTTAAAGACTGGCGTTGAGCTCCCCTGCTCCAGGGGATGAACTGCACTATTCTCAGTTCCGGTGACGCCATTGGTTCCGGTGACGCCTATTGTGAGGGCCATCTAAATCTCCATTTAAAAAAAAAAAGCGTTAATAATGGTAACTTCACCGGTAAGTACCTTGGTTATTAGGGCAGTTCCCAGAGTGAAAACAAGCATGATTCTCACCCTGTAAAAAATGGCGGCAATAGTGGGTTTGCTGCTTTAAAGAGATAGGTGACTAAGGGCCTCATGCAGAGAGCATCGTTATTTCAAAACTCGCCATTTTTTGTTCAATTTCCTTCAGAAAACGGCATAAAATGGCGAGTTGCGAAAAACGCGCCATTTTTTTTTTTCTATTTTTAAAACTCGCCTCGCGGCTGGCGAGAACCTCCATCGCGCCATTTTTAAAACTCTCCGAATGCAGAGAGGTGCGAACGGCAAGTAGCGGCTGTTCGCGCCAAAAAAAGGCGCGATTCTCGCATTTTTGCCACGCCACGAAAATATGGCAAGATGGCGCTCGCCGCCTATAGTAAAGGGGAAAAAAAAGGCGCGAATTTGTTTTTACACGTTTCTGAAGCGCGCATCTCGCCAATTTAAACTCGCCACACGCATCCATGTTAAACATAGCAGAATTCGCACTTTTCTGCATATGGAGAATAAAACTCTCCAAAAAAGCTACTTTTTATGAAATTCGCCATTTTTAAAATTCTATGCTCTCTGCATGAGGCCCTAAGTGACTGCCAAATTGCTGACAGTGGGATTCGAACCAAATGGTAATGCTTCAAAGGAAATGATGTTATCATCGGGTCCTTTATTTATTTCACCTACAGAGCTGCTTAGTACCTTACATTTACATTTTTGCACACTGCTAGCTAATAATGTAAAATAATGCTCGTATTGAAAATGTTGATATTTTTCGCATTGAATATGTTAAATCTGGTACTGCTAAACATGGTCAAGTCCAATCTCACAGTATTGTATTATATACTAAAGGAAGGTACTGTAAGAACAGTTCCATTAATGAGGCATGTGTTCATGTAGTAAATATATGGTTTTGGTTTATATAATCCCCTCTCATCTGGATAAAATGCCAAATTAGTAGATTGGTATACATATCTCGTATGGGGAAAACATTGCATTGGCTATTTTGTATAGCACATTTTCATCAGATCTAAAGGATCACATTAATAAAGTATACTTATTGTGGCTACATGTCACTGAAATGTGCGACGCAAATAGCAGCAAATAAAAAAATTATGCAAATTGTGTCATTTAATGTCACCATTTTCAACCCGTTGATGAATAACTTTAATGGTATTTCATTTACAGAACAGTAACAATATGGTAATGGTTACATTTACTCACTTCTCATACTGGGAATAAATGGTGCTGACTGTTTAGCATTCTCATTTCTTATTAGGGAAACATGAAATTGGAGTTGCTCATGGGCCTGGTTCTCTGATTTTGCAACTACAACTTTTTTTGTTTTTGGACCAATTTGCTCGAATTTGGATTGTAGTGGGAATATTTTAAATTTGACCATTTTATATATACAGTATATAAAAATGGATATTAAAGAATACAGGGGAAATGTTGTTTACATCATATTTATAAAGTGTAATTTTCACAAAGAATCTCTGGGACATAACACCTGAGTCACACCCAAGGCGTCTCCCTTAGGAAAGCTCCCCAATATTCCTTCGCTGCCCCTGTCCATCATGCCAGCATGGAAGGGTTTAACAGCATGAGGACACGATCCACTTCAATGACCACCTGGAGTCCATCAGCCCCTCGCCCCCACCCCCCACCTCCCTGCATTTCTGATTGAGGTGCAATGTGCCTCCATGCTGCTTTTTTTCATTTCCAAAAAAGAATCATTGGGACATAAAACCTGAGTCACCCCAAAGGCATCAACCAAAGGGCAGCCAAAGGGTGTCACCGTTTGCTGCCATTCGCTGCCTTTTGGTAATGTTACCGCTGCTCTATTGCTTCTGACACTCACCAACCCTCCCATGCCCTGTAGCCTATGTCAGCATATCCTGACTATAGATTGTAAGTTCCTTGAGGCAGGGCCTCTTCGAACACAACTTTAATCCTGTCTGTAAATGTTATTTATGCCCATTATCATATCTCTGACAGTATATGAAATATTTGTAAACTGAATGTGTATAACCTTTGTTCATTTAATGCAACCATTTATTATTAGAACTCTGTTTTTCCTGTCTGTCTCATTGTGTAACAAAATAATTTTATTAATTGCAGTTGTTCTGAAACTGACTGTAAAGTATAGTGATGATGTCACAGACATTTGTAATTATGGCTACAATCAACCTCCCTGTATCCTTTTCCACCCTCCTTCTCTCTGCCCCTACAACATGTAAAATGTTAAATGCAGTGTTTCTAGAGCTCACAGTAGTTAACAGTGAGAGATTGGTTGTTGCTGGCAGCCAGTCCCTCAACACTTCCTCCATCAGCCGAAGCTGCATGAGAAAGAGATTTTGCCTTATTTTGGCCTTGAGAATAGAGAGGAATTGACCGAGTCCTGGTTCTGAGCTTGGACTTTACCCCCACAAACTCACTAATCATTAATAACCTGTGTGAGTTAGTTTGCTCACTTGCTTCCTTTCGTTTAACAACAACTTTTTTTCCAACAACACTTTAGGGATTTTGTATCCTACTGACTCTACTAGCACCATGAGGAAAACTTTATATTTTATGCCGCGTTGTGGGATGAGCGAATAAACTTTGCTTTTATTTTGTGTGAATGGTCGGTGTTCTGTTTTATCCTAAATATCCTAAGCCAGGTTCTAAACCCAAACAGCAGCTTTTAGCAAGAAAATAAATGATATAATCAACCATATAGGACAAAGATTCATAACACGGTTTGAAACAAGGGCAAACCTACATCTGAAACGCCATCAATTTGTGGATTTTGTCATAGTATTCTCAAACCTCAATTAAGCGCAGGAATGTATGGGCAATTTAATTCTCACGCTATTGTATATAAACCTATAAATAAGTCTAGTTTCCACTGACAGTCAATGTCCAGAAAGTCCTGCTTTTGTCTTTAACAACGATCAAGCACTGTCTGCACGTCAAACAAAAATGTAAATACTGAATATCACTTCAACATTACATTATTGCGACTTGAAAATAAATCCGGTTAATATAATATCACAAACTGCAAAACACTTCCATGTAATAATCACATTTGCATCAAACTGTCCGAAAGTTATACTGACATTGTGGATACTGTAAGGTGGAAAACCGATCAAAAAACGATTGCACAGTGAATAATTATCATTGTCTTCTAAATGTCAAAGTAAATTTGCAGGTTGTTGTTGTTGTTGTACAGTTTGTGAAGTGGAGAAAAAAGTGCGCTTCAAAAAAAGAGTATCCAAATGAACAAATGATCAGTGCATAAGATACATGTATACACTAAGATGTGCATACTCCGAGATGTGTATTGCACAACTATAAAAAGTATATACAAACGTGTTAAATTATATTATATCAATTGTGTGATAAAGTGCATAAACATCAAAAAAAATCACATTTAATTAAAGAAAACTAAAAAATTGTTTAATCTTAAATGAAAAGTAGATCTACAACAGACTGCTGATAGCTATTGTCCTGGCATTTTCTTATATTCCTATAATAGTCATCCTTACATGTAGTTACTTCAGTTTGAATCAGCCTCTCTGACAGGTGAGGCCAGGTCCCCGCTGGCTACTGCAGCGCCCGCTGTGGCGGACACTGCAGGGACAAGAGCCGCCCCACAATGGGGCCGGGCCCGCTGCGATGGGGGGCCACTGCGCTGCGCCGGCAGAATCTCCTGCTCTCAAGAAAATTGAGATCAGGAGTCGCGGCGGAGCACTAGGCCACGCCCCTCGGGGTTCATCCAATGAGGACGGACCTTCCGGGTGACATCACGGCCGCGCCCCGTCACTCCCCCGTCACGCCCTCCCCCCTTTGTCTTTCTCCATGCAGCTCTCTGCAGACCGGGGAATTCGGCTGCACGCGCCGCCAGCCTCGCAGGCGCGCGTGCAGCGCAGGCAGCGGGGCCACAGCCTCAAACAGAGAGAACATGAAAGAAAATCCCTTATACTGTTTAATAGTAAAATGTCTTTGAAAACACCACGTAAGTGTTACACTCACTCATCTGTGATTGATAAAAAAACATTCTCACTTTTAAGGGAAGTGTGGTGCCCTTTTAGCATGCGTCCTTGAAGCTCCTCACCGCTTTCCCAGACAGTGTCTACTCCCAACTGCTGTCACTTTGTTAATTCCTGTAGGAAACACAGTGGATTTCCAATTGGCATATGGGATTACTGGGCTGGTTGGATCTCTGCTTTACTGGATGCACAACTTGCAAAATGCAATCCTACCCGTTTTGTGACAGTGTCACGTCATCAGGGAAATCATATAATCAACAGAATCTGAGTCTTTTATAGTCCCAACAATTGGTCTAATTGTTTAATTAACCTAAGCATATTTACTAATAATTGAAGAGCTGTTACTGTACATACAAATAATTCTTATACTGTATGAGATCTTAGATCATAACTTTACCCCACAAAACATGGACAAGTTGTATCTCCTATCCATATACCTCTACTATATACAGTATATATTATATATATATATATACACAGTATAGATCCACCAGTATAGACAGATCATGAACATCATCTCAAGAGATTATAGATAGAAAAATGTATTGTTAACAATAATAAAAAAGGGGGAATTAAAATGGCGAAAGGGGAAAATGTAGAAGTTTATCCAGTACAGATTAAAAAAAAAAAAACACTCATGTAGTCTGAGCATGTATGTACATCTACACGGATGTACCTATTAGAATGTACAGTGTTTGTTAATGGGCTTAAAAAATTATTTGCATTTTAAATATTTAATGTCTCTGAACTGGTTCAAGCAAATGATCTGAAAATGTTATACAAGTTGCAAAAGAATACACATAATGTTTTGTATCGAGTCTGGTTGATGAGATGTACCATTTATGTTTTTTTATCACTTCAAAAAATGTTAAAACGAATTCCAAGATGGGGGCTGCCCCAATTTTATTGAAACTTGGGGCAGATCTAAGTTAGGATGCCAGAAAGGTACCCTCAAAATGATATCTGATTCGGTCAAGGCATTTGGCCTGTTGAGAGGAAAAAAACACAAACAAAAATACAAACACAACCAAAGAGGTCAAAATGTCTAGTAGAAGTCTTCACTTGGCTCACGCATCCAGTAATAGTTTACTATAAGATTCATTATAATAAACTCAGACATTTCACACACATTTTTTAGAGAAGGATTTCCAAAAGGTAAGACCTCGCTATTTTACATGCAAATGTACAGAGAAAATATGCAAACATACCCTGATAACATTGAAGTCAAGTAATTATTTCCTTGGCTCATCCTTTTGCTCTAGCGGTTTCCACAAATGGAGCAAAGTCATGTAACTTTAAACATTGATCTTAAGAGACATGAAATGTAACCCCTCTAATATGAGTCAGAGTGCCGCTACTTGTATATATGTATATCCCCTCAAACGTCCCTCCAAATAAATTAGGGAGACATGCCAATGCTAAAGAAGTACACCTGAGAGATATGCTAATGACTATGCAAAGTATATTCAAATAAGTCAGTCCCACGCTTTCTAAAATGATTTCTCATTTCAACTACATTATATACAGTTCATAATAAGCCTTAGGCACCAACCTAATGACTAGAATGGTGTCAGAACCAACAGGACTAGAACCCACAACCAATGATTTTCTAGGCCACAGTTTCATTCATTGCACATGCAATACATAAGAACATAAACAATCCCCCAGAAAACGTTGCACAGGTGTGTTCCATCTCTCTCTCCCTGATGCCGCCCGACCCTAATTATATGGGCCTGTGTGAAAGTGCCAGACATTGTTGGAGCTCTGAATTAGTGCATTTTCATAACAGGCCTATACTTTGCAAATGCTTCAGTACCCTTTACTTGGCTTCCATTGAAGATCCCCTGTGATGGTGCACATGCCTCCTACTGTTGCCCTCTCGATGATCTGCTTGGCCCCACTCATGGAGTCAACCTGCCCTCCCTCCAGTCAGTATCCACTAACCTTGTGCGGATTGCTGCCTGGCTTTTAGTCACCAACCGGTAGCCCTAAGATCCCAAAGGGAGCAGCAGCTCTCTCCCCCATGTCCTCCGCCATTGCCTCTTAAATACTCCTCTCCACCTTAGTCCCTCCTCTCTCAAGTCCACTGTCATTGGCTGATGCCTTTCGCATCATGAGTCACATTCTGAGCACACGTTGGAGAGGAGTCTAACAGGGGGTAGTGTGTGTGCATGCATTTTACTAGGGGTACATCAACATACTGTAACCAAAACACATCAGTTAACCCATCAACCAACTGCCTTTGCAGCTTAATCTCTCTCGCTCTCTCTCTCATCACTATTTTATATGGTCAAAAGTACTCAATGCATTTCTAAGTGTAGATTACCCTTCTTCTCACCATATTGAGTAGATGCCATTTGACCTTGTGATCAGGACAAAGCTACTGTAATAACAAACAATGTGGATGAAGGATTGAATAGGAATATTATCATTGCAGACTTTATTTGTCGAGAGTGTCTGGTATTCGTCAGGCTAATTCCTCAGATTTTAGGGTCATGGACAACTTCTGCCAATATATAACCTACCTCATCAGGACAGTTGAAACTTCCCTCTCTCTCTCTGGCTATATTCCTGATATGTGCTTTAAAAATCCTTATGCTCAAATCCAACAGGTGGCTCGCACACAAAATTGATGGTAACTTCTTTAATCTGATATTGGCCACTGTAAAGAATACACATAACAAAGGCAGAAAAAAAAGAAGCGAAAGGGTGGCAATTAATTATAACACCCTTCTAATAAATTGACCACAGGGAGCCATACAAGAACACCATTAGAACTAACATGTATCTCAAAGCAAAAAAAGTAATTACAACTTGTTCTGCTTGTGATAAAAGAAATACCAGCATTCCTGGGGAAATTTATTACTTGATCACTTCCCCAAGCTGATGGTGTTCTTTTGTATTTGCCTCTGTTATCTGCGTGCTCAGAAAAATTGGGCTCAGGTATTGCTTGAGGGGAAATCGTGCCCAGGCTGTTGTACTTCTTAAGTAAAATAAAGTGAGCTATGCTTCTGTGAAGATAATTCACAGTCCTAAATTGCAAGGTTTAACCTACTAAACCTGTTCCATCATTCAGACAGATAGCAGTTACAGCGTAGTTTTATAGACAACAATAACTCCGTAAGTCACGGGAATGTACCAGTAGTGAGATCTTTTCGTTGGTCGTCACATTTTATTTTTCATTCTTCATTCAGATTACCTTCTCTATTTTGAAATTTCCTAGTGCTGTAAATGAACATTTCTCACAACTTACAGTACTGCAGACAAAATCACAAATTAGTGAACTATTCAAATGTAAAAGTGTATTTCATAAAGTTGGTCAGCTGTCTGGAGAAGTTCTGTAGTCTCATTACAGTACCTTAAGTAATATTCTATCTTGGTGACATGTTAGATCTAAAGTTAGTGTTATCCACAGTCAAGATAACTGATTGGTTCACCAGACGTGAGTCAAGTGCCAATGATGAATTAATATGAAATCAGGCTACACATTTTTTTTTTTATTATACACATTTTAAGTCAGGGAATTCATAGTAAATGTATAAACTACCATAGATAAAAAAAGAAGCATGGCAGCCACGTGTACAGCTTGACTTGTCCATGCCTCGAGTTGGACCCCTGACCCATCCCAATAAACACACCATACCACTTCTGGAGAGAAATTAATGGCCACAGCCTTATTTATTACAACAGATAAATATCTCATATTTATCACCAACTAGGAACCAAGCCTAATTGCTCCAATCACATCCACCAGAGCTCGAGGGATACCCTGAGCTCGTGCTCATCTAGCCATTCAGTACCTTTGTCTGAATGTACAGAGCCCCCATCAGAAGGTCACCACCACACGAAACCAAGCCTAGCCTACAATGGTACCGCCTTCTTCAAATTCCATACGGAAGTCACCACCATTCCGACCGCAACAGCCTGGAATAGTACCGCCTTCTTGCCTTATTGTCAGCCTTCGCATCCATGCCCCCCAGCCTTGCCTCGATTACCAGATCTCTGGCTCTATCAAAAAATGCCTACAGCACACTACACAATTCTTTGTCAATCTCATCATTCACCGACAACCCCTCTGGGTATGATAGGTGATGTATGAGACAGGAAATGTCAACCTCCCCAAAAGGGATCCAAAAACTGCTTCTAAAACCTGTCACTAACAGTTCCAACACCTCCTTGTTTGGGTACCGGTGGAGTCATGGTGCCATCTTATCGAGATTCAACTGTGTCCTTGCTCTTTGCCCCAGCCTCTCCACATGTGTTTTCTATTTCATAATTTTCATCATGGACCCAAGATCACCATGTTTTTTTTTTGTCTCTGCAGTGTTACAGATCTATATACAGATTCAATAGAAAACCCTTCTAGTAAAGCTTGAGCTAAGTATCTGACTTAGGTCTAGATTTACAAAAGGTCGATAAATGAAACATTTGGTTTAACGCTAAATGTATTTATTAACCTATTCCCTAAAGAAATATTGCTATCAAAGGAGCATTGATAATGGGCATTTCACCTCAGATATATATTGGCAATATAATGAACACAGCACATGAAAATGATCATGCAAATAAGTAATTAATGACACCTTACCTGTTCACATGCTTTTACCTAAGTTCTGATATCTGGTGATATCAGGCTACAGCTGTTTTATATCACCTGACTGAGTCCTATCTTGCCTATGTATATAATCCAGAGCCGGCTTGAAATTTAGCGGGGCTTGGTTCCTGGGGAAAAGTGCGGGGCCTCTTACCTGCTCCGGCATCACTTCCTGCTCCTCAAATCAGGGACGTCACGGCTGATGTCGCAACGTCATGTTGACATGGACACGTGACACTGCGACATCGCAGAGAAGAGGAGGAGAGGAGACGCCGGATAGAAGGTAAGAGGCACTTACAGAGGCCCTGCACTCTCCCCAATCAGTTTAACTGTTGTGTGGAAGAGCGCGGGGCCTCTGTAAATGCGGGGCATGGTGTGACTGCACCGATGGTACCGCCATCAAGCCAGCCCTTTAAACAGCCCTTTAAATGACTATTATATACACACAGCAGACAAGAGAACCTAAATCAACTAACAATATGTGATAAAAGTAAATTGAAAAACATTTATCATCATTTTAATATATCAGCCCTTCAGTAGCACAAGTGGCCTGCTTGTCATGACCAAACCAAAGGTAGCGGACCACTAGGGTATTAATATATACCCAATAAATACCAGATATTAGACTACATACCTCACCTTGCATATCAAACAGGCTAGTAATGCCTTACTCACTATGGCAAATAAGGAGTTAACATCCACCTCCCTGCCCACAGGGGGACAGACTGGGACATGGGTACACCGGTGAAAGGGAAAGGGGGATTGACATGACGGTCCTGCGGCAAACAGAGGCCTTTGGCAGTTGGACGTCTGCCTGGCCCAACTTCCAGTGCCGGCCAGTCGGGTCCTCTCCGCTCTTGCGCCCCCCACGTTGTGGGGTGTAGTGGTGGTGTAGATACACCCCTCTACTCTCCCCCAAAACAAGAAAGGACTCAAACCCGGCCTAATCCAAGGCCTGATGGCCTACAGCAATTTCTATCCTTCCTGTCCCATTGTGAACCATCCCCAGGTGTCCTGGCGAGGAAGGTGAGGCTTAACCCCTTGTTTGCCTTCGGGGTAAGTAAGGCATGCCTTACTAGACAAATTGGTATGCAAGAAAAGGGATAAGTATGTAGTGTTAGTGTTTAATTACTTTGTTGCCTAAAAGCCTTAATTTGCTATGCATAGGAAGCATGTTAAGTAGCATGGGGGATTAAAAGACTTTTCTTGCCATAGGATGATGTAATAATTTGTATTACATTACCCTATGGATAGACATGAATTGTGTGGATTTTTGGCGTTAGTTAGGAAATTGAAAGAGTGACTACAGTATCGTGGTTCTCCTGAATTCCTGCCAATAAGCCTCTGTTAAATTAGTTGATTTCCACACGGTTATTGTGCATATATCATTCTTAGTGAATACGGTATACAATCTGACAAAATGCCCCATGATATATTTTTTTCATAACGCCAAATATTATTGCTGGTATAACGCCCTCCAGTGCTTTCGTTCCTTTTGATTTCTTAGCCAAGGCTATCAGTTTTTTTGCCATATATATAACATCTTTTCACCCAGTTAACATAAAAGTAAGGCTTATAATCAGTTTACTGACAGAGAATGCTCTTGACTGTACCTCTCTTCATCTTGAATTAAGTAGAGCACACATACAAACAGTAAACTGCAAATGAAGCATGAAATATCATTGTTGAAAATACAATTTCTTTCAATCTCAAAGTCAAAATATGCTGTAGTTATAAAATTGCACATCCATGTCTAGGAACACATCACCAATTGTGAAGTGAAAATCAATACCATATGGTTGTGATGCAAAAGGCATCCTGTATCTTGGGGGCTTTGATGTTTTCGATGTTACATACTGTGAAATGCATTAAATTGCATGAACAGGTGACTAATGCTATGAAACACATGGAGCATATATTCAACCATAGGTGCATTTCACTATGAAATACGGATACAGGAGCATAGCTTGTTTAGAATAAAAATTATATAGAAACAGGAACACATAAAGGTATATAAAGATAGATCAAAGAGATCCATGATGAACAAACACCCAGTGGGGCCTATTCACAAAGTGGTGATAAAATCAGTGCATTTGCGCCTGACTTTGGGCCCTATGCAATAAGTGCCGGAAAAAAATCGCTGTCCTATTTATATTGCCCTTTTTGACAGCGTTGCTATCAAGGTTTGCAGAAAGCCCAGAATACCTGTGATAGCAACATTTGAAAAACTGGCGTGTAGCCGGAGACGTGATGATCGCCTCTCTGTAAAGGGCTTACCCGGCGATTTCTTTGTGCTGCCGAGAGAGAGCCGCCTCTCCCTGCGCAAATCTCGCCAGAGATCAAACATTTTTAATTTAAAATGTAATACTAGTGTATTGTAGCGGGGGATGTCCAGAGCAGAACCTCTTTGATTTCAGGTCCGGGGACCCCCTGCTTCCCGATATACAGGCCCGTTATGGGGTGCCGGAATCGCCTATGCATTTTATTCCCACGGTCACGTGATGTGGGAATAAAATGCATAGGAGGTACTGGCACCCCATAACGGTGCCTCTATCTTGGGAAGCAGGGGGTCCCCGGACCAGAAATCAACGAGGTTGTGCTCCGGAGATCCCCCGCTACAATACACTAGTATTAAAACCCAAATAACAATTTGAACAAATTCGTTACCGTAGAGGATATTCGCTATGGTAATAAAGCGGCTTTAATGTAATTTTTATTAAGTGTGTGGGAGCAGGGGGTCTCCTGAGATGAACCGCACTGATTTCATCCTCAGGGACCCTCTGCTTCCCGAGTTACAGGCCCTGGTATGGCGTGCGGTATCCCCTCCAGTATTTAAATCCCACGGTCACGTGACGTGGAATATTTAAAAATGATGGCGATACCAGCACCCGATGCTCCATTCCGGGACCTGTAGCTCGGGAAGCAGGGGGTCCCTGAGGCAAAAACTAAAGCAGTTCAGCTCAGTAGACCACCTGTTCCCGCACACTATTAATACAAATTACATTGAAGCAGCTTCATTTCCTTAGCGGATAGCCGCTTAGGCAATGAAGTAGTTAAGGCATGATAGCAGGTTTATTGAGGGCAGAGTGGGTGAGTGAAGTGGGTACTTAGCTCTTCAGTCACCCCCTCTGCCCCCAATAAACATTACAATATGTACTAACCACCAATACACAACCCACCCACCCCCTGTGCCCCCACATAAAAAACATTTTTATTTTTTAATACACAGGATTAATACCAGAGGCCGGCGGTGCTCCCCTGGTCGTCCCTGCTGGTGTCTAGGGGGCCTTCAGGTGGTCCCCGTGAGTGTCTGGGGGCCCTCGGGTGGTTACTGCAAGTGTCTGGGGCCCTCGAGGAGGTCCCGTGGGAGTCCGGGGACCCCACAGGGCTATACGGGTGGTCCCCATGGGTGTCTGGGGGCCCTTGGGTGGTCCCCATGGGTGTCTGTTGCAAAAAAAAATGTGTAATACATTGCAATATATACACCCCTCCCCCAAACACAACACAGTAATGGGCAAAAAATAACTGTTATCCAGATATGAATAATAGCTCATTTGACCATTATGAAATAAAACATTAGCCAGCCAGTATAAATTAAGTAAATAAACCTTTCTACTTACCATTGCCATCATGAAGAGCGTCCTCTTCAGCATACTCCAGGACCATGTCCTCCGTTGCCAGAAAGAATACATGAAAAAAAACAATCTAATAGTCCCTAACCCTTTAATCACCTTAGCGGTTAATAACCGCTATAGTAATTAAGGGGTTAACCCACCCTCCCCCGCTACCCACCAGGGAGGCCTATCCACCCACCCTGGAACCACGATACCCACCCTGTACCCACTGATTGGCATAGTGGCAAATCATACCCATATAATATGAGCATGATAAACCACTATAGCAGCCAATGGTCACCCTAATCAAAAAGCATGAGATCCAAAAATACACAATATTAAAACATATACACAAGCACCTAAACACCACAATTAAATAAATAAAAGCACCAGCCAACCAATTAATTAATTAATTTTAAACACTAGCCAACAAAACAATGAATTAATTTAAACCACTAGCCAACAAATCAATTCATTAATAAAACCACTAGGCAAAGTAGCTAACAAAAAAAATCATAATTTAATAAAAACGCTAAACAATAGGAAAATGAAATCAAAACAAGCCATCCAAATTACAAACAATTTAAGCCAAACAATAAACAGACCCCTTTTCAGAGGTCGGATCATCTCGTCGCCAGCTACTCGCCATGTTTGCAAATGTTGCTATTACTGGTATTTGGGGCTTTCTGCATAACGTGATAGCAACACTGTAAAAAATGGCGAATTAAAAAACCTGGCGATTTTTTCTATTGTACTATACTGCATGAGGCCCTGTGTGTGTGTTTCTTTGTGTGTGTGCAATTAGGGTTGCCAGGTGTCTTGTTTTGAACCGGACAGTCCGTTATTTTGCCCCTGCGTCTGGTATAATATGAAAGGTAATATGTATGTGTCCGGTACTACCTCTCTCCGAATGCAGGGTGGCTGCGGGGGTCCGGCGGCAGGTCATAGCATTTGCCGCCAACTCCGGCTCTCCCCCGCTGCAGGCTTCTCGCTCACTGTATGTCCGCCGAGGTGTCTGCTGCTGACGCGCGCTGGTTCTCTCAGACTTCAGAGCTGGAAATCAGCTGGGCTCAGCTTACGGCATGCTGGCATGAGAGGAGGCCCGGCGCACGTCGGCATCAGACACTTCGACGTGGGACAGACCTGATGCTGGGCCCCCCGCTGTCACTGCCCCCCCCCAGCCATCTCGCAGCCACAGCCCCCCCTCGCAGCAACGACCCTCCTGCAGCAACCGCTCCCCCCCTGCCGCAATGCCCCCTCCAGCCCCCCGCAGCCACCGGCCCTCCAGCAGCCACCGGCACACCGCCTCCCCCCCCAAAGCAACAGCCTCCCTGCAGCCACTGGGCCTGACCTGAGACTATCCCCAAGGTAAGTCTAATGTTTATGTGTATTGGAGTTGTATTTTTTATATGTATTGGTGGTTGGGTATTTTTTATATGTATTGTGGGTGGGGGTGTAGTTTTATATGTACTGGGGGGTGGAGGGTGTATTTTGTATATGTATTGGGAGTGTTGGGGTATATTTTTATATGTATTGGGGGATTGGGGTATATTTTTATATGTATTGGGGCGGTTGGGGTATATTTATATATGTATTGGGGGGTTGGGGTATATTTTTAAATGTATAGGAGGTTGGGGTATATTTTTATATGTATTGGGGGGGTTGGGGTATATATTTTTTAATATGTATTGGGGGGTGGTGTACTTTTTATATGTATTGGGGAGGTGGGGGTATTTTGTATATATATTGGGGGGTATTTCTATATGTATTGGGGAGGCGCGGGTGTATTTTTTATATGTATTGGGGGTTCTATATTTTTATATGTATTGGGGGGTCTCGCATATTTTAGCATTGTGCCCAGTATTTTTGGACAAGCCACCTGGCAACATTACAGTAAGTGCAATATAACAAAAAAAGAAGCAATTGAACAGGGCATAATACTAGAGAATGAATATTGTGGCAGGCAGATGGAGCACAGGATATCATATGGCTATGTTGATATACAACACATTTTGCAGTGAATTTATCAGTCACAACACACAGTTTGATTATCAATTACCAAAGCTAACAGAATGTAGCTTCACACCCCCTTGCTCAGTACAGGCCCACTCGAGAACAGGATATTGAAATTCTGTTTATAACTCAATTTTTTCACTGTGGCGTAGAGTTCCAGCACGAAACAAATTAGATATAACAATTCCAGAGCAGATTTATCGGGGCCACACTAACACAGCATCCCTATGCATTACATGGAAGAGAAGCTAGAGCAAGAAGGGGGAGTACTGTAAGGGTTATACTAACATTTAAAAACAAAGGTAGTGGGTAGAAAAACATACAAAGGATTTAATTTCACTGCAGTCAATGGGCAAAAAAAACCTATCTTTCCAAAAATTCTTCCCTTCTGCTTCCTTAACTCAAAGTAAATTAAGAACATTGTTAGCTAAAAACCAACAGATGGCTTACTAAAGATGATACCTCCGATGGCTAATTGGAGTTTATTGATGCTGATATT
Source organism: Ascaphus truei (assembly GCF_040206685.1). Classification (NCBI taxonomy): domain Eukaryota; kingdom Metazoa; phylum Chordata; class Amphibia; order Anura; family Ascaphidae; genus Ascaphus; species Ascaphus truei. Next base: position 101,417,595 of record NC_134488.1, read on the forward strand.
GATGTTGATCTGTTCATCTGAAGAAATCACATGCCCCTTCAAACAAGAAAGCATCAAAGATCTCACTAGAGACAGCCATCTATCTATTTTCTCTTGAGAAACTGATACTTGCCATCATTTTATGCTGCAACATGAAATGTCTCACGGAGGGTAGAGAACTTTTTTTTTTTTGCTGCTTTAGTCATACTGAAAAAATCAACAGTTTTACTCGAAGAAATTAGCCTATAAGCCATTTTATTAGAAAAAGAATAATAATGTCTATTTGTATAAAGCCTAGCTAAATAGCCACATTCTACTGAATTGTGACAGCTCTGGTGAACTGGGGAGGTATCGGTAGTAATGAGATAAGAACTCACAAAGAATAGATTTCAGATATTTCCTCCTCAAATAAATCTCACTTCAAAGACCAGATACTGTACATCAAGTTGCGGTAAGTGAAAATACGGTATTATCTAAAAAAATATAGGGGCCTATGCAGAGAGCAGCGCTATTTCGAAATTCGCCATTTTTTGGAGAAAATCGCGCAGAAAGCAGCAGAAAATGGCGAGTTCCGAAAAACGCGCCAATTTTTCTTTTCTATTTGTAAAACTCGCCTCGCGGCTGGCGAGAACCTCAATCTCGCCAGTTTTAAAAATATCCTAATGCAGAGAGGCGCGAACGGCATCTAGCGGCTGTTTGCGCCAATAAAATGGCGCGATTGTCTCCTTTTTGCCTCGCCAGAAAAAATTGGCAAGAAGCTGCCGCTCGCGGCCATTGCAAAGGGAAAAAAAAGGCGCGAATTTGTTTTTACACGTTTCTGAAGCGCGCATCTCGCCAATTTAAACTCGCCACACGCATCCATGTTAAACATAGCAGAATTCGCACTTTTCTGCATATGGAGAATAAAACTCTCCAAAAAAGCTACTTTTTAATAAATTCGCCAATTTTAAAATTCGCTGCTCTCTGCATAGGCCCCATAGTGCGTTATTATCTCAAACAATAGTGCGTTATTATCTCAAAAATAGGGAGTTATTATCTAAAAAAATAATGAGTTATTATCTCAAAAAATAGTGAGTTATTATCTCAAAATATAGTGTGTTATTATCTCAAAAATTGTGAGTTATTATCTCAAAAAATAGTGCGTTATTATCTCAAAAAATAGTGAGATATTTTGAGAATGCAAACCAGTTACCTTGCACCGCCAAAAATTAAAAAATATCGTCACTGGTTTAAATAGTCATAAAGCTGTAGGTGTTTAGTTAAAACAGGGTTAACGCTTGAAATTAAGTAAACATTTTATCACCTATTTTAGGCTGGTGGTAGCCCTATCTTTGCATACAGTGGGAAGTCAATGAGAAAATTCACGACCTCGTAAATTCAATGCTTTAACATCTATATTTCAAAAGGAGTTAAACCATAACACCACCTTGATCGCCCCGACACCCCTAGAAGGTCTAACTACTGTCCTAGGGCCAACTATCACCATAATCCAGTCCTGTACAACCCTCCCCCCCCCAAAATTTTTTTTAGCCTTCCCCACTTTACCACCTTACTTTGTATTAGGCAGCGATGCGCAAACTGGGGGCACGAAATTAACTGGAGGGGGCGCGGGGTTTACAGAGGCCCCTTCACGCTTCCTGAAGGCACTTAAATTAAGTGCCGGGGAAGCGTCGAAGGCCTCTCTAAACCTTTCTTACCGTGTTTCAGCTGGCATCTGGAGACGTCAAATTACATCATAACTCCAAGACGCTGGCAACCACGGTAAGGAGGAGGGAGGGGGCGTGTGGAGAGCAGCACAGCCGGCAGAGGGGCACAGGGGAACAATATTGCGCTCCCCTGTATTAGATTATTGCCAAGCAAACCTTTATTAAGCAATAATGAAACTGGGCTGGGCCAACTAACCCTATCACCTACCCCCTCCCCCTACCCCCCAGGGCCACCAACAGGGGGGGGGGGGCAGAAGGGACAGGTGTCCCGGGCCTGGTTACTGCCCCTTTGATGTCAACGTCCTGGAAGTAAGCTGGGCCTCAGCATCCATTGCGCGCTTACTTTGGAAGCTCGGCGTGGGACACAGAGTGAGGAAGCATGCAGCTGAGGGAGAGCCGGGGTCTGGCCAAGACCGTCATCCGGGCCTGGCCAGAGGTCGGCCCCAACTTGCAGCACTGGCTGCCAGACTCCCACAGCCACCAGGCCCGCCCTGACCATCCCCAAGACAAGTTTACTTTTTTTTATATGTATTGGGAGGAGTGGGGGTCTTTTCATATGCTTTGGGGGTGGGGGTCTTTTCATATGTATTAGGTGTTAACTTTTTATATATTATGGGGTGGAGATCTTTCATTTGTATTGAGGGGAGTGGGGGTCTTTTTATATGTATTGTTTTTTTTTAAATATGTATTGGGGGTTTGAGGGTCTTTTTAACTTGCATTGGGGGTTTGGTATGTATTTTGTGGGGGATTGTGTGAGTGGGGTAATTGACGGATGGTGGGGGCAGGTGAGAGAACAGAGGGGTGAGGGAGGTGTGAGTGAGGAAAAGAGGAAGTAAGAGTGAGACGCAGGGAAGATAAATACATGCTAGGTGGAAGGGGGGTGAGTGAGGAAGAGGGAGTTAGACGGAAGGGAGAGAAAGACATGGGAAAAGGGGGGAAAATAGAGGGGTCTCGCGAGGTGTGAAATGGGGGGGCTCGCAATACCGCTGACACGGGGGCTAACGGGGGGCCCCGGACGTAACTGGGCCCCGGGAAATCTGTCAGCGGCCCTGCCCCCCGTCAACTACCTTTCCCAATCCCCTGGCCCATACACCCCTGTTGTGATAAGCGTGAAAAGAGAAAGAAGCAGGTCTGTTTTGGTAATCCAACAATTTTTATGTTACTCATTGTGCAACAAAATGAACTTTCTAACATATGTGTTATACAAATAATAAATTTACAGTCGTCCCCTCTTAGCATGGATGGGGTCCCGCATTGTTTGTCTACTACTGCGTCTGATCCATCCTTGGGTGTACACACCTCGACATGCAGGAGTGGACACATTAGGTGTTTCCGTAGTCATAGTCGCTGGCATTTGTATGTATGTCTTTAACTATATAGAGCGATTAATGTACATAGTGCTTCACAGCAGTAATACACGTGATAATCATATAAATAACAAATAATACAAATAACACGTAATGGGAAGAAGTGCTTTCAGACATGAAAAGGACATTTAGGAAAAGGAGTCCCTGCCTCAAAAAGCTTACAATCAAATTGGTAAGTAGGAGGAACGTACAGAGACAGTAGGAAGGTGTTCAGGTAAGTGCAATGTATGAGGTGTAAAGTATCAGTCACGGAGCTACTCATATGCTTCATTAAGGAGATGTGTTTTAAGATGGGTTTTTAAGGTGGATAGAGAGGCCTCCTCTTTGTGGCCTCCTGCCTCCATATACCCATGGCCTGTTGAATATTCCACACACATGGCCAATAAATTAGTTATTTGTGTGGAGATTTGTGTTAGGTTGCCTCCCATTTTGTTATTGGCCGTGTAAATGTGCTGCAGTATACAATTATTCTCCTTAGTGGCCTGCAGTTATTGTTTTTGTAATTTATGTAGCCAGGTCACCGGATGGCTACTATTCTGCCCTGGGGCTGGCAGTAAGCCCTGGTACAATCATTGCCAGTAGTTGATATGGGGTTTTTCCCCTCTGAGGAGCTGCATTTGAGTGAGCGGGAGGTGGTGACATCAGGCCTGGGCATGATCAATTTGGGAGTGCCTTCCTCCCCTTGAGGAAGGCAGGTCACACATTAGAGGCTGATTATTGGGCCTTTTCCAGTCCTCTTCCCTCCGGGGGAGAGTGAGTGTGGACCATAATTCTTCCTCTGCTAAGGAGGCGGGGAAGAGCTGGGACTGCTGCGGGTGCCCTTGGCCTGTAGTGAAGGTCCAGGGACTATCCTTCAGTGTGAGCTGTGAGACTGCATCGGACAGAACCCTGCCTTGTTACAGTACTGTACAGTGTAGGTAATAAACCGTTCCTATTTTTATACCTCCTGTCTGGTGTGTCACCTTTCTGGGGGGAGAGGTAATTGTTCTACCGTGGGAGATCACCTTCAGTTCCCTGGAGCCTACGGCAGATGGAGGCGCTGCACTGCTAAAGAATATGTAGGGTATGAAATCCAGAAGCCTAGTCCTGTGTCCCCACGATAATCGGCGGATGACTCAGCCCTCCTGTTACCATCAGGTATCATGCACCACATGCCAAATCTCCCACCGGGTGAGGGAAACACTGTTACATTTAATTTGCTCTTCTTTCAGCATCATCATTTTCATTCAATAGCTGCTCTTTTTCTAGTGACAGCTGTGTGAGCCCTTATGCTCTGGTTTATGTGAGCTAGGTCCTGGTGAAGATTACTTGGCTTCCGAATCAGTTTATTCCAGTGTGTGACTTGAGCTCGGTGTAGCTGCAGGGTTTCCTGGGGAACAGACATCACAGTGGGACATACAGGTTCACATGGCTGCTCATGAGAAGCCACTGGTGTTGGTTGAGGCCTTTCAGCCGTTGAGGAAATATTTCCATCAGCAGCACTCTCTGAAGAGGGTAAATGAGGTGGTATGCGTTGTGGTGCAGGACGCCAGCAAGGAACTGTGAATAACATTTTTTTAATTAAATATGGAGCTTTGTACAAAGTACAATAACATTATTTATACTTTGTTCTTAACATATATACTGATCATTGTTTTAGGATTTCAATGATTATTTATTGCCAATTTGTTTTGTGTATGATGCGTGACATCTATTATGAAACATTTACACTACAAATTCTAAAACTTTCAATTCTTTTTCAGTATATTCACCTGTTTTCTTTAATGTAAGCACATACCTCAGGATTATAACTTTAATGAATATGTTTGTTATGTTTATAATATTTAGGTCATGAATCTTGTTTTAGGAACAATATTTATGTTCCACATTACACTGTTCTGTTAATATTTTCTTATATGCAATTGCTATCAACCTTGTATTGCACATTTTTGCATCCATCACATGGAAAAGGAATGTGAAAAGTGAACATTACAGTTTGTCAAAAGTCTTGTCATTTCAATTCATTTGCTTACCTGCTGAAGATTTCCTCAGTGGTGGGGTTGCCTGCAGAGTTGCATGTGATGATGGACCTATAATAAGATTACGGAAAAATGTATATTAATTTATGGTGCAATAGTTCATGATATGTGTGATGGTGTAACATTTTGCAAAGTACAGTCTTCTTAAGATGTTGATACACGTCAGGTGTTATGATTGTATGTGATAATTACATACATACTGCATGTAGTTATGTTTGTGTGACGTAACATTTACTTCATGACAAATAATAATAATAATAATAATAATAATAATAATAATAATAAATTATACTGTATGTACTGTAATTTCATATTTTGACTAATCTGTCCATATGTGAGATTTTTAAGTATTGACAGCTGTCAATCACATACTTCATGTTACTGTACCTGTTTATTACTAGACATAAATGTTACTAATGCAAAATATTGTTAATGAAATGTGGACAGATGTAACACATAATTTTCCTGCCTGATGGAAACTCAGAGATTCACTTGGTCCTGATGCAGTACACGCGGATGGACCTATAATAAGGTGACATGATATTACTGTAAGGTTTATAACGTAAGGTTATGCTTTCACAGATTGACATATACTGTCATACAGTATAAGTACGATCCTTGACATATAAAGTGTACATATTGTAATATTATGTGTTGATAAGTGTTCAGTATTTTCTTAATAGTAACATGCACGTTACATTACATGCGAAGAACAGTAATCATTTTCATATCTGAAAGTTGTAAAAAAAGAATTGACATTATTTGTTTGGTTATTACTGTACTCACCTGTAATGTCTGTCACATACTCTATGTTACATGTCTGTAATGGTTAAAGTATGTGAGTATTTATCAATAGTGTGTTTGTACATTAAATATTAGCTGCTGACCTATTGGAGAACGGCTGAGAGGTCGAGAAGGCTGTGAATCTTTCCGCCAGAATAGACTTACAAGAAAGTAATGGTATGTGTGATGAGCTAACATATTTACATATACATTTATATAAACACATGATTTTAATTGTATCATCTCATTAGCATGTAATTATCTGGATCTTCATATGGCATTGGTCGTCCAGTGTCTCAGGTTAGGTATATCTACTATTAATTCCGGGTGCATTACTGCTGTGTAACAAATTAAGTAGCGTTCCTCCACCCGTTGCTCTGGCATGGCTATGTTCCGCTGCCAATATTTTCTTCAATTTCCTTTTGATGGTTGCATACCATACGTAGCACTGTGCCAACTCTGTTTACCGCATGTATGTATGTATGTCTTTATTTATATAGCGCCATTAATGCGCCATTGAAGCAAATGCTTCACAGCAGTAATACACGTGACAATCATATAAATAACTAATAGTACAAATAACACATAATGGGAATAAGTGCTTCAGATATAAAAGTAACATTGTAGAAGAGGAGTCCCTGCTCCGAAGAGCTTACACTCTAATTGGTGGGGCGAACATACAAAGACAGTAGAAGGGCATTAAGGTAAGTGCGTCTGCAGGGGGCCAAGCTTTATGTATCGTGTATAGTATTAGCCACGTGCTACTCATATGCTTCTTTACCAAGTGTGTCTTAAGGTGGGTCTTAAATTGGATAGAGAGGGTGCTAGTTGGGTATTGAGGAGAAGGACATTCCAGAGGTGCGGGGCAGTCAGTGAGAAAGGTTTAAGGCGGGAGAGAGCTTTAGATACAGAGAGAAGACATCCTTGAGCAGAACGCAACAATCAGGATGGTGCATAGCGAGAAATTATGGCTGAGATGTAAGTAGGAGCAGACGAGTGTAAAGCTTTAAAAGGGAGGAGGATTAAGTGCGAGATGCAAGATTTGATAGGAAGCCAGGAGAGTGATTTCAGCAGGGGAGATGCTGAGACACATTTAGGAAAGAGTAGAGTAATTCTGGAAGCAGCGTTTAGGAAAGATTGTAGGGGAGCCAGGTGAGAGGCAGGAAGGCCAGACAGCAGGAGGTTACAGTAATAGAGACGGGAGAGAATGAGGGCCTGAGTCAAAGTTTTTGCAGTCGAGTAACAGAGGAAAAGGCGTATCTTTGTAATATTGTGGAGGAAAAAGCAACAGGTTTTAGATACGGTTTGAATGTGAGGGGTGAATGTGAGAGAGGAGACGAGTGTGACCCCTAGGCAGCGTGCTTGGGCTACAGGGTGAATGATAGTACTTCCAACAGTAATGTGGAAGCAGGTAGTAGGGCCAGGTGTCGGAGGAAGTATGAGGAGCTCTTTTGTTGCCATGTTAAGTTTAAGTCGGCGGAGGGCCATCAGGGATGATATCCCAGAGAGACATTCAGAAACTTTGGTCTATACAGCAGATGTAAGGTCAGGGGTTGAAAGGTAAATGTGTGTGTCGTCAGCATAGAGGTGATATTTAAACTCAAGAGATGTGATTAGGTCACCTAGAGAAAGTGTGTAAAGAGAAAAAAGAAGGGGTCCCAGGACAGAGCCCTGGGTACGCCCACAGAGAGATCGATAGAGGAGGAGGTGTTAGCAAAAGAGACACTGAAAGTGCAATGGGAGAGGTAAGAGGAGATCCAGGATAGAGCTTTGTTAGGAATACCAAAAGTATGGAGAATGTGAAGGAGAAGAGGGTGGTCCATGGTGTCAAATGCTGCAGAGAGGTTGAGTAATATGAGCAGAGTGTAATGACCTCTGTCTTTGGCAGCATGGAGGTCATTAGTTATTTGAGTGAGGGCTGTTTCAGTGGAGTGAGCAGTGTGGAAGCCATATTGTAGAGGGTCTAGGAGAGAATAGGTGTTGAGAAAATGTAGCAATCGAGAGAATACAAGACGTTCAAGGAGTTACATCAAGGTATTTGATACTCACAATATAACCTTAGCCTCCAGAGTTCACTAGGTTTCAGATTTGTTGTAGAGTAAGAATATACTCATATGTACTGTAAGTACATGAACCCTACCCGATACCAATAGATTGAGGGATTATAGAAGGAGCAAGAGGTTTTAGGAGATTGGAGGGAATGGGATCAAGAGGGCAGGTGGTAGAGGGAGAAGAGGAGATCAGCAGTGACACATCCTCCTCAAGACAGCGGAAAAAGAGTCAAGAAAGGCAGGAGGAGAGTTAGGAAGAGGTGTGGGATGGGAGGAGGTAACAGAGGGGATGTTCTGACGTACGCATTCCACCTTTACCTTAAAAAAGTCAGCAAAGCCCTGAGGTGAGATGGAGGAAGAAGAGGAGGCAGCCGAGGGTGGTCTGAGTAGAGAATCAAAGACAGAGAAGAGTCAGCGTGGGTTAGACTTGTGCGTGTTGATTTGTGATGAAAAGTAGGATTGTTTAACCTGAGAGAGGGCAGAGTTGAAACAGGACAGAATACATTTGTAGTGAAGGAAATAAGGAAGTATGCGAGTGTATGAGATTTCCTCCAGAGGCGTTCAGAGGAATGAGTGGAGGAACGCAGCATGCGCGTATGTGAATTTAGCCAGTGTCTGGGGATAGAAGGGGGAGGACGGCAGAGAGAAAGTGGGGCATGTAGATCAAGAGAGGAGGATAAGGCAGAGTTGTAGTTCCCGATCAGGTTGTCAGGGTCTGGAGCAGAACTGAGAGAGGAGATGGATGAGCGTAAAATGGAATCAAAAGCTGGTACTGTAGGTTAAAAGAGCGCAGGTTTCTGCAGAAACGAGGGGTAGATAGAGATGGAGAAGGGGAGAAGCGAGAGAGAAAATTAGATGAGGTGATGGTCAGAGAGAGGAAAGGGTGAAATGGAGAAATCAGAGAGAGAAAAGGTTTTAGTGTAAACCAGGTTTATTTAGTGGCCATCCTTGTGGGTGCTGGCTGCAGTCCACTGTTGAAGGCCAAAAGAAGGAGGTTAAAGAAAGAAAGCGGGAAGCCCAAGGGAGAGAGGGTCATCAATGTGGCAATTGAAGTCCCCAAGTAGAAGAACAGAGGAGTCTGAGGAGAGAAAGAAAGAACTAGGATTCAAAGTGAGAGAGAAAGGCAGAAGGGGGGCGAGTAGAGGTAGGCGATAGATGACCGCCACGTGGACAGGGAGAGGAGAAAAGATCCGGACTGTGTGAGCATCAAAGGAGGGAAAAGCAAGAGAGGGGGGAATAGGAAGGGTTCAGTAACGGCAGAGAATGTAGAGTAGGAGCCCCACGCCTCCACCCCTGCCATCAGAGCGCGAAGTGTGGGAGAAAGAGAGGCCGCCATAAGAGAGGGCGGCTTCCAGAGCAGAGTCAGACTGAGTGAGCCAGGTCTCAGTTATAGCAAATAGGAGCAGAGAGTGAGATAGAAGGAAGTCTTGAACAGAGCGGCACTTGTTAGAAAGGGAGCGAGCATTCCAAAGGGCACAGGAGAAAGGGAGAGAGGAGGGAGGGTGACAGGGGATGGGTATGTGGTTAGAGGGGTTGACACCAGAAGGAGTAGAAGTTGCATGTGGGAGGCGAGGACGAGCGCATGTAGAAATAAAGCAGGGACCAGGATTGGGAGAGATATTCCCAGAAGCAAGGAGAAGAAGCATGGATAGAAAGAGGATGTATGAGCATGATTTGTAGGGGTGTGTTTTATTGCAGGGGGTATATCTGTGTGGTGTCAGAGGGCGCAGGTAAGAAAAGAGTTCATGTGAACTGAGAAGCGGTGAAGAAAGGAGAGATGGAGATATATGAATAGAGTTAAAGACAAAATGAGGCTGGTGGAAGGAAGTGCATAATTTGAAAAGAAGTGAGGTCACAGCAAATATAACAAGTGAAGGTGGCATCACAGCAATAGTTAAGTGTTGAGATTTGCAGTCTGGGATAGATGATATCCTCATTTCCAGCGTAGGTCAAATGCAGGAATCAGGGCCAGTAGGTCTTGTCCACTTTTTCACTCCTTTTGAACTCCCTTTTAAACTTCACTATGCTTGCCACTTTAATGGGCCACTTGACATGGGGCTGCCGAGTAATCTTTTGCCATTTTGAATCCTTCATGACCATGGAGGTTTTGGCTGGCATCCTACCCAGAATTTTGTGGTAACAGCCTACAATTTTATTTATCAAAACAATGTTTTTGTCATTGGAAAATGTTCAGGCTACGTATCCCAGCTTCTCAGTTGCTATTAGCTCCCCTGGTCTTTGCTGCTGTGCCCTGTCTCATTCACTGCTACTCCATCGACCCTCTGACCTGTCCCTCTCTCCTCTTCCCACCTCCCCCCATCCTTCTACCCTGGCTTCTTGCTACTCTCCCTGGGGTACCAGCCCCTTTACTCTCCTCCCTACCACTCCTCAGCTCACTATCACTCCTCCCACTCCCTGCATTCATCACTCCTCCTCCACCTAGCATCACTCCTCTCACTCTCTCCACTCCTTCGCTCACCATGACTTCATGCATTTGCTCCACACCCTCCACCAACAATTACTCCTTGCACTTGCTCCACTCCTACACTGTTACGCCTCAGTCCACCATACTCCTCCCACTCCCTCCACTCCTGCGCTCCTCAGTCAGCCTCACACTCCCACCAGTCACTCCAGTCACTCCACTCCCATCAGTCACTCCACTTCCACCAGTCACTCCACTCTCCTCCATCTTTCACTCTCACACTCACCGTACATAGTACAAAACACAAGCACACAGCAAATATGAGCACACACAGGAAAGACAGACAAGTTCAAAATTACAGAAAAATAGCCTCACTCTGTCTACAACAAACAAGCGCCCACACAGACAGACAACAAATAGAACAGGACAAATCAATCAGCTATAACAATATAAATCTCCAACTCCCTGTAGCCAATTTGTTCTCGCTACTTCCAAACAGCAATGGAAACATGTATGAGGAAATGAGCACTTTATATGCTGTGCTGTCTAGTGAATTATTGTGATTTTTCGCTGCCATTTTAAAACAATAACGCAACCTCAGCAAAATTAGTAACATTTTATTACCCCGTTGCCAACATCAAAGTTCGTGTGGAAGATTGAGTCAAACTTTGGAAAAACATTTTTGAATCTGAGCATAATTTGACCCAAAACACAAGTGCACTAACACCTGAGTCTTAAGATTTAGCTAGAAATGGTGAGATGCAGAAATATAAAGGTCTGTAAAGGGATATATTTGTTGTGTAGAAGGAACATGAGTGCTCCATAAATAATACACAGGCATGGTTTGATCCCTGTCAGAGGTGGATGTGAGTGATTAGCATCCACATTCAAGGTTCATTCACTATTCATGACTGAGCTGGAATTATTTATTTAGAACATCTGTTACATGTTTATAGTTCAAAGTTCTTGTAGCTGTAATGGTCCTGGACATAAAGCAGATTCGATGAATATTGTGATGCCTTTTAGCGGACCAACATATGAAGTATTTTATAGAATAAATTATAGTGTAAGCTTTCAAAACCTATGAAGTTTCGAAAGCTCTGTACACTATAATTTAATCTATGAAGAACTCCATATGTTGTTCTGCTAAAATGTATCCCAAAGTACATAATTATGTTTTTTATGGAATATTTTTTTCTTTTTAAATAAAGAACTGTACGCAGAACTGTGCAAAGAATTTTAATGGTGCAATAATTCCCTGCCCAAAAGAGTTTACAATCTGATTGTTGGTTTGCCCAATTCGAGGGCAATGAAAATCGAACATATCTAAAGACGTAAGATACTCGGCAAACAGGCATAATACATGTGACGCAAAAGAAAAAGAGCGAAAAAGAGTAATTGCACCAAAACACACTTTTCTGTGCATGGAAAGATTACTTCTCCATGCTTTGGGAAGGTAATAGAATAATACTCTATAAACATTTGAATTCTTTGTGGTAAAATACTATAAAATTGGGGCAAATCCTTTAGCAGAGGTCCCCAACTCCAGTCCTCAAGGTCCTATAACAGTTCAGGTTTTAAGGATAGCCTCTTATTAGCACAGGTGGCCCAATCATTTTGACTGAACCACATGTGCTCTAGCAGGGGTATCCGTAAAACCTGCACTGTTAGTGGTCTTTGAGGACTGGAGTTGGGGACCTCTGCTTTATAGAACTAGGTAGTCCCATTGAGATGCCATTCTAACAAGAAAAATGAGAATAAATTGAGAAGTACAGATGTAGCAGACTTTACTGTTCATGTTACGCTACGGTGGTATGTAACACAAACAATAACACAGCAATAGTCATAGGGGCCTGTGACAGGATAAAGTCAGGTAATGATAGTTATGCCAGAGAAACATACATCTGAGTCCTTCATCCAGCACTCAGAAGGTTAATCCAGGAAGAATGGTTGGGCAATTAAGAAGTAAGTGGAGACAGCTGATAGCCACCTTTGATAAGGGATGTAATGCTTGTGGAAGGTGGCTGTCTCAGACTTCAGAGCATTGTTTCCTGACTGTTGTGCTATATGTTAAAAGATTGGGAACTGGAGATAGCCAGCCAGCCTGAAAGATAGGGCATGGATTGTTAGTAAGTTCTCCCAATGTGGAGTAGGTATTATTTTGCTGCAATGTTTCCTATGGGTTTTGTATCGCCTTAAAGGGACAGTGTGCCCAAATGTTTAGTTCTGCTGTGAAGAAATAAAACCACTTAACATTTGCTTTAACCTGAAACTACACGTGTGGACTATTGTCTGTCCTCACCTACAGGCCGTCCTGCTAAAGGGCCTGTTCTAGTAGCTTCAATAAAATTGCTGCTATCTCGAACGGTTTGACATGTTCCCATCGAATGGTTTGTCATTTGTGTTATCACGGTATTCAGAAAGAATCTGAAACTATTTCCACAAGTCACAAACCGTGAGGTAGGAAAATGCCAGTACCGTACGGGACAGCAGCGATGGTATCTCAGCCTCTCTCAAAGTTCTCCCCCCATGCGACCCGACCACAGTCTGTCCGAGCTGCACAGAGAGAGTTGCACAGAGAGCTGCATCTCCCTGCACAGCTCTCACAGGTGATCACACTGTTTTTATTTACATTTTAATAACAGTGTACTGTAGCAGGGGGTCTCCAGAGATGAACCGCATTAATTTCAGGTCGGGACCCCTGCTTCCCGAGTTACAGGCCCCAGTATGGGGTGCGGGTATCTTCTATGCGTTTAAATGTCACGGTCACGTGACGCGGGAGATTTAAACATTGCAGGCGGATACCGGCACCCCATACCAGGGTCTGTAATTCGGGAAGCAGGGGGTCCCCGGGGCTGAAATCCATGCCGTTCAGCTCTGGAGACCCCCTGCTACAGTACACTGTTATTACAATGTAAATAAAAAAGCTTCATTACTTAGCGGCTTGCAATTAATGGGTTAATCCTGAGTACCTGGTGCGTGGTGTACAGGGGGTGGTGAAGGGGATAGTTGCCCCAGGGTGGGTGGTTGGTTAGGCCTGCTGGGAAGGTTGTGGGTGGAGTTAACCCCTTCACTACCATAGCGGTGGTAACCGATATGGTAATGAAGGGGTTATCCACTCCTGCTACCCACCCGAGAGGCTTAACCACACTACCTTGGATCAACAACCCTCTTCACCCAATCCCTCTACCCCCAAGAAACATTAAAATAGAACAACTCTTCTACCCACCTCCTCTACCCCAAACAACTGCCCCCCCCCCCCCCCCCAACACATATAGTACAATAATGGGCAAAATTACTATTGTCCATATCTGGATAATAGCTCATTTGCCCATTAAAAATAAAACATTATTCAGCCAGCATAAAGTAAATAAAAGTTCTACTTACCCCAGCCAGTATGAAGGCCACCCTCATCACTGTCCTCCACGTCCATGTCCATGTGTTTTATTTTGTGCCTGTTTTTTTTTAGCTTGCTCATTCATTGCCATAGTGGCAAACCATTACTAACCACTAAGGTGATTAAGGGGGTTAGTGGCCATTCTTTTGTTTTTTGATTGTACTGTTGCTGCCCACGGAGGACACGGAGGACACGGAGGACACGGAGGATGGTGATGAGGATGGCCTTCATTCTGGCAAGGGTAAGTAGAAATTTTATTTCCTTTATGCTGGCTGGATAATGTTTTATTTTTAAAGCTGCAGTTCAAGCTGCTGTTTAAAAAAAAAATATATATATATTTTCCCATTCAATATGTGCATCAATACAATCTGCACACTGACAAGTGATTAGCTAAGCTGCAGATCGATCTGTTCTCCTTCAATCGATCGCTTGCTCCGGGTTATTTAATTCAGTTTTTGCACATCATTGTGGACAATGTAGTCCTGGAATAAGATTGACTAGGCAGTTACTAGATACAATTGGTGCACTGCTAGAGAGAGGGCGGGGCTCAAGAGCCAAAGCCTATCAGAAGGGGAAGAGGGCTGTCACTTTGGAAATGCTTCCTACATTAGAAACATTAAAAATGTAATTAAAACCTTTTTTCTTTTTAAATTCTACAAGTATTTTCTCATAGGACAGAACTGATTTATTAAAACCACGCATGTAGGATTGAACTGATTCTTTAAGCGTACATTTCACATAAATTGGTCATGCTCCATATTCTAGTATCAAAAATAAAGACAAGCTTCAAAGAAGGATTTACATTAAAGCAGCAGTACAAGCTGCCGTTGTTTAAAAAAAAATTCCCTTTAATATGTGCATCAATTCAATCCACTCAATGATAAGTAATTAGCTAGGTTGCCGATTGATCCGTTCTCCTGTGATCGATCGGCGAGGATTCGGCTCAAGGGTTCACTAAATGGCTGTCAGGGCAGCAGAAGAAGACCAAAGATGCAAAGTTCTGTGGGGAAAGATCATGTGACCAGGCAGTCACTAGATACAATTGGTGAACTGCTAGAGAGAGGGCAGGGCTCAAAAAGGGGTGTGCCAGAACCTGTTTCAGAAGAGGAAGGGGGTGTGACTGTGTAAATGTTTGCTATAGACACAAAATATGCTTGTTACATTATAATACATTAAAAATTTTCATTTAGAATGGTTAAAAAAAATATTTTCTTATAGTGCAGAACTGATTTATTACAAAAATCACACACATGTAGGATATTGCTTGGTCTGCAGCTTTAAGAGAATTTAAAGGTGTCTAGGTTAAACTTTTCTACAAGACTTATCTGGTACACCTGGTTCCTCATTGTGACTAATGCAACTTGTGCCCACACAGTGACGCCTTACTAACAATCTTTCTGACATCCGGCAATGGATCTTGGGGGTGGATCCATTAGGGATAAAGTAATAGATGAAACGGTAGAGTGTGAGGGAGTCTCCATGGCATATGCACCATGCAATGATAATGGGACTGGTGCAGTGCACATGGGTTCATCTGAAATGCGTTAGCAATGAAATGTTGCTAAAAAAAGCCAGTTGCTGTGGGATTGAGAAGCCTAGGGCTTTGAATTTGGTGTAACCTGATTATTTACAACAATGTTAAATGTTTTTTTTTTTTTTAATTATCGGTTGCCTTTGGTAACCATGCAGGTTAACAATGAGATGTTAGTAAATTACCAGCAGTCCGATTGCATCAGTGTGAGTGATGGTTTGATATGGTGGGTAGAGTGTATACTGTGATTCATATAATCTATCACCTCCTTACTTGCTGAATGTGTATGTCAAACTCTGTTTTCACTCCTTGCGCAATGTCTGCTTTCAAATACTTATGAACCAGAAGTTCACAGTAGCAGCACAACAGGAATGGTGTCCTTATATGCACAAGCCACACTGGTAGATCATATGCAGTAAATATACACTACGTTTTGGGAAATAAAACCTTCCTTCATCAGGTATCTGGTGAAGGGAGGTTGTTTCCCCCTGAAACGAAGTGCTTGTTTTTATACTCTGCGGTTTGCCCATATTTGGACATTATTCTTTTCATGCTGCTACTGTAGTTTGACCAATAATGCCTGTTGTGCTCACAATGTCTTGTCTAGCTAACTATCCCTAAATCTCACAGTCCACTACCTCACTACAAGTGAAAAAGTTTGTTTAAATAGATTCTACAAGTGCAAGACAAGACTAGTTTCAGAAGTGGGCCAATAATTTCACTGTGTGGTAGACCAGGGGTGCGCAAAGTGGGGGGGGGGGGGGAGGCGCGGCTGTAACTTACAGAGGCCCCGCACTTCCCTGAAAGCATTTAAAATAAATGTCAGGGATCGGACAAGGCCTCTGTAATTTTTTACTTACCTTCCCTTCCAGCGAGGCATCTACATGGCAACCCAGCATCAAATGAGGCTGCGGGGTCACGTGATGTCACATGACACCACAATGTCATTTGACGCCGAAGTCATGCAGGGAGGGTGGGGCGTGAGCCGTAGGGGAGAGGAGAATGGGTGGTGCATGTAGGAAACTTTGCGCATCCCCTGTGGTAAACAATGTGGAAACTATGGTAGATCTCCTTGATATCTCCTTCTGTCTACTCTTTATGCTCTCAATTCTTCTGTAAAGACCCAAGAGAGCACTGTTGTTTATCACCATGGATTTGATGGAAGCAGGGACAAACCATAGCATGAAGCCAACATGGCAGATTTGGCAAATTTAAGTTATTTATTGGGAAGTTATTTTAAGAGAATATGGGTTAATCCTATCTAATCCGAAGCAGCTGCTTGGGCCACTTTCAAATACTTTGAGGAATATAACATAAGGCCCATAGAGAGATCCTCCATTTCTTTTAAAATGTTTCAAGATAATTTTCAGAGAGAAGGCAAATAATCACCCGTACCATCTTCACCAGAAATTAAATGTAACTTTAGATATTATTATGCTTATGAAGAGGGAACATCCACTTCTGTAAAAGCAGTACCTGCAAGAAGATTAATGTAATTGAGATGTAATACCATTCAGTCAGTCATAGCTTGGCTGACCAAGCTACTTCAACACTGGGGAGTACGGTATCAAATCGAAAAGAAGTAAAAACACAAAATCAAATCGAAAAGAAGAAGTAAACACACAAAATAGTGGAATATAGTCTTCAATTGGAAGGGAATTTGTAAGTCAGCAGTTAGTACTACTCATATTTTCCTTAATAATATTAAAAGCAAAATCCAAACTGTGACTTTCTTCTGTAAGGTGATATGGTGTCAGGAAACTTGTGGGACATTAGGGAGGAATGCAGATAGTGCAGGTGGTACAGATGCAGCAACGAGTATCCGTACACGTGCCTTTGAAAATCTGGGGCAATCTCCCAGTAATGCTGCAACATTTCTGTGACATTTCTGCAAATAGACTAATGGCCCATTGGATTAACACAGCGGGGGTCCCTGGCAGTGCAAAAGCCATGAAGAAGCCTTCATGGTGAAACGCGTTGAGTCTGGGAGACGAAGAGGCAAAGCAGCGCTTTTCTCCTCACCATCAGATCATTCAGGGCCTCCTGCACATTCGTTTTACCAAGTGGTCACGTGAGACCCCAAAACGCCAATGCGCAGACCAGTGTGGAGGCGGTGAGACTCAAACAGACTGCAGATCTCCAGAAACTCGTATTTGTGTTTTGCTATGCTTAAAAGAATGTTTAGCATGTAAGTGCACACTGGCAAACAAGAAAAATCATCGGGTGCATGAACCCAATTATCTCTATCGAAGATAGCTTCATATAGCTATCTTCATTTCAATGTTGAAAGTTCATAGTGATGCAAATCTGTGTAGCTACACACCAATCAGGAGGAATCTAACCTAAATCAGAGCTATAGAGGACACTCTGTTTACTTCAGTTTCCGGAATAATAAATAAAGCGCTTTATTCGACCAACTATTGAAGTGATTCAGGAATCCCCTGTTGGAGTCTCTAAAATCCTACCTATATGTCTAATCAACACTAACCTTTTGTCTCTATTGATTGAGGATATATGGACATATATTAAGTAGGACGTGTAGTAGAGCATATTATTGCAATATATCATTCAGCTCACGTAAGGTTCTGGTATCTCAAGTCTTAGGCCGCGTCATGTTTAGTGCTTGTGGGTGCAGGCGCTCTGAGGCGAACTTCCGCTCGGCACTGAGCCCCTACAGCCACAATGAGAGTGGCTTTAGTAGGGGCTCGCCTACGCTTCCGCAAGTGCGCGGAAGCGTAGGTCTTAGGAAAATTTTAAATCTTCGCTCTTGCCGGAGCGCAGGGCCGGTGACGTGAGCGTTTCGCCCAATGAGGGCTAACCAGTTCCGTGACGTCACTGGCCCGCCCGTTGACACGCCCCCGACACGCCCACGGACGGCGCGCTGTCTAAGGCCAGGGAAAGCACCCGCTTTCCCTCAGCCTCAGCGTGCCTCCGCACGCCAGCAAAAACCATGGACGAAGCCTAATGCTAGATATTTTTATTGTTGATTGCGTATATTTAATAAATGTGTATTTCATACTTTATATACTTTTTTTGAATGCTTCATCCTTAGGCACCTTGGCACAGCAAGCTCTGTATTCGATACAGATAATTGGGCTCACGCGCCAGAGTTTTTTCTTGTTTGCCAATTTGTTTATAGGGGAATCGAGATCCCCTGTACTCCGGCTGAAGAACACCAATTCTCTTCAAGGACCCATAAAACCTTATGATATGAGGTAACCTTTACACAGATTATAATTTAATAATCACTTTTCATTATTGTTACAGTAATTATTTCCCTCGAGAGCCCCTTATTTTTTCAGTAATGTAAGTGCACATGTTTAAGATTTTATTGAAATATAAAAATACCTTTTGCACATACCATCTGCACTATGGCATTCCTCTCTGTTGTCCCAGATCACCTTCACAGAAACTGCCACAGTTTGGCTCTTGCATTTATTATTATGGAAAATGTGAGTAGTACTAACTGCTGACTTACAAATTCCTTCCCAATTGAAGAATATATTCCACTATTTTGTGTTTTTATTGCTTCTTTTCGGTTTGATGCTGCACTCCCCCACATTGAAGAAAATCTGAAGTACAGATGCAGCGGCTGTTATCTGAACATTTCACGATTTATATTCCTGGGCATACCCAGGTCGTGCCGCATGATTTGTTCAAACTTTCCCACGCTAAGACACGTGTTTACTAGTGTTTTTACTAGTGCCGGTGCGCATCCACGGCAGCGTTTACGGAAGAATAACAAGTGAATGCCGCGTGGAATACAACAGAGTTCACAACAGATTTATTATACATTTATTATAAATCATTCTTCCTGGTAATGTACAGGTTATTAAGAATTTATATTAGTGTTAGGACCCTTGAGACGTGGTCTGCCTTGGAGGGGCTCAAGGGCTTACAACACTTTGGCCAAAGAGTTAAACTAAAGGACCATTTTATTCAAAAGATACTTTTATATATATATATATATATATATATATATGCAAATATAACTGTATGCTCATCTGCATGTCTTAGGCAGGTCTGCAACCCCGCCTTTCCCCATTATCACCCAGCATACAGCACTTCCACTGCAGCAAGGGATTCTGGGAAATGACATGCAAATGAGCACACAGTGTCACTTTTTGCCTCAATAACCATTTTTAACATGGTTCCCTATAGGCTTAAGCTTGCTGCATGGTCACAGCTTTGAGCACAGCCAGGGTTAAGGTGCATACCCAGAAAACCACCCACAGACAGCTCTTTCGACCTTGATGGGTCTCATCAGTGTGGGGTTGATTTTACTGTATATATATATATATATATAGGCACTGTGCTGTGTATTTGTGTCATAGGATGTAGCACTGAGCTCTGTCTGTGTTTCATATTCTGTCTCTGGATTTAAATAGTTATCATGGTATTCAGAAACATTCTGAAGACCTGTGATAGCTAAATGCTCAAAACTGGCAAGGAGCAGCGATGTGATATTCGCCTCTCTCAAAAGCCCTCATTCGCCTATCTGCAGCAATCTATTAGGGTTTTAATAACAATTTTAATACATGTCTACGTGAGCAGGGGGTCTCCGGAGCCAAACCACACTGATTTCAGGTCCGGGGACCCCCTGCTTCCCGAGATACAGGCCCCGTTATGGGGTGCTGTTATCTCCTATGCATTTAAATGTCTTGCATCACGTGACCTTGGGATTTAAATGCATAGGAGATACTGGCACTGATAACGGGGCCTGTATCTCAGGAAGCATGGGGTCCCCAGACCTGAAATCAACGGGGTTCTGTTCCTGAGAACCCCTGCTCACGTACACTTGTATTAAAATTGTTATTAAAACAGCTTCATTACCTTAGCGGCTAGCTGCAAAGGCAATGAAGGTTCAACTGCAGTAGCTTGTTTATTGGGGCAGAGGGGATAGATGAAGGGAGCAATAGCCCCAGGGTGGGTGACTAGGCCTACCAGGAAGATTGCAGGAGTTTAACCCTTTCACTACAATTGCGGTGGGAACCGCAAGGGTAATAAAAGGCTTAACCAGTCCTGCTTCCCCCCCTGGTAGGCCTAAACAGACACCCTTGTGGCTACTAACCCCTTCACCCAATCCATTTTTAGTTCTATTATTGTTGTGGTGTTTAGGTGCTTGTTTATTTCTTTAATTGTTGTGTTTTGTTGTGCTCGATTGTTTTAATAGGTTGGCCATTGACTGCTATAGTGGCTTATCATGCCCATATTATATGGGTATGATGTACCACTGTGCCAATCAATGGGTGGGGGTACTTGTGCCGGGGTGGATGGTTAGGTCTCCCGGGTGTGTAGCGGGTGAGGGTGGTTTAACCCCTTAATTACTATAGCGGTTATTAATCGCTAAGGTGATTAAGGGGTTAGGGGCCATAAGATTGTACTTTTTCTTGTACTCTTTCTGCCAACGGAGGACATGGACCTGGAGTATGCTGATGAGGACACCCTTCATGATGGCAGGGGTAAGTAGAAAGTTTTATTTACTTTAATTGTGCTGGCTGGTTAATGTTTGATTTTGAATGGGCAAATTAGCTATTATCCATATCTGGATAAAGGTAATTTTGCCCATTACTTTACTGTAAGTGTTGGGTGGGGGAGGAGGGGTTGTTGGGGGTAGAGGTGGGTTGAAGGGTTTTTGTGTTAATTTTTCCTTATTGGGGGTAGAGGGATTGGGTGAAGAGGGTAAGCCCAAGGAAGGCTGTTTAGGCCTACAGGGTGGTAGCGGGATGGATTAACCCCTTCATTTGCTTAGCGGTTTATTAACCGCTGAGGTAATGAAGAGATTAACCCCACACACAACCCCCACCCCCCCATAAGGCCTAAACACCCACCAGGGGCCAAATACCACCTTCACCCTACCCCGCTACCGAGAGTAAACCGGGCACAGGTAGTTAACCCCTTCATTGCCTTAGCGGTTAGCCGCCAAAGGTAATAAAGTTGCCTTCAAATGCATTTTTTTTGCATCTGATTCATGCCGGGTGCCTTCGGTGCTGATATAAATGTGTATCAGCTTCGGAGCCCCCTGGCATCAATCCGATGCAAGTCCCTCTCTCGCCGCCACTTATGAAGCTTCTTGGCAGCTTCACGTCATTTTTTTCTGGCGAGAGGAATTTGGGGTTAAATTGCCAATGTAGATCCTCGATAACCTTATCGAGGCTACTAGAATTGCACGAGTTTCAAAACCTGACGATAAGTGACTTGTCGCGGTTCACTTGGCGATGTGTTTTTGATGGCAGCAAAAATTGGCGATTCAGCCCACTTATCGAGTGTGTTTGTACTTACATAGTATTAAGAGGCGTGCCAAATTCTATAGTGTGTCTAAATATCTGACCAAGCTACTACCATGTGCCTGCTCACAATAATGTACAGTAACACAAGGCTTATTTTACATTTGTTTCACCTGCCACCCAATTGTCCAACCTGTTAAAGCTACAATCAAGAAGATGTGGGAGTTAAAATAAATGAATAAATTAAGGAACAGTCTTGAAAATTATATTCAGCTATATTTTCTATTGGTCCCCTAAATGTATTATAACTTGAATCAACATTTCTCTAGGACCAATACAGCTACTAATAATAATAAATAATAATTGCATGTTCTTGTATAGCGCTGCTAGTTTTATGTAGCGCTTTACAGAGACATTTTGCAAGCACAAGTCCCTGCCCTGTGAAGCTTACAATCTATGTTTTTTGGTGCCTGAGGCTCAGGGAGATAAAGTGACTTGCCCAAGGTCACAAGGAGTGTACACTGGGAATTGACACATGGGAATTGAACCAGGCTCCCTTGCGTCAAACTCTCAGTGCCAGTCAGTGTCTTTACTCACTGAGCCACTCCTACTAGAACATTAGCTGTATCTTAGAAAGTTTCCCTTATAAATAGAAGTTGTCCCTGGGCATCACCTGATAATAAATGCAATAAATAATATATTTTGTGTTATATAGCACTGACCGTGTACGTAGCGTTGTATATATAATTTTGCAGGCACAATGAATCCCTCCTCTGTAGAGCTTACAGTCTAATATCGATGCTTGCAGCACAGGGAGATTAAGTTACTTGCCCGAGGTGACAAGGAGCTGACACCAGGATTACAACCCTGCTTGAAAGACAGGGTCTTTACTCACTGATCCCCTCCTTCAGCCCACCTGTAAATATATACAACACATTGAAAGGTCAGGCATCTAAATATGGGTTTCTCCTTATAAAAAAACATGCTTACTGTATCCGCTAAATGTATCATCCCATTCAGCATTTAAGGTGTTAATCTTTGCAAAATGGAAGCACTTTTATGGTTCATTGATATCACTGAATCACAATACATGGAAGAAGCAGTCACATACCTTGCATTTCTAAATGGCAAATTATCACTACGGGCCTACAGCTTTGTGCCTTCCAACACACCTTTGGTATATAATCGTAATACAAAGAAGCACCATGGGTGTGCATTTTTAGTTTACCTCATACCTTTCAAATCCCTGTCTTCAATTCACTTCCTTTCCAATTATCAGGGAGAGATGTTGAGATAGTTGGTAGAAAAGAATGCAAATCACAAAGAACCCAGGCAGACAAACAAGACAGAAATAAGAAACACAAAGATGGAGACAAACAGTACTGTCAGAGAAAAGCAAATGCAATCTCAATTTTTTCACCACCTATCATATATTTTGCAAAGGCAAGGAATGAAGCAGGTCTTTGAGTAGGAGAAAAGCATAAACATTGCAAATAACATTTAGAATGCTGGAATGTAACCATTACATTGCAGATCTATTAATCTTTCTAGCTGAAGGGGTTGAATGAGGTGAAGGACAGGCAGGCATCTTACAGGCTCAGCTGGCCAATGCTTCTGAGATGCTATAAGGGACTGGTATGAAGTATGATAGTTGCTGTACTAGAGCTCTACTGCAGCTGGTAGGTGCAGTAGTTTTTCATAATTTATTTATTTATAAAATGTTTTACCAGGAAGTAATACATTGACAGTTACCTCTCGTTTTCAAGTATGTCCAGGGCACAGAGTTAAGACAAATAATACATGGTTACAAATAAAGTTACATAAGTGAACAGGGTATACATTATATATAAGACATTGCATGCGCAGTTAAAGAAAATATATATTATAGGAGTACAGTATGTAACAGTTACAGACCAGATAACACTGTGAGACAGTCTTAGTTTTGAAAGAACTTAAACTGGTGGTGGATGTGAGAGTCTCCGGTATGTTGTTCCAGTTTTGGGGTGCACGGTAAGAGGAGAAGCGGCCGGATACTTTGTTGAGCCTTGGGACCAAAAACAGTCTTTTGGAATTTGATCGCAGATGATAAGTGCTGCATGTGGTAGGGGTGAGGAGATTGTTCAGATAGATGGGTAGCTTGCCCAGAAAGTATTTGAAGGCAAGACAGGAAAGGTGAACTTTGCACCTAGACTCAAGTGATGACCAATCTAGTCCTTTGAGCATTTCGCAGTGATGAAGTTTTGTAGCTTCATTGGAGAACAAAACGGCATATTGAATTGTAGAGGGTGTCAAGTTTGCTAAGGTGGGTTTGGGGTGCTGAGCAAAATACTATGTCTCCATAGTCGATTATTGGCATTAGCATCTGCTGTGCGATACGCTTTCTGACCAGCAGACTTAGGGAGGATTTGTTCCTGTAAATACACCTAGTTTGGCATAGGTTTTGGATGTCAGGGTATCAATGTGCATCCGGAATGTTAAGTGGGAGTCAAACCATATGCCCAGGTATTTAAAACTAGCAACAGGAGTTAGGGTGGTGTTAGTGTTGGTTCTAATCTGGAGCTCAGTCACTGGAAGCTTTAAAATGTTAGTCTTTGTTCCAAATACCATTGTTACAGTCTTGTCAGTGTTCAAAAACAGTTTGTTTTGGGAAATCCAGTTTTTGAGTCTCAAAAAGTCAGACTGAAGTATGTGTTCAAGGTTGGATAGGCTATGGCTGTGTGGATATAGGAATGTGTAATCTGCATACATGTGTATTGAAACTTCCTTACAAGCTGTGGGAAGAATATTGATGAACACTGAGAAGAGTAGGGGCCTCAGAACAGAGCCTTGCGGGACGCCACAGGTGATATCCAGGGGGTTGGAGTTAGAGCCTGAGATAGACACATGTTGGGATCTACCTGATAGGTAGGACTGAAACCAGTTTAAAGCATGCTTATATATTGTACCAGTGAGTTGTCCCTGTTCCCATCCACACTGGATTACATTGCAAACTTTTAGCAGGGTAGTTACGGTGGAGTGTTTGGGGCGGAAGCCAGATTGGAATTGGGTAGGGAAATTTGTGTTGGTATAATAATCGCTTAATTGGGAGTGGAAACATTTTTCCCTGACTTTGGATAGTTTTGGGAGAAGAGAGATTGGCCTGTAGTTTGAGACATTGTTTTTGTCCACACTTTGGAAGATTGGGACAACTCTGACAGTTTTCCAGGTCTTGGGGATATGGCCTGCAGACAGGATAGTGTTGAATATGGAAGCAATTGGTTTGGCAATGGTTGGGACACCACGTCTTAGGAACTTAGAGTGTAGTAAGTCAGGTCCACATTAGCTGCTTAGTTTTAAGCGCTTGTCTAATCTCCTCTTCGGGTACTGGGCCAAATTGAAAATTGTGAGCAGTGTTGGGAGAGGGTGCGGCTATAGGGGTACTCCCAGGATGAGATTCATGTTTGTGGTTTGGGTTGCGTTTCTCTAATAAGTTAGTAGTACACCCCACAAAGTAATCATTGAATGCATTTGCAATGTCGGTGGGGTTTGTCAGAGCAATATCCCCCTTAGTGATATTGCTTGGTTGTTGATGTTTAGAAGGCTGGAATATATTGTTGATAACCTTCCAGAAGTTAGCTGGGTTTGATGTATTCTGGAGGAGATTGTCAGAGTAATATTGTGCTTTTGCAGGCCTTGTTTGCCCTGTGCACATGTTCCGCAGGCATCTTTAGTGATTGAGATCCTTGGTAGTGCCAGTTACTTTGTAGCTTTACCACAACGCATCCCTGAACTGGTAGAGGGCTATAAGGTCAGTTGTAACCCATGGAAGGTGGTCCCCCGCACCCTTATTCTGCATAGCGGAGCATGGGTTTCACAGAGTTTTAAGAACTCGGATAGGAAATAGTCGAGCGCAGAATCAGGGTCGGGAATGAAATTGATCCTATGCCAAGGGCAGTTGGTAAGGTCAGCCAGAAACTGCTGTGGGTTAAAGTTTCTAAATGTACTAGTGAGGAGAACTTTAGGACTTGATTGGGGCGGTTTAATTTTCCTTACACAGTACACTATTGCATGGTCATTGAAAATGTCAAGAAGGATGCCAGAGGATTGGATTCTGCTGGGATTTGAGGAGAGAATCCAGTCTAGCAAGGAATGGTTGTGCAATTTCAGGTTTGTCTGTGTGGGTTGGGAAATGAGTTGCGATAGGTTAAGCGACTTGATTTGTATCTGGATTTTGTGTTTTTTAGGGTCAAGCCAATTGAAGTTGAAATCCCCAAGAACTAGCAGCTCACTCTTCTCACTAAGGGAGGAAATGGAGCCAAGAAACTGGGTGATATCAGTCAGGGATTGTAGAGGGGCTTTAGGGGGGCTGGGTGACTGGGTGGGTGATCGGGTGACACGGTGGGTTGACTTACTACCTGGGTAGGAGACTATGACTAACTGGGTGGGTAGATTATGGACTGGAGACAAGGGAGGGCATGGGAGACCAGGGGGGGCAATGGAGACCAGGGTGGGAAGTCAGACACAAGGGGGAGCCCGTCGGACACAATGGGGGGCACGTCGGACACAAGTGGGTAGGTGCACTCCCCAGACTCCTTTCCCACCAATGCCCTTTCAACCTCATACACATACACACACACGCAGCACCTTGCATACATAAGCACACAGCATTTCACACCCACCCAGCATCTCACACATACACACAACACACATAGCATCTCACACACACACGCCCCCAGCATGTCACACCCTCACAGACCCAACATCGCACAAACACACACCCAGCATCGCACAAACACACCCAGCATGTGACTGACACAAGAGGGGTGCGTCGGACACAAGGGGTGGGGGCTTTGTGGATTTTAATGCATGAGACATGGGGGGAGACAAAGGGGAGACAAGGGGGATGGCATGGGAGGGTACTTACGTTCTCTGTAAACAGCATTGTAAAGAAATGGTGGACTTGACTGCTCCTGCTCATATAGAACCTGGCTGCGCGCCAAAAAAAAAAGTCTTGGGCAAGTCATAACATGCCAATCAAGTAGTGGGATTTTTTTTCCTTTTTTTTTTCGATGCAAGCAGGGGAATTTGAAAAGAACTGCATGTGCTGCTTGGGCGGCCATGACGGATCACCAGCTGCCCAAATCTGATCGCCGTGGCGACCGGGCAAACGGATGTGTCGAACACTGTATATTGTGATACCACCAGGGATCTCTAGGTGCTGGAACAGTGCAGTATGTGCGCATTCCAGTCTACACAGAGTTAATCTTCCCCAGAGTAGCCAGTAACAGCTGCTGCATAATTAATCAGAATGGACTTCTTGAGTGAACAAGGAAGTGTTTAAGACAAACACAGAGAGCTGCCATGCTGCCAGAGAGACAATGCTGAGTGACAGAGAGAGAGAGATTGCTGTCCCACAGAAGGGGACAGATAAGTGCTCCCCAGCAAGTAAGGCTGGCACAGTTCATTGGACCCGCTGAATAGTGATCACGGAGTCCACTGGGACTGCCTGGGTTTGAATCCCAGAGGAAAGCAGGAAAGACGACAGACTGTGCTGAAGTGGGGACGTCTGCTCCAAACTGATAAGGAAAATACTTTATTGTTGTGTACAGAGACTGTGTGCATGGTTGCTTATGCCAGGGCATGTTTTGGGGTAGGGAACCAGCTTAGCTGGCCATCCAAGTAGTGAGGGTGACAGCTCGGTGTAGTTAGCTTTCCCTATAGGGAATAGGTATTTTATTTTATGATTTGTTTAACTTAAAGGGACAGTGGGCCTGCTGGTGTATGATTTAATCCCTGTAAATAAACCCTATATAGAGAATTACAGTGTTTTCTGCCTTACATTGGGACTAAAAGAGACTGCAACGTGGTGTGAGCATCACATTATATATACAATCATTTTTAAACATTTTGAGTAAAGGTTAAGTTTTAGACCTTTAAGATAATACTATTTAATGTTGATGATTCTGTATCTGCTTACCCCTGATGAACTGTTTTATTTATCATGAAACACATAGGGTATTAAACTGCAAGTATCAGTATATCTATATGGGCTTTTTGTGTTTTGAAATAACACACAGAGTATATGAACTTTCTTCTATTTTCATTTGCTTTCTGCCAGCCTGTATTGGTGCCTCTAATTGGATTTTAGAGCTGTCACTTGCTGTCTCGACTTTTTTCATGTATTTGAATTTCCTTTATAACTAAGCTATATGACGTGTTGATTTTGTGACATGAGATGACCTATGTTTTATATCCAAATTCAAGTGTATTAATTTAGTGATATTTTATAAATATACAATATTTTCATGTTCGGCCCTTTTTAACTACTGGGGAAACTCGATGATTAGCATAAGCTTCCCGTGTGGCGCGACTATATATAATATAAACTAAAAGTTGAAATAAAAAAACCCTGTATCTGCTACTAAGCGTTAACATCTACATGAGTAAGAAATGCAATAAGTTTGATCAAAATTCTATTTCATCCCTTTGCATAAGCAATGCAGCTTATTGAATATACTGTACATTACATATTTGTTGCAGCAGCTGAATAAAACTTCTACTGTACCTAGCAGTGCTTGAAGAGCAGTGGGAGAGTGAGACTGTTTTTTATGCCTCTTTTTCCTGTCATTTATTTCTCAATTTCTTTGCTTGGTTGTGCTTTAAAAAAAAAAAAAATTACTCGTTACTAAATGAAGGGATGTGAATTGTGTCTTATTTCTTTATAAAGCTATAGTGTAAAACAGATTATACATTGCTGATCACATTAATTAGCATAACAAGTCCCAAAACCTCGAAATCCGCAGGAGAAGCACTGAACAGTCTTGAGGAACACTGTATGAGAGGAGTGTTTAGTCCAGTGGTGTCCAATACATTCGCCACTCGCCACATGTGGCGAGTAGGACACTGCATTGTGGCAAACAGGGCACAGGCAGGGTCGCCGAAGGGGGGGGGGGGGAGGCGTGAGAGCTGGAACATCTGCCTGGCAGCTTGGCTGGCCAGCACCTTCTCTCACAGTTCTAAACCTGCATACCTGAAGTTGGTACCGCTTCCGCATTTGCCCGCCTGATCGCCATGTGGCACTGGAGTCCTCCCGCCAGGAATCGTGTAGGGCAGTTTTTATGTGTATGTAACAGTGATTCACCACCCAATCGCAGATAGGGGCCATTACAGGGTGTATGGTGCATGTACCTGCTGGCAACATGAGGGCTGAGTCGTCCGCCGGTGGTAGTGGGGACACAGGAAAGGCTGGGGTTCATACCCCACATATCTCTTTAGCAGTGCAGCGCCTCCATCTGCTGTAGGCTCCAGGAACTGAAGGTGATATCCCACGGTAGAACTTATTACCTCTACCCCCAGTAAGGTCATGCACCAGGCAGGAGGTACAGTATATTGCAAACAGGAACGGTTTATTACTATACTCTGTAGTACAGGAACAAGACCGGTTCTGCCCTATACAGTCTCTCAGTATTCACTGTATGATGGTCCCTGGAGCGCCACTACAGGCCAAGGGCACCTGCCGCCATGCAGAGGTATGGTCCACACTCACTCTCCCCGTAGGGAAGAGCATGCGGGAAGGCCCCTATCTCAGGCTCCCAGTTGTGTGACCTGCCTGCCTCAAGTGGGGGAAGGCACTACTAACTTTAGGGTGGTCCTGCTCTTAAGTACAGCCAGGAGGTGGGCACTCCGTTGTCCCAGCTACAACAGGATGTGCCACTCTCTGCTGTCACTCAAGTGCAGCACCAAATGTGAGGGGGAAAACCCCATACCAATTACTGGCAACCTGATAGGACCACGGTTTACTGCCAGCCCTAGGGCAGAATATTAGTCAGGGGTACCCTGCTACATGTAGTTTGGGTGCATATCTGTGTGGGGGATGTTATTATGTGCATTTGGGGGGTGGTTATTATGTGTTTTTGGGGTGTGGGGGGTTATTATGTGTATTCGGGGTGAGAGGAGTTGTATTGGGGGTGGGGAGGCTTATTTTATGTATTGGGGGTTGGGAGTTTAGTGTGTATTAGGGGAAGGGGAGAGAGGTGGGGGAGCGGGGGAGAGAGTGAGGTGGGGGTGTGGGGGAGAGAGTGAGGTGGGGGTGTTGGGGAGAGAGGTGGGGATAGAGGATGACAAGGCCGCCAACATTTGGGGGGTGGGGGGCAGTGGAAACTCTAGTGCTATGCCCCGGTAAAACTGCCTGCCGCCCTGGGCACGGGCGCAAAGCGGAGGGCATCACAACTCGCAAGTACAACGCTATTGCAACTGATACAAGAATGTGGCAAAAACGAAAAGAGGACAACCACAAGTGTGGCTAGATTTAAATTCCTATTGGACACCACTGGTTTAGTCTTCAGTGTATTTTACATGTAAATGTTCAATGCCTTTTGACACATTTGTAACCACCTTAAGTACAGTGTGCCTTCCTGGTATACAGCCTTCAGCATTATTATGCAAACCTCAAGCCTGTTTAGCTTTTATGATGTTGTCAGAAAAATCTTAGTTATTCAAAATATATTGTAAAATCGTTAAAAGTATGAACTCAGAATAAAACATGCCTTTTACTATCATTCACATAATGTGCAAGTTTCAGAATTTAAAACAGACTTTCTCATCATTGTTGGGAATAACCAACCAAACACTAATGAGCATGGTGCATGCATGTATTCCTGCTTACTCAAGGACAAGTCCTAAGAACTGGACGGGCTGGAGTTCCCTCCGGTGAAAATGAAGAAATACTGGTTTAAAAGCTTTTCTAATTAACACCTGAAATCCTAATGGCAAAAAAGCCTGGTTACAATTATCACAGGTTAAAAAAAGAACAAATAAATAATTTTGTTATGTGCAGATTAAGGAACAAATGCACCACCAAATTGTAATTACCAGAGCTACGTTGTATAGAAGTTTTCAGAAAAGGACATCATAATGGTGAACATTTTTAAGCATTCCCATATATTACGTTTTACGGCAGGATGGAAAACAATAACACAAATGAAATAATACATGTGAATCATTGAAGTGGAACTTCACCTGTAAAATAGATCAGACATCAGGTAGGAATTAATTTTTGGACTAGGCGCTTGGCAAAATCTTATTGCCAATCATTTAGTATAGAATTACAGCAGCTATACAGGGCTCACCTCTACCACTCCAAAGAAAACTCACACATGAATAGTTAAGTGCATCAATACAGCTGATCTTGCTCATTTTATTTACCTTGGAATAATATGAAGCAGAGGAGCTAAGGCGACAGTATAACCTCTAGGTTAAGTTAATGTTACATTTATGAGCTTTAGAAGGTGGGGCCATCTCCTCTGGATATGGAAGACTCTGAAACCACTGAAAGGAAGATTTTAAATGACAGTGAAATCAATGGCATTATGGAGTAAACACACATCTTCCTGAGCCCAGGCCAGACTCATCTTAGCAAAATAAAGTCGAAAGCATTACTCCTCTCATTTACCGCTCTCCCAAAAAGCTCTTTATTCACTGACTCAGAGTAACAAAGCAGAATAATGGTCTGTGTGTGTCTGTGGCATTACAGGAGATCTTAAGAACATATGCCTAATTAACTAATGGCCGCTGATTGATTAAAATTATTCTGTCAGATTAAACAAGGTTTATGGGAAGCATTTCTGCTTGCATAGATACACACAGACAAATCACAAACTATTATATTTTCACACCGCATCTCCTTCCATTGTGTGACAACCATGTGTAGGCGAAAAGGACTTCTGTCTCAAGAGCATGCAGTTACTTATATTGCCCGGAATCTTCTCAATGGGGGGGTTAATGGTGCAGTCCCAATATGCACATACAGACGAGACCACGAGTATTCTAAAGCTTGCCTTAAACTAGCCCGGTTACATTCTGGGTATGTGCTGGGTGTAACCTGGCTAGTTTAAGGCAAGTTTAAGGCATTTCTGCATTGACTAATGACCCATAGGATTAACACAGCAGGGGTCCCTGGCAGTCCCATTCAGTTTGAATGGGACTGCCAGGGACCCCCGCTGTTAATCTGATGGGCCATTAATCAATGCAGAAATGCATTGGAGTTACATGTTCGGAGTTACATTACTCTAGTACTCATCCATGTACCACTAAATCATTTTTTAATTCGGGTTTCATAAGTTAGGGACTAATTATGGTTGCATACATAATTTACAGAATAATGACACAGAAATTCCAAAGTTGATTATTCAACTTGGGATAGGCAACTATTTTTAATAGGCCTTGCAAAAAAACCGTATAATGTCAATATTTCTTAAAACTAAAAAACTGCTTGAGGATTTCACTATGATGTCTGTAACGAGGATAAAAAGACAAAGATATGCACACAATACTGTGGAGGAGGAGGGAGAAGGAGCAAATTGTTCACTGTGAGCAGCGCGGAGGATTCGGCTGCATATCAGTGCAATGCCGAACTACAGAGATGGGACCCTATGGTACAGGAATTTTGTTCTACATCCGGGTACCGGGACGCAGCCGGGCAGCATCTGTGGTGCGTGCACTGAACCGACCACCTTATACATCACTGTTTCTTTCTATTTTCTATTTCTATTCCATTTTTTGGAACATTGTTTTTTTTCACTCTCTAGTTTTACAATAATATATAAAATATTGTCTTTTCCAAAAAAACGATGGAACACCAAGTGGGACTGTTCACCATGTGATACTATTGTTAGACATGCTGCAATTCACATTTTGCTTATTCCAGAGATGCTTGTTAGCATATTGCAGGAAATTTAAGAGGTTGAGTGACACACCAAGGCTTATATTAGAGATGAGCGAGTCCAGATTCTTGGAGTCTGACAATCATGAACCCCGGGACACGAAGCAAAATTTAGCCTGAGGCGATCTCAAGATATTTCAGCCTGCTTTCTAATAAAGCCACTTCTCCCTCCCCTGGCATTTGGTAGCACCATCAACAGGGGAAGAGAGGTAGGGTCTGGACTTAGTATTGAGCTGAGAGACGAGCTACCAACCATCTGTCTTGTCTCAGTCAATCAGTCCATTATAGATTCACCATTTGGGTTTGGTTACCTGTGACTGGGTAATATTCAGATTCTATTTTTTTTTAATCATCACCAGCTAACCTGTTTTTTTATCAATTTGTAGACATGTCAATCAGTTCCTTTTGGGTAGAATAAAATAATAACTGAAGTAACAAGTATTAACACATCTGTGGTTGTGATTTTATAATAAAAAAAAATAATTTCTACTTTAGGTAAAGAAAGAAATACTACCATATGAATGATATGAAGAAGAGTGTGTGTGTGTGTATGTGTGTGTATGTATGTATATATACAGCTCAATCCCCTTATAACGCTGTGCTTGGGGTCCAAAGAATCTTATCGCATTATAAGCGGATCACGTTAGAAATAATGTACAATTGTATGCATTTTACAATAAAGTATTTAAGATACCAATAATTGTGTTGTAAAGTATTCATAAATAAAAAAATTGGGAGCCACGCTTGCATCGCGTTATAAGCGGATTCGCATTGTAACGGATCGCGCTATTAAAGGGTTGAGCTGTATATATATTGTCAACTTCTCTGACGGTACAATAATTAGTTCCTGTTCGGTTTTACAAGTTCATAATTATTACTTTAAAACACACACACACACACATATATATGTTGAGGTATCTGTACCGTGTCAGCCGTGCTTAATAATAAAAAACAAATACTCAATACCGTTCTGTGGCTAACTAAATGCTTTTATTTGTGCAAGCTTTTGAGATACACTGATCTCCACACACACACACACACACACACACACACACACACACACACACACACACACACACACACACACACACACACACACACACACACACACACACACACACACACACACACACACACATATATTTATAACATACAGGACACTGCAAGCTCATATTGAACCCCCAAAATAACCACAACATATATATAAGCATATAGGTGTCACAGAGGAGTGCTACTGAGCATGACGATATATATTTAAAACCAGAGACAGAACATGAAACACCAGCGAAACCTATACACGGTACATTGCCTAAATATATATGTATAGATATCTATTAAATAAATGGTCTTTTAGTTTAACATTTTGGCCAAAGTGTTGTAAGCCCCTGAGCCACTACACGGCAGACCACATTTCAAGGGTCCCTAACACTAATATAAATTCTTAATAACCTGTGCATTACCAGGAAGAATGATTTATAATAAATCTGTCAAAATTAGTTGCATAGTTCTAAGTCTGATTGAAGCTTTTATTAACCTGTACATTACCAGGAAAAGCACTCTGTATTAGATTTGTCACAATCATACTGCAAGCAAGCAAGTTCCCCTGAGAGTGGGAGATGCTATGGAGTGAGCTTTTAACCATTAAACTAATTTTGACAGATTTATTATAAATCATTCTTCCTGGTAATGCACAGGTTATTAAGAATTTATATTAGTGTTAGGGACCCTTTGAGATGTGGTTTGGCGTGTAGTGGCTCAGGGGCTTACTGTTACGCCGGTGCTGCCCGCAGACCAGACCCGTCCCCTGAGCTGAAGGGGGAAGTGGTAATACACGCACCCGCAGCAAAGGGAGCGTGTCTGGAGTGTGTTATGAAGCGTTGCCAGGCCAGGTGTAGTAAGGTAGACAATACTTGCCGGTACCGGTTGTAGAGATAGAGTGAATGATGCCTTGTCGAAGTCAGGGAGTAGAGAGTGGAGATAGGTCATAGTCCAAGCCGTGTTCAAGGGGTTACCAGAGTGAGCGTTGTCCAAGGAGTGCCGAGATGGAGAGCCAGAGGGGGTAGTCGTACGAGCTGCGTCAGAACCTGTGAAAACACTGAGAGAATCCAGAAGTACTTCCATACAGAGACTATGTCGAGCATAGACTGAGAGCAGAGAGGAGCTAGATAAAGCAGGAAGCTCCAATTAGGAACGGAGGCGGGACAGGAAGAGCTGCAGGGAGACACTGCAGATTGATGCAGGCATAACAGGCCAGGTGAGTCTTGTTAGTAACCTGAGTATGCCCGTGCAGTGTGCAGGGGCGGAGCCTGAGGTCCGGGGGACGGGAATAAGAGTGTGCAAACTGAGCGTGCTCCGTAAATCGTGTACGCGTGTGAACCGAGCCAGTGGATGGTGCAGGTGTGCGTGCAGGTGTGCGTGCAGGAGGGCGTGGGCGCGCCCGGCGCTGAGCAGAGGAATCGCCGAGGGGAGTGATCCCGCGATGGCGGCAGGGGCGAGGAGCCGTGGAGGCTGGTAAGGCAGGATTGTTTTGTGTGTCCAGGGGCTCCCTGCGACGAGGGAGTGCTCTGTGTGGG
Source organism: Ascaphus truei (assembly GCF_040206685.1). Classification (NCBI taxonomy): domain Eukaryota; kingdom Metazoa; phylum Chordata; class Amphibia; order Anura; family Ascaphidae; genus Ascaphus; species Ascaphus truei. Next base: position 101,452,348 of record NC_134488.1, read on the forward strand.
GAGCGAGGAGAACGCCGATTCCTGACACTTACAACACTTTGGCCAAAATGTTAAACTAAAAAAACATTTTATTTAATAGATATCTAAACATATATATTTAGGCACTGTACCGTGTATAGGTTTCGCTGGATGTGCGCTGGGCTCTGTCTGTGTTTCATATTCTGTCACTGGTTTTAAATATATATATATATATATATATATATATATATATATATATAATACTGAGTTAAGTTATGGTGAGTAAAAAAAGTGACAAAAACCCTCCACAGGAAAGCAAATATGCAAATATAGCTGTATGCTCATCTGCATGTCTTAGGCAGGTCTGCAACCCCACCTTTCCCCATTATCACCCAGCATACAGCACTTCCACTGCAGCAAGGGATTCTGGGAAATGACATGCAAATGAGCACACAGTGTCACTTTTTGCCTCAATAACCATCTTTAACATGGTTCCCTATAGGCTTAAGCTTGCTGCATGGTCACAGCTTTGAGCACAGCCAGGGTTAAGGTGCATACCCAGAAAACCACCCACAGACAGCTGTTTCGACCTTGATGGGTCTCATCAGTGTGGGGTTGATTTTACTGGGAATGCAAGAGAGGCTATGGGATAGGCTAAACCATAATACTGAGTTAAGTTATGGTGAGTAAAAAAAGTGACAAAAACCCTCCACAGGAAAGCAAATATGCAAATATAGCTGTATGCTCATCTGCATGTCTTAGGCAGGTCTGCAACCCCGCCTTTCCCCATTATCACCCAGCATACAGCACTTCCACTGCAGCAAGGGATTCTGGGAAATGACATGCAAATGAGCACACAGTGTCACTTTTTGCCTCAATAACCATCTTTAACATGGTTCCCTATAGGCTTAAGCTTGCTGCATGGTCACAGCTTTGAGCACAGCCATGGTCGAGACCCATTGATGAGACCCATCAAGGTCGAAACAGCTGTCTGTGTGCTCATTTGCATGTCATTTCCCAGAATCCCCTGCTGCAGTGGAAGTGCTGTATGCTGGGTGATAATGGGGAAAGGCCCTGCCTAAGACATGCAGATGAGCATACAGCTATATTTGCATATATATATATATATATATATATATATATATATATATATATATATATATATATAAATCATATGAGAAAATAAATCAGTGCCAACTAACCCAAATGGTCACTTATCAGTTTATCAACCAGCTGCAAAATGTGCATATAATATTAAAGCAGATTGCATAAAATTATGATAAAGTGTCAATGATGTTCAATAATGTACAGTATGTTGAAAATAATTGTGTATAACATACAATCTATGTGTGACCTAAATAAGGTTAAATTGATATAAGTGTTGCCTAAATAAATAAAGCTACAGTGAATGTGCAATCCTGTGCATAAACTTCCCCTAATGAAGTCACGCTGTTGATGATGAAACACGTAGGGTTGCCGATGAAGTCCGGTATCATGGACGTCATTCCATTGGTGCCTTGCACTGGTGAGAGTACCTCGACTAGGACGAGTGCAATCCTGTGGATAAATTTCCCCTAATGAAGTCATGCTGTTGATGATGAAACACGTAGGGTTGACGGTGAATTCCGGTATCATGGACGTCATTCCATTGGTGCCTTGCACTGGTGAGAGTACCTCGAGGAGGACGAGCAAGTTTGCAGAAAAGGACTAGTGAAAGCTGGTCCAGTTCTAACAAGAGCTATGGAGGCATACACATTGACGTGCAAACAGATACCTGCCTCTGTGGATTATACTACACCACACATTTTTTGCTATTGTCATAGCTGTGTGATTAAATACAAAAACTTGTTTTACTGTATGGAGCGCACTTTTTTTCTTTGTTTATATAGGTATATATACACTCACTACCACAGTCCACCACCTGACATTGTCTCTAGTGTCTCTACGGGTATACAGAATATATAACAGGAATGAATGTGGGTACAGATTTACAGAATTTGAAAAATGTGAAAACTTCTACATTATGAATTAATTCTTCAAGAAGAATCCAAATAGAGCATGGAATGGGCTCCATGTAGTCAAGAATGAAATTGACTATATCCTAATTAACAACAAATATGTGATTGAAGACTGAACAGTGCTTAACGTTTGGACACAAAGGGGCCTATTCTAGTAGCTTCAATAAAATCATTGCCAAATCAGACGGTTTGGTATGACCCCACGGAACGGTCTGACATTTGTGTTATCACGGTATTCAGAAAGAATCAGAAAGCATTACTGCAAGTCACAAACCGTGAGGTAATAAAATGGCAATACTGCTCGGGATAGCAGTGACCTTATCTCAGCCTTTTTCTAAGTCCTACCCATGCCATCTTCTCGCAATGGGTAATAACCGCACGGATAGAGCTGCACATAGAGAGCTGCCTCTCCCTGCACAGCTATTACAGGCGATCGCAGTTTTTTCATTTCAATTTTAATAACATAGCTGTAACGGATGCTTGCCATAAACTGTAAAGGACCGTGAGGCCGAGGTGCGGATTTGAAAACACTGACCTAGAGATGCAAGGTCATGTCCGGTATGCGTTCATACTTTTTTTTGGCATGCCTATTCATTGCCATAATGGCAAACCATGCCCATATTATGGGCATGGTTTACCACTGTGCCAATTATTTGGTTTATTGGCAAATGTTTTGTTTTATTGAAATGTTATTTATTTTATTCAGTACTTGTTTTATTATTTGTCGCTTTCCCATTCATTGCCGTTGTGGCAAACCATGGCCATATTATGGCATGGTTTACCACTGTGCCAATCAATGGTTAGAGGTGGAGGGGTAGTTGCTCTGGGGCAGGTGGTTAGGCCTCCGGGGAGAGAGGGGTAACCCCTTAATTACTATAGAGGTTACTAACCGGTAACATAATTAAGGGGTTAGTGGCCAGTAGCTAACCGCTAAGGTAATGAAGAGATTAAATACGAGTGCCCGTTTTATTGGGGTTAGAGGGAGTGGGTGAAGGTGGTATTTGGCCCATGGTGGTAGTTTATGCCTACCGGGTGCAGAGCGGGAGGGTTGTAACCGCTAAGATAATAAAGGGGTTATCATCTCCCGTAACCCTCCCAGTAGGAATAAACAACCAGCATGGGCCAAATACCACCTTCACCTACCCCATCTACCCCCAATAAAACTGGTACTCGTATTTAACCTATTCATTACCTTAGCGGTTAGCCGCTAAGGTAATGAAGCTGTGTGTACAGGTAAATGTATTTTTATTACATTAGAAAGAAGCCGGAGGTCTCCGGAGCTGATATTCATGCTTAGCAGCTTCGGTGACTCCCGGCTTCAATCCAATGCAGTAAAAATATATATTTTCTTCTAATTCCTGCCGCAAATCCAATCCTGCCACCCTTGATGTGGCGAGAGGAGATCTGTGAGTTTATTGCAAGTTGCAGTCTCGATGAGATTATCAGAGCTACTTGAATAAGGTAATTTAAAAAAAGCTATTTGGAGCTCTTTTTGAGCTGCACGCGTGTCTAAATCGCAGCGCTACAGCTCAGGAGGAACGATTTTGGCATACTATCGAAGCTTTCTGAATAGCTCCCTATGCCAAATCATTCCAGAAGTGCTCAAAATGCATGATGAGTCAGGCAGGGAGAGAGCGTGCTGTCGCTCGAGCGCCGTGACATCATGTGCTCTGCTTGGCCGTGTTTTTTCTGGCAAGCTAGTTGCGCGCATGTGGGGGCGTGTTGGGGAGCACAGCCATTGGGCGAACCGTCACGTGACACGCCAGCGAGCGGCATAAACAAATTTGCTTGCCTCTGCAAGAATCTGAGCGCTGTGCGCTCACAGGCATGCGCAAGCGCTTGCTCACACTGGCCACACACATTGCAGCAATGTGTTTTATTGCGGTGAGCATGAGGGGGCGCCCGCTCAGTGTCACCCTGGCCGTGGCCTTAGTTATCGAAGTTTATAGTGTAGGCCCCAAAGTGTGATCACCGATTGGTTCGCTACAGATAACATCTGAATACTAAGTTGGAAAAAAGAAAACTGATTAATAAGACAAAAATATCAATAACCACAAGAATAACAGCAGAGAATTCCAACTAGAACTGAAAAATCGCTTCTGTGTGCTCAAAATGCATGGGGACACTGACAAATGATTATGAAGAACTTATGAAGACTGTAGATGAAAGCGCAGAGAAAACTGGAGGAATTGCTAACAAAATACAGGATGAGAAAATATCTGATGACACCAAACAATTAAGAAATGAAGCAATCCCAAGATACAAGAATAAGAATTGAATATGCAGAGCTGTGCAAGACAATCCGCAAACGTATAACTGAAGATGTAAGAAAATGTAACTGTGATATGGTGAAGAAGACTATTGAAGATAACAAAAACTTAAAGAAGATAAAGCAGTGACTTATTGTTAGAAAGGAACAAATCATTGCACTGAAACAAGACGATGGATCAACCATAAAAAAACATGCATTTATCATAAAGAGAGTTGAGGACTTCTACATGAAATTATGCGAACACAGATAATACAGGGCATAATTCAGCAGAGGACAAGCCACCAATGAGAGAAGAAACCACCTATTGTATTGTATTGTATGTGTTTATTTATATAGCGCCATAAATGTACATAGCGCTTCACAGTAGTAATACATGTTGTAATCATATAAATAACAAATAATATACTGTATATAATAGGTCATTAGAATAAGTGCTTCAGACATAAAAGTAACATTACACCTATGATGTACCATGCTTTTATCTTGTCTTGTACCCTGTTCAAGTTGTGCAAGGACTGACTTCCCCAAGCAATGAATACGATCTACCACTTAGCATAGCATTCATGGATTAAGAAAACGCATTTGATTCTGTCTACACCTCGGCGATCCTAAATGCATTAAGAATATGAAATGTTGAAGAAGTGTACATTGATATTATAAAGAACATTTACAAGAATGCCACATTAAGCATTAGATTAAATGAACAAGCAAGATAAGGATCAGCAAAGGAGTGCTGCAGGGAGACACCATGTCACCAAAGCTTGTCATGGCATCACTTGAAAAATTGTTCAAGACATTAGATAGGGAAGAAAAAGGAATCAAAAGCAACGTTGAATATTGACATCTACGGTTTGCAGATGACATTGTTATTTTTGCCAGAAGACCTTCAGCAACAAAATGGAAAATCCACAGAAGGAAGTAAAAATATGGGCCATTGTACAGTATGATTGTATGAATTTGTCAACATCGGGTTCCAGTGCCACTTTCCAGTTCTCTTCATTGTATCATCAGGTTATCCAGTAAGTAAGAAGTTTTTTGCATTCGTAGAAGTTGGATTAATCCATCGTTGAAACACAAGCGTTCTGATCAAGATCAGTGAGTATGGCAATAACATTTCTGTGTGAATTTATATACAGTACTGAAGTCACAGGGGCAACATTCAGCCCAAGGTGTTAATCTTTGGCAGGGCTGAGTTGGTGATTGGTTGTCTACTGTTGCAAGGTATAAAATCTAGGAGTATACCTGTTCCTGAAGCTTTACCTGTATAATACAATGAAGATGTAATACATATTCAATACGCATACATTTGTAGTTCAGTACATACTGAATAACAGCCATGACCAACAAAATGAACGAAGAAACTATCATTACAATAATGCACACAAACAAGAAGGGATTCACAAGAATTGAAATCCAACGGTGACTACGACAATGGGGCATCCCATGACACTATGCCATATTAGGTACAGTATCATGCTCAATGGCAGACAATGTCTCGTAAGATGAGTCAAAACCGAGTAGGTACACTACTACTGTGTACACTTTTTCCTCTAATGTTTTCTTCATACAGCATGTACTGTATGTCTGTGTCTGCACAGTTTTTCCTCTTCCTAATGTTGTCCTTCGCAGTGAAGCCATACAGTAGATGCCAGAAAGGGTGACCCTCCTCTGAGCTATCCTTAATAGCAAAGTATATCAGACTCACATATGCATAGGGGGGCTTCTCCTGACTTAATTGTTCCTTGTCACACTCTCTGACATGCTGGTACAGAAGTCTTAATTTCTCTCTATCTCTGTGCAAGCATATTTGATATGTGTCAAGGTCACACAGCACAATGCCATGCTATGTTTCAAATTAGAAATTTCTAGTGAGATTGGTATGCTAGTGAGATTGTTACATTGTATATTGTATAGAAACACATGACATTTTTGTCAGGTCCAACGTGGGCAAAAATATTCAGTGCGCCATCTGTCAGACGCATACTGAAGTGCATAAATAAACTCCACAAATAATTCTGTTGGCTGACCGTCGCCGACTCGTGGCAGAGACGCGGTAAACAAAGTCTTGCTGGAATCTCTTGCTTTTCCTTGGTACCGAAAACATTAAGTCTGGCTACATCTGTATGTGTTGGCTTAAATAATAAATATAATTGAAAATAATATTCCAAACCATTTTAAACATGGTTCCCTATAGGCTTAAGCTTGCTGCATGGTCACAGCTTTAAGCACAGCCAGGGTTAAGATGCATAGCCAGTAAACCTATGCATCTTAACCCTGGCTGTGCTTAAAACTGTGACCACTCAGCAAGCTTAAGCCTATAGGGAACCATGTTTTAAATGGTTTTGAAGCAAAAAGTGGCACTGTGTGCTCATTTGCATGTCTTTCCCAGAATCCCTTGCTGCAGTGGAAGTGCTGTGTGCTGGGTGATAATGGTGAAAGGCGGGGTTGCAGACCTGCCTAAGACATGCGCACAATCCGACCTGTCTCTACTGTACCAATATATACCAGTCAGTTCCATTTGTTTGTTTTCTTAACACCCTCATTTGTTGGTTATATTTTCAATTTGTAAAAGATTGGCAGTGATTCCATGGCCCACACTCTGATCTATATCTACAAGTAAACTCTCTGTATACACAATTTATGTATATAAAATATAATTTTATTATCATTAGTTTTGCGAAGTACTGTAGTTGGCAACGGCACAAATACTGTACTTACAGTGCCTTATGCATAAACCCAAAGCCATCGTTCTTACAGAAACATGGCTAACCCCTAAGCAAATATACCCATTCAGGGATACTCCATTTCTAGGAGAGATAGGTCAAAGAGAGGAGGAGGTGTGTTATTTTATATTGCAGACACCTTACAAAATTGTTAAATTGTTAAATTGCCCCCAAAACCCACCCTCTTTTGAAATTCTAGTTGGCAAAATCTGCCTCCCCTTTTCTAAGCCCATCTTGCTTGCTGGCATCTACCGCCTCCCTAAAGCCCCTCTACAATCCCTGACTGATATCACCCAGTTTCTTGGCTCCATTTCCTCTCTGAATGAGAAGAGTGAGCTGCTAGTTCTTGGGGATTTCAACTACAATTGGCTTGACCCTAAAAATCACAAAATCCAGATACATATCAAATCGCTTAACCTATCGCAACTCATTTCCCAACCCACACAGACAAACCTGAAATCGCACAACCATTCCTTGCTAGACTGGATTCTCTCCTCAAACCCCAGCAGAATCCAATCCTCTGACATCCTTCCTGATATTTTCAGTGACCATGCAATAGTGTACTGTGTAAGGAAAATTAAACCGCCCCATTCAAGCCCCAAAGTTCTCCTCACTAGACCATTTAGAAACTTTAACCCACAACAGTTTCTGGATGACCTTACCAACTGCCCATGGCACAGAATCGATTTAATTCCCGACCCTGATTCTGCGCTCGACTATTTCCAATCCGAGTTCTTAAAACTCTGCGATACCCATGCTCCACTACACAAAATAAGGGTACGGGGGGCCCACCTTCCATGGGTTACAACTGACCTTATAGCACGCTACCAGTTCTGGGATACCTTGTGGAAAAGCTACAAAGTAACTGGCACTACCAAGGATCTAAATCAATACAGATGCCTGCGGAACATGTGCACAAGTCAAACAAAGCACGCAAAAGCACAATATTACTCTGACAATCTCCACCAGAATACATCAAACCCAGCTAACTTCTAGAAGGTTATCAACAATATATTCCAGCCTTCTAACCATCAACTACCAAGTAATATCACTAAGGGGGATATTACTCTGACAAACCCCACTGACATTGCAAATGCATCCAATGATTACTTTGTGGGGTGTGCCACTAACTTATTAGCGAAACGCAGCCCAAACCACAAACCTGAATCTCATCCTGGGTGTACCCACATAGCCCCACCCCCTCCCAACACTACCCACAATTTTCAATTTGGCCCAGTATCCGTAGAGGAGATTACACAAGTGCTCCTCAAATTAAAACTAAGCAGCCAATGTGGACCTGACATACTACAATCTAGGTTCCTACGACTTGGTGCCCCAGCCATTGCCAAACCAATTGCTTCCATAATCAACTCTATCCTGTTTGCAGGACATATCCCTAAGACCTGGAAAACTGCCAGAGTTGTCCCAATCTTCAAAAGTGGGAACAAAAAACCTGTCTCAAACTACAGGCCAATCTCACTTCTCCCCAAACTATCCAAAGTCATGGAAAAATGTGTCCACTCCCAATTAAGCGATTACTATACCAAGACAAATTTCCCTAGCCAATTCCAATCTGGCTTTCGCCCCAAACACTCCACCGTAACTACCTTGCTAAAAGTTTGCAATGAAATCCAGTATGGAATGGAACAGGAACAGGGAGAAAAGAAACGAAGCACTGGTTCCACTAAAGCAAAAATTGACACAGAGGTGCGTTCCCACAATGATAGTTTAATGGTCCAAAACGTACAAAAACAGAACACCTACGCGTTTCGGGCTTATGGCCCTTTATCAAGGTGAATAAAACTGCATAAATTGGGACATTTAAATACCTTAACTCGGCGCTGGCGTGACCAATCCGCCACCACTTCCTGGTTCAATGGGGAGGATGACGCAGGACGTGACGCGGGACGTGTGACGTCAGTACGCTCAAGCCATCACAACAAAATAAACTTTATTTAAACAAAAAAAAAAGGAAAAGGATTAACAAAATAAATAAACAGTCCTGAAATGAAAAAAGCACGATCTAAATATACAAAACTATATTAAAAGCAAATGTCCACAAATGCACTGTAAAAAACTCATGACCAGAGGTATGTTAGTAATTCATTTGTAAATTACTTGAATTCTATATCTCTCCGAAACTTTATTTAAACAGAAAATGTAAACAAAACGAACAGTCCTAAGTATGAGTGAAATTACATGATATGGACATTAAAGCTAAATTAAAAACAAAGTGTTTACACCACGATGCTGTATTAATGCTGGACACCGGCAGGTGTATATTGTCCTTACCTCAGTGCATGTGGGACCTTATTTTCCAGTTACACATCTTATAGGTCTATGGGTGCTAACATACAATCCAGCCTCATTTTTTGCTTTCTCTGGAGGGGTAATCTGCTATACTTTCATATCTACGATCAATGTTTGCTGATATTTTTGTTTTGAAGCACAATGCAACTCATTTTTTCATGGAATGGAACAGGGACAACTCACTGGTGCAGTATTCCTAGATTTTGCAAAGACTTTTGATACTGTTGATCATGCTATCCTGCTTAACAAATTCCAGAGCTCTGGAATAGGGAAGCATGCTTTAAGCTTGTTTCAGTCCTACCTATCAGGTAGATTCCAACATGTGTCCATCTCTGGCTCTAACTCCAACCCCCTGGATATCACCTGTTGTGTCCCGCAAGGCTCTGTTTTGGGGCCCCTACTCTTCTCAGTGTTCATCAATGATCTTCCCACAGCTTGTAAGGAAGCCTCAATACACATGTATGCAGATGACACAATCCTACTGTATATGCACACAGCCATAGCCTCTCTGACCTTCAACACATACTTCAGTCTGACTTTTGGAGACTCGAAAACTGGATTTCCCAAAACAAACTGTTTTTAAACACTGACAAGACTGTAACAATGGTATTTGGGACCAAGACTAAATTTTTAAAGCTGCCAGCGACTGAGCTCCAGATTAGAACCAACGCTAAAACCACCCTAACCCCTGTCACTAGTTTTAAATACCTTGGCATATGGTTTGACTCCCACTTAACATTCGGGATGCACATTGATACCCTGACAACCAAGACCTATGACAAACTAGGGGTACATTACGGGAACAAATCCTCCCTAAGTCTCCTGGTCAGAAAGATGCTAATGCCAATTATTGACTATGGAGACATAGTATATGGCTCGGCACCTCAAACACACCTTGGAAAACTTGACACCCTCTACAATTCAATTTGTCGTTTTGTTCTCCAATGCAACTATAACACACATCACTGCGAAATGCTCAAAGAACTAGATTGGTCATCACTCGAGTCTAGGCGCACAGTTCACCTTTCCTGTCTTGCCTTCAAATTCTTTATGGGCAAGCTACCCAGCTACCTGAACAAGCTCCTCACCCCTACCACATGCAGCACCTATCACCTGAGATCAGACTCCAAAAGACTGTTCATGGTTCCAAGGCTCAACAAAGTATCCGGCCGCTCCTCCTTCTCTTACCGTGCACCCCAAAACTGGAACAACCTACCAGAGACTCTCACATCCACCACCAGTTTAAGTTCTTTCAAATTCACACATTTTAATCTGCTCTGTAACTGTTTCATACGCCCATAATATATATTTTCTTTAACTGTGCATGCAATGTCTTGTATATAATGTATACCCTGTTCATTTATGTAACTGTATTTGTAACCATGTATTATTTGTCTTAGCTCTGTGCCCAGGACATACTAGAAAACAAGAGGTAACTCTCAATGTATTTCTTCCTGGTAAAATATTTTATAAATAAATAAATAACATAGCAAGCAAAAGAGAGCTCCAGATTACGACGCTATGATTGTGTGCCTCAACTTTTCATTTTCCCCATAATCCAAAACCTTTGGATGAGTTTTGGCAAAACTAAATCCAAAACATTGAAAAATACTAGAACCGACTCCAAGAACAAAATACGGGGTCGGGTACGTATCTCTAGTTCATATTTTTGTTCCCTCACCTGAATAAATTCCTTACGCTCATATATATATATTTCTTAAGTGGGGAAGAACCTTACAGCTATTACAAGAATGTATATATTGCTTTTATCAACCTTCAGCCCTATTCTTGTGCTACGTCTCTCATTGTCAAATTGTTACATATACACCATTTTTTCTGATCACTGGGCCAATCTCATTCCCATGTTTTAGGAATTCAAACCTTTGAGACTATATAAAACCTTCACATAAATGCTGTGTTATAGCCTGCAACCCTGACACTTAAAACAGTATATTTCCCCAAAACACAGCAACCAAATGTGAGACATCTGTGGTAATCAGAGTGACAGCTGAAAATGGGCCAGGGTTATTTAGTGTGTTGGAACATTATGCTTTATATACTCTGCACACCCAGATCCATTTAGTTTATATTACTGCCAGCTGTACAATGATTGTTTACTGTATGTCTTATATTTAATATTACAGAAAGCTGCAAGACTTGACTTCACCAGCCTCAATGGTGTCCCACTCCCAATATCGTATCGAAAGAAACACACCGGACTGCTGAGTGGGAGAAACCTGGTCGCAGCTATATTGGCCACAGAACATACACTACAGTACATTAAATAATGAAACATAACCCTGAGGACCGTGCTCCACCATATCCAAACACTGAGCCTATGTCCAAACCCCAAATCACCAACTGTTGCCTCAAGCCCGATGGACCCTAGTAATCTCCCCTCCCAGCTCCCTGTGCAGGAGTTCACATTCACACTTACTGCCCTGGCCAAGTAGGACTCGCCTCAATCGTAACACACCTCAATAAGTCTACCAAACTCCATATACCGGAGGCCAAACCGGCAAGGTCCCACCCTGAACAAACACACCAGTCTGCAAAGTTGCAACAAATTGTAAGCAACCAACATGACCAGGGAGCTTTACCAAATTGCATCTATTGTACAAGCAACACTGCATTGCTTACAGTTTTAATAAGATCTTGATTAAAAGTCAAACTGTGTCAATTCTTGTAACAGGATATAAGAAAAAAGAATGGACATGTTATCCTAAACTTCTTTGCACTGTACATTAGGCTTGTCGTGACTCTTTTAAAAGCATGTTTTTTGTATCAGCTTCACTGATTAGTATAACTGTACTGCATAATCTAACAGTATAGTAAATAAACCTGCTTTAAAGGAGCAATCCAAGCCGTTTTCTTTTTCCTTCTTCATTTTTTTAATACAGGTTTGAAGCAGGGGGTCAACGGAGACGAACCCCTTTAATTCCAGCACTGGGAACCCCCTGCTTTCGAGAGATCCTTACTGTACCTCCAAAGGGGGTGTCGGTATCTCTGCAGCTTTCAGTTTCCTCGTCACTTGGACAAATAAGAAGCCGAACCTGATGATGTCACCGCTTCCTATTGTTCCACAGAGCCTGTGAACGCTGAAAATCAGCCACACAGTGAACCCTGAAGTAGCTACAGGCACCCACTACGGAGGTAAGTACTGTGGGAAGCAGGGGGTCCCCGGAGCTGAAATTAACGGGGTTCAGCTCCGGAGATCCCCAGCTTCAAATCCTGTATTAAAAATAATGAAGAAAATAATATGGCTTGAATTGCTTCTTTAAATAGGGATAAGCCGCATACAAAGACTTGGGTATTTTTCTGTTATTTACAAACTTTCACTTGATTGGAAGGAGTGGCTCAGTGAGTAAAGACACTGACTGGCACTGAGTTTGAAGCAGGGGAACCTGGTTCAGTTAGTGGTGTCAGCTCCTTGTGACCTTGGGCAAGTCACTCTATCTCCCTTTGCCCCAGGCACCAAAAAACATAGATTGTAAGCTCCACGAGGCAGGGACCTGTGCCTGCAAAATGTCTCTGAAAAGCTCTGCATAAAACACAATACAAGAACATGCTATTATTATTATCATCTATTGTTTTTATGAAAAATGATTAGAAAAACAATGTGTCCCTGCTTTTGGCTTTTTTGGGGGGGAGTTTAAGCACATCATTTTATAAATTGAATAAAAAATCTATTTGCCTACAGTATGTATTTGCAGGTTTAGGCTCTCTTGCATTAAGACCTAGGGTTGGTACAATATAAAGGGTACTTCAATCTATAAATGTAGATGACTATCGAACAAAATAATAATGCTGCTGGGCTTCGTGAGCAGAATGGATGCACTGGAATTTTCCCTGTATTAGTCATTAAATGTAAATACACCGATCTTTCATGTGCGATGGTTATTCTGAGAAACGGGGCACCTTGAAACCCAGTTAAGCAGTAGCTTCAAAGCCCTGAAAGAGGGCATTTAAAAATGCGGCAGACACCTGTGCTAACAGGATAGTAAAATGAGAACTCAAGGAAATTTTGCACAGATTATCCAATGACAGTAAAAAGGAGTCAAGCGAGATGATGATGAGTCTAAGGAAAAGATCAGTAGAACAAGAAAGGCAAATTGATGCAAATGAGAGGCGTGCAGATTGAGTTAATGCTCGAGACTGAGTGCATCCATATTTATCTTCTACTCCGTCATTGAAGAGTAATGGGATTAGACAGCATATCTATCCTGGTAATTCCTTTTCTTAACATAGGTCATTCTGGAATGGAAACAAATTAATAACAAATATTTCTTCTTCATCAGAAAAAATGGATCAGTTAGTTATAAGAGCTTCAGGGTCTTCCCTCAGCATGATGTGTGTTACAGACTATGCATCATATTCAACATGAGGAGAGGAGAAGATCCTGGAGAGCACTGTGATCTATTGAACAGAGGAAAGACATTGTCACTGTTAATAGAGGAACAGACGGGACAGAAAGTGCTGTTGAATTTATCATATCCTTACAACAACTATTCTCTGAGCTAGTAATAGTAGAATCCTCCGCTTAGTGGTACATTTGCGGTAATTTCCACTTCAGCTAAAGGAGAATCTCCATTAGCTTTGAAATTCATGGGCTATTCATTCTGACGTAAATACAAATAACCGATGTCTCGATTGACGTGGGCAAGGTACTATCATATCAACTTAAAACTTATGTGATACACATTTGCTTAATAGACAACAGCACACATACTTCTAATAATGGGAACGTTTTTTGCAATCTTTAAACACATATTAAGCAACATCATGGCTTTAATAGCTTTGCAAATAAAGTTATTCATTAAAAAAAAGTAAAAATGGGGGAAAAAAAAGAAAAATATATACTGCATTAAACACAGGCAAGTTCAGGGTTCATATTGCTAGCTACGATCTTCTTATGAGGAAGTGGAACGGAAGGAGGACTCCTCCCCTTCCAACCTGTTATTGGTGACAGAGCAGTCTCATGATTGCGAGTGCTGAATGGTACATGGCCCTCTGGTGCCGCAGCCCCTCTGGCATTCAAAGGGGTAAGAGGATTTGTAAAAAAAAAAATGTTTTTGCATCAGAATTTCTCCAACCTGAAGAATTTCAGAGCATTTCAACACGAAGTATGTGATTAGACAATAAAAGGCAAATTTAGAGCATACACATTGTCTATTTAGAGCAACAATCCCCCCCCTTTTTTTTCACTTTTTGTTGTTCAAAATTGGAACCAGTGGGTCCCGTGGAGCTAACCTGAGGTTCCTGAGATATTTACCTTTCATGTGCCATTGTGTCTACCTTCTGGAAAATCAATAGCATTGCCTTCCAAGCCACACTCTCATAGGCCAATAGGGAGCTGCCAAGTCATCAGAGCATGATATGGCAGCTTACTTTTGGATTACCCTGGCAGCCTTTTTGATTTTACATTTATTTTACTGACACATAAAAATAGAAAAACATTGGGAACCCGAGGATCTACGGATCTAGGAGCAGCGCAGGTTCAGAGGACCCCGCGGTTCCAATTATGTAAAACGAAATAAAATAATTGCAGTGATTGGGGGAATTGCTGTTTTAACCCTTTCTTCTTCCAGGATCGCAACCACAAGATCGTTTGGGGTAGCGATCGTATGGTCCCGAACAGCCCCACTGACGTGAATGGAAGTGGAAAAAGCTCCACTTCTGTTCCGATCACACTCCCCATGGAACAGTGACTGCAAGCTCCCCTTAGAAAACTAGCAAAAATAGCCTAATGATCCCTGTACATCATTAGGGCCCCTTGGTGTGCCAGTCCTCATGACATACTGGGAATGTCATGAGGGTAGTGTAAGGGTCAAGTAGAATTAGTGTGTAAAAGTACCACTAACATGTTTAACAATATACATTTTGATATTGATTATTTATCAACTCTCATACGGGATAAAACATATTTATGGAGTTCAACAACTATAGTGACAGTTTGTCAGAACTCCAATGTTGGAGCCATTGCAGCTAACTTTGTTACTGTATGAACCATGTAAAAGAAGTAATTATTAATATGGCTTTCAGGTTACAATCTGATCGATTAGACCTATTTTTATTAAAAAAAAAATGTATTTAGAATATTTATTGGCTGAATAAAAGCTAACATATTATTGGCACCTCTATATTCCTCATTTAGTTGGACTAAGATATATATTCCTCGGTAAGTACTGTGGGACTGACGCATTTGATTGATTTGATTGTCATGTTGCTTGTTCTCTTGTGGACGGCAGACAGAGTTAATTACTCATGGATCTCTTTAAAGGGGCCATCCATCCTAGGACCAATGTGAACTTATTCCAGTGACATATCCCCTGACGAAGTTATCTAATTACGAAACGCGTAGGATGGTGCGTTCCAGTGCATACTGTAATTGTTTATGGACATATCCCTTCACCACGAGTGGTAACCTATGTGTACACTTCGAACCAGCTTTCCCTGCCAGAGACGCGACGGAACTACGGTGACGTCATCAGAGGTCTGCCGAGAGCTCGATACACAGACCCAGTGAGGAATCGGTGTCGCTACAGATTGGAGTAACCATCACCTCCCTGTTTGATGGCACATGCAATAGCTGAGGTTCTGGAGATGGCCATCTGGGAGATAACGAGTTCTGCCTCCTCTATCGGCTCGACCGTCGCTACCTGGTGCAGTTGCTGATGTGGTAACATATCCATAACATACCATGCTTTTAACATTCTAATTTGATGTACGTGTTATACTCACCTGCTGTCATAACCCAATATATATTTTTAATATAACACTATGAGGCTTTGCGCTGTTTCTCTTTTTGTTTTTTATACTACACACAGAACCCCTACAAGCTCATATTGAACCCCAAAATAACCACAACATATATATATATATGCATATAAGTGTCAAAGAGGAGTATATATATAGGCACTGTACTGTGTATTTGTGTCATAGGATGTAGCACTGAGCTCTGTCTGTGTTTCCTGTTCTATCTCTGGTTTTAAATTTATATATTGCCATGCTCAGTAGCACTTCTCTTTGACACTTATACGCATATATATATATATATATATATATATATTATATATATATGTTGTGGTTATTTTGGGGGTTCAATATGAACTTTTAGGGGTTCTGTGTCTTTTGCAATTCTGTTCAGCTGTTCCTAGCTGATTTGGAGGGTGGCTCCTCCTTCCCAAGTTTGAAGCTCACCCCCTCCCACTTTTAAATGGTTGAAAGCTCACTCCATCTCACCTTCCACACTCATGGGAACTTGCAGGCAGTTTGACTGCGACAAATCTAATACAGAGTGCAATTCCTGGTATTATACAGGTTAATAAGAGCTTCAATCAGACTTACAACTATGCAACTAATTTTGACAAATTTATTATAAATCATTCTTCCTGGTAATGTACAGGTTATTAAGAATTTATATTAGTGTTAGGACCCTTGAGACGTGGTCTGCCTTGGAGGGGCTCAAGGGCTTATAACACTTTGGCCAAAGAGTTAAACTAAAAGAACATTTATTCAAAAGATACTTATATATATATTTAGGCACTGTACGGTGTATTTGTGTCATAGGATGTAGCACTGAGCTCTGTCTGTGTTTCATGTTCTGTCTCTGGTTTTAAATGTTTTTTGTACTAGCCTTATGGTTTGTGGAGCCAATCCATGAAAACAGCAGCAGTAGCCACACAGCCTAAACACTAGAATCCACAGTTGTTTTGTCTGTATACTGTACTTATTAATACCTATACACAGCACCAATTTGGTTAAAAGTTGAAATCATAGTTTTTTCCTTTATGGTTGTACATTGGTACTGTATTTCACAAATCTAAATATCACATCACTATCTTGAGCGCGGTTTTAATTCCCTTCTTTGTCACTGTTCAATGGGTATCATTTGGATAATTGATACTTTTATTTGCCCAAATCTGACACAAACTGGGTAAGTATTTTTAATGTATTATTTTTTAGTCAGAATGAGAGGAGTTTGATTGCCTGTGTGTTCAGCAAGTGCTTGAAAAGCCAGAGTCCCACCTCCCCTTGATTGGCTCTCTGATAAGGATAAGGTGGATGAGGACAAAACAACACTTGAATGACAAACACTTCCCCATTCAGAGGCCACTAAGAACTTAAACTGGCTGACTGTGGAATTGCCCTTTAGGTGACTCCATACTAATAATACTTTCTGAATAGCATGAAGAAATGAAGATAGAGAAAATCCGGAGCAGCAACGACACCGACATCAGCCAAAAATCAAATAGCAACCTAAGTAGAATATTATATTTATTTATTTATAAAATATTTTACCAGGAAGTAATACATTGAGAGTTACCTCTTGTTTTCAAGTATGTCCTGGGCACAGAGTTAAGACAAATAATACATGGTTACAAATACAGTTACATAAAATTATTTATAATTATATTTACATAATTATTTATATAATTATTATAAACGGCTTTATTCAGACATACAAAAAGGTAGCAGTCTCCAGGAAAAAACCTCCCACGCGTTTCATGCCTATGTGGCGCTTAACTCCAGGACCTGACCCAGAGTGCTAGAGCCACAGACCTCGGATCATAGATCCCCCTATGATACACCAGTATTTAAGATAAGACTCTTTGCAAGCACACAACAGTAGACACCTCTCACTCTTTCTGAATAGCACGCTATGTTCTTTTACATTACAAACAATCAGAACAAATGTTTTCTTACCATCATATTGTAGTTATCCCCGGTCTTGCCTGTTTTCATCTGTCAATGCACCATCTTCACACTTTGCAATGTGTTGCAATTGCAGATCTAATGGGTTAACATTCCATTATTGACTCTAACTCTTAATTGGGGTCACACACTTCAATTCACACATATCCTTTATGTCACATTCGCGGCTTGTATATTTCTTTCCCTCTTTTTTTACTGGTATTTTTTTTTTCACATCTGTCCTTTTTCCTCAGCCTTCCACTGTAAACGCAGACTGATGAACTTGAAGCTGCGATCCTCGAGATCGAGGCAGAGCTCATCTCGTTAGAAGGCAGACTTAGCCAGCAAGACACGCATCAGATGCCCTTGTCTCTCCCTCAGTCTGTTAGGAGCCTTGTTTTCATCAGACAGCCAGTGCACTCTTCCCTATGCTCGATGTGCTCGGCACTAAAACTCAGGGTCCAGGTGTTAGGATTTATAGTGGGTGCTTGTCTTTTGCTAGATTAGACTCACAAATAAATTATCTAGGTGTTCTGTATACTGTAGATTAAAGAAAATGTGATTTACTTTGTGCCTTCATACTTGCAAAATCTTTAAACCTTTTAGCTGTAAAAAAAAACACACTATAAAAGTAGCTAATTATGTTACATAGTTACATAGTTACATAGTTACATAGTAGATGAGGTTGAAAAAAGACATAGGTCCATCAAGTTCAACCTATGCTAAATTTAGACAACAGATACTTTATTCTATATCTATACTTACTTATTGATCCAGAGGAAGGCAAACAAAAAACCCCATTAAGGGGAAAAATTAATTCCTTCCTGACTCAAGATTTGGCAATCGGATTAATCCCTGGATCAACATCCTTCCCATGTATACTTATTTGGTATATCCCTGTATACCTTTCCCATCTAAAAAGAAGTCCAACCTTTTTTTGAACAAATCTATTGTATCTGCCTTCACAGTCTCCATGGGTAATGAATTCCACATTTTAACTGCCCTTACTGTAAAGAACCTTTTCCTTTGTTGCTGGTGAAATTTCCTTTCCTCCAACCTTAAGGGATGGCCCTGAGTCCTTTGTACTGCCCGTGGGATGAATAGTTCTTTTGAAAGCTCCTTGTATTGTCCCTGAATATATTTGTATATAGTTATCATATCCCCTCTTAGACGCCTCTTTTCTAATGTAAATAAATCTAATTTAGCTAGCCTCTCCTCATAAGTTAGAATGTCCATCCCCTTTATTAATTTGGTGGCTCTTCTCTGCACTCTCTATAGTTCCATAATGTCTTTTCTTAGGATTGGTGCCCAAAATTGTACTCCATATTCAAGGTGTGGTCTTACTAATGCTTTGTAAAGGGGCATAATTATGTTTACTTCCCTTCCATCCATTGCCCGTTTGATGCAAGATAAGATCTTGTTTGCCTTTGCAGCTACTGCATGACATTGGGCACTATTGCTAAGCCTGCTATCTACAAGCACTCCTAAATCCTTCTCCATCAAGGATTCCCCCAATATATCTCCATTTAATTTGTAAGTCGCCTTTTTATTCTTGCATCCCAAATGCATAACCTTACGTTTTTCTGTATTAAACCTCATTTGCCATTTACCTGTCCACGTTTCCAGTCTCTCCAAGTCCTTCTGAAGAGAAATTACATCCTGCTCTGATTCTATTACCTTACACAATTTAGTATCATCAGCAAAGATGGAGACTTTGCTCTCGATCCCAACCTCAAGGTCATTAATAAACAAGTTAAAAAGCAGGGGTCCCAGTACCGATCCTTGAGGTACTCCACTCACGACTTTAGCCCAACCTGAAAAAGTTCCATTTATGACAACCCTCTGTTGTCTGTCCTTTAACCAGTTTTCAATCCAGGTGCATATATTATTACTGAGTCCAATTTTCTTTATTTTGTACACCAACCTCTTGTGTGAAACCGTATCAAAAGCCTTTGCAAAATCTAAGTAGACCACATCAACTGTATTACCCTGGTCTAAATTCCTACTTACCTCCTCAAAGAAACAAATAAGGTTAGTTTGGCAAGATCTATCCTTCATAAATCCATGCTGACTATTACTAATAATTTTGTTTTCCATTAGGTATTCCTGAATATTATCCCGTATTAAAACTTCAAGTAGTTTCCCTACTATTGAAGTCAGGCTTACAGGTCTGTAATTCCCTGGTGTGATCTAGCTCCCTTTTTAAATATAGGCACCACATCTGCTTTACGCCAATCTTGTGGTACTGAGCCTGTGGAAATGGAGTCCTTGAATATTAAATATAATGGTTTTGCTATTACTGAGCTTAACTCCTTGAGAACTCTTGGATGTATGCCATCGGGGCCAGGTGCCTTATTTACTTAAATGTTTTCAAGTCGCTTATGAACTTCTTCCTCAGTTAACCAATTGGTCATTAATATGGAGGTTGTGGCTTCCTCCTGTGGCGCTACTATTGAACTTGATTCTTCCCTGGTAAACACAGAGGCAAAGAATTTGTTTAATACCTCTGCTTTTTCCTTATCTCCAATAATCTGCCTACCCATCTCACACTGAAAGGGTCCTATATTTTCTTTTCTCGTTTTTTTGTTATTAAGGTACTTAAAGAACTTTTTAGGGTTGACCTTACTTTCTATTGCAATCCTTTTTTCATTATCCATTTTTGCTAATTTAATTGCCCTTTTGCAATTTTTGTTACATTCCTTATAATTCTGATACGATGTCTCTGTCCCTTCTGACTTAAAGAATCTAAACGCCTTCCTCTTCTTGTCCATTTCCTCCCCTACCTGTTTATTTAGCCACATTGGTTTTGACTTATTTCTTTTATACTTATTACCCAAGGGTATACACTGATAAGTGTGCTTTTATAACAATGTTTTAAAGACTGCCCATTTATCTTCTACATTTTTCCCTACAAAAACATCATCCCATTGTATTACTACTAGATTAGACCTCAGTTTATTAAAATCTGCCTTTCTAAAGTTTAAAGTCTTTGTTGAACCCAAGTAATCTGTTTTTTGATAATTTATTTCAAATGAGACCATGTTATGATCACTGTTACCCAAATGTTCCAGGACTTGAATATTTGTTATTACTTCTACATTGTTTGATATGACCAAATCCAGAACTGCCCCTCTCCTGGTTGGTTCCTCAATAATTTGGGTCATATAATATCTTTAAGCACCCCCAAAAACCTGTTTCCTTTTATTGTAACGCTAATCTCATTGCCCCAGTCTATGTCTGGATAATTAAAATCCCCCATTATGCAAACATGACCCAGTTTTGATGCCTTCTCCATTTGCAAAAGTATTTTAGCTTCCTCAAATTTACAGATATTTGGTGGTTTATAGCATATTCCCACAAACATTTTCTTTATACTTTTACCTCCACAGCTAATTTCTATCCACAAGGTCTCTACATTTTCATCATTCCCTTCATAGACATCATCCCTTATAATAGGTTTTAGATCTGGTTTAACATATAGACATACTCCACCTCCCCTTCTATTTGTTCGATCCTTCCGAAAAAGAGAATACCCCTTTAAATTAACTGTCCAGTCATGAGTTTCATCCCACCATGTTTCAGTAATGCCTATGATATCATACTGCTCACTTGTAGCTATTAATTCAAGCTCCCCCATTTTATCTGTCAGGCTTCTTGCATTAGCAAGCATGCATTTAAGTTTTTTTTCAGCCTGTACTATTATCTTATCTGCTCCTTCCTTTCTGCTCCCACTTGGTTTAGTCTTTAGAAGTTTTCTAGTATTATCTCTATTTACTATGGGTATCTCACTGCTTGTCAAACTTGCACTTGCCCCCCATTCTACCTCCATACCACCTTGTATCCTCATCTATTCCATTTAGTTCATTATCTGTTTCATTCCCCTCCCCCCTCCATCCTAGTTTAAAATCTCCTCCAACCTTTTTAGCATTCTCCCCCCTAGCACAGAAGATCCCTCTTCATTGAGGTGCAATCGTCCCTAGAATATAGATGGCACCTCTCAGAAAAGGAGTCCCAGTGCTCTAAAAACCCAAACCCCTCCTTCCTACACCACTTTCTTAGCCATGCATTAACCTCCCTGATCTCTGACTGTCTCCCTGCGGTAGCGCATGGCACTGGTAGTATTTCAGAAAATACTACCTTGGAGGTCCTTGCCTTAAGCTTTTGGCCTAGATCCCTGTAATCATTTTTTAGGACCCTCCATCTTTCTCTAACTTTGTCATTGGTGCCAACATGTATCAAGACCGCCGGGTCAATCCCAGCCCCCCCCCAACAATCTGTCTACCCAATCCGCAATGTTGTACAGTAACACTACTAATTTAAGTCACCTGTACATTTTGATCATTACAATGCTGCTTTTGTCAGTTTATGTGATATTTAAAGGAATTGTCTTTGTGTGTCAAGAGTAAGAGTAAGACCAGGAGCAACAAACCAGCAGTATAATTGTTGTGACAAAAAAGGAGAGACTGAAAGAGGGACAACTCTCCCTATTATAAAATGGAAAGCTCTATAGAACACAAATTAACCTGTCTATTACTCTGCCCCTAAACTGTTTCCTCATCCCCAACATACATGTAAGGCCGCGATTATAGTGGCGGCGTGAGCGCGTGACGTCACGCACGCCTCTCGCTCACGCGAAACATGCACCGAGGCTGGAAACGATGGGGGGGGGGGGTCGCCCTCATTGGCTGAACCGCTCATGTGACGCGGCCGTCGTGCTGCCAAATCAATTTAATTTGTCTCCTCTGTTGTCTGTCGCTCTGTAGCGCTTGATCGCGTGCACTATGTGGGCCTTCATCGTTCTACATTAATTTGTTCCAGGTGGTGTGCAGCATCATGCGCCCGCGCGCCGCCACTATAATAGTGGCTACATTCAAGAACATACTGTACACAAGCACTTGGTGTGTGTGTGAAAATGCCATGTGAATTGTATTTGTGGAGGTTAGATATGCTAGCTTTAACCCCTTTGATGCCAGAGAGGCTTTGCAATATGTTTCTGGCAGTAAACAGGTTAACAGACCTCCCCTATTTAACTTTCAATTCTCCCTGACAGTGGATTTCATATATTGCCTGGTATAGATTCAAACTCGCTTCCAAATATATATTTTACAGCTGCATATCCCAAGATACAAAAGGAATGAGAAACCACTGCAGTATTTATATCAATCGAGATTAAAATGACAGTTAAATTGAGTGTTGATTTTAGTTTTTATAATTGAGCAGCTGGGAGCGAGGCTTTAACATTGTTTATGCATTGCCTTTCAAAATATGGAGACATGAAAAATACATCTAAATTAGGTGCACCAGCATTACTAAAAATGCATTGTGTACTGTACTAGGCAATAAGTGAAACAGCTGAATACTGTAAA
Organism: Ascaphus truei; assembly: GCF_040206685.1. NCBI lineage: Eukaryota > Metazoa > Chordata > Amphibia > Anura > Ascaphidae > Ascaphus > Ascaphus truei. The sequence continues at coordinate 101,475,689 of NC_134488.1, forward strand.
TTATAATAGGGATATAAATAAATTAGCCGATTTCATCACTGCCTATATATATATATATATACATATATATATATATATATATATATTGCTCATCCAATAGGTTTTCTCAGATTTAATTACATGAAGCAAATAAAGGGTTAATATGTTGGATGCTAATAATAAAAGATATATAGAAGGGTGTAAATAAAGATGTCCCTATAGCATACCATGAACATACATTTAAGCTATGAATATATAGGGTAATAAGTAAGAAGTTTCACATTTTGCAATAGTAAGAAAGAATTTTTTTTTCAACTTTGTATTTTATTCATTTTTTCAAAGATACAGCAGTTTGTAATAGATATTATAACATGGTTCATCCTTTCTGCAATATGTGCTACCAAACAAACTCACATATAAACACACTGGACATAGACTCGGGGGGGGAGGGGGGGAACCCGGATTTCACAACAGCTTGTTCTTCTGTGGACCGCTGCCTCTCCTGTTTGCCATCCCCTTGTAGGTGTTTCCACTCACATTACAAGTTCCACACGTGCCCTTTCTGACCACTTCATCTGGGACTTTGGTAACCCCTACCTGTCTCGTCTGTCGTCGTTCTATGGTTACTGCTATTCGTCAAAGGAGAACTCACCTTTCACTATCACAGCCAAATGGTGGCATTGCTCACCCCCGTGATGTCAGTTTGCGCCAGCCACAGAAACCAGACTTTTTGAAAATTTGAGCCAGTGTCATTGACCAAGCTTGTCAATTTCTCATCTGGCAGACAAACCAAATTCTGTTGCGAATCTTCTCTATCGATGGGATTGCGTTTTTTTTCCACAATGCCGCTGTCTCGCACCTCATTGCCGTCGCAAAATGAGCGACTAATTTATTCCGTGCTCTCGACAGGCCCTCCAGTGGTTTATTTAATAAGAGTAACCAAGGATCCAGAGGAATTTCGAGGCCCAAAATCCTCTTTAACCAAATCTGAATTTGTTCCCAGATCGGGCGCAATCGAGGGCAAGACCACAACATGTGCAACAGGTCCCTAGGCTCTCCACATTGTCTAGGACACAAGGGGGAGTAACCTGGTACAAATTTAGATAACCTAACTGGGGTGAGGTACCACCTCATTAATCCTCTATATGAGTTCTCCTTTAATGTCGTGCAGATCGAGGTTTTTGCTACTGCCTCAAGTATGTCCTTCCAGTCTTCATCCTCTAATGTTTCCCATAGATCTCTTTCCCATTGAGTCATGTAGTCAAGTTTTTGTCTGCCTCCCTCTCCAGGATCGATCACTTCTTTATATAATCTAGATGTGAGTCCCTGTGTGTCATGCCCACGCACACAGAGCGTTTCAAAATTTGTCACTTTAGGACGGTTTGTGTGTTTGGTGTAAAATGCCCGGATCTGGAGGTATCTAAAGATTTCTGTGTTCGTGATGCCTTTATCTGACTGAATCTGTGTGAATGTCTTAATAGTAATTCTGCTCTCCAGATCTTTCAACCTCCCATATCCACTCTGTTTCCAGAGTAAAAAGTGTCCCTCGTCCATCCCCGAAGCAAAATCAGGATTTCCAAACAGTGGGGTCATCAGCGAGCTCCTAGTGGTCAGGGCACATCTAAATTTGGTTGCCTCCCAGACTGCAAATGAGTTGAGCATTGAGGACAGCGGTCCCGAGATCTTCTTTAGTCTAGATTTTGGGTACCAAATTAAATTATGAATTTGTAATGGGGCAAAGAGTTCACTCTCCAGTTCCACTCATCTACGTAATTTCGAATCTGAATGCCATTGAATAATTTGACTCAATTGAGATGCTTCATAGTATGAGAACAAGCAAGGTACCGCCAATCCGCCTGCTGTTTTGGGCCTCACCAGTGTTTTCGCTTTTATTCTTGCTTTTTTGTTTTTCCAAATAAATTGGAAGATCTGAGCTTGCATGTCACTAATGTGTATGGGAAGTGTCTGGAAATATATAATAGACGGGGAAGAAGGTTCATCTTAACCCTGTAAACTCTTCCAATCCAGGAGATACCATACGATGCCCATTCCTTCAGCTCCTTTCTCAAAGACTGTAAGAGTTTAGGATAATTTGCCTTATATAACGACTTCACCTCCCTAGTCAGATTAACTCCTAAGTACTTAATTGCTATGGGTTGCCAATTCAGATTGAAGTTAATCTCTATTAATTTTTTGGTGTCTTTTGGGAGATTCAAATTCAGAGCCTCCGATTTTGCTTGGTTTATTTTAAACCCTGAGATCGCGTTAAACTTTTCCAGCAGGTCAAAGAGGTTGGGTAGAGAGACCAAGGGCCTAGACAATGTCAGAATAACATCATCGCATAGAGTGCAGTTTTATATTCCTGAGAGGGAATTTGGATTCCCGTGATATCCTTATTACCTCGAATGTGGGCTGGTAGTGGCTCCATGCAGAGGGCGAACAAAAAGGGCGAGAGCGGGCAGCCCTGTCTTGTGCCACTTTTAATTTGCAATGATTCTGACGGGAACCCCTGATGGATTACCCGAGCTGTTGGGTTTGTGTATAATGCTTTAATTTCCCAAGACACTGTGTTCCCCATTCCAAACGCTGCAAGCGTGGCATCCAGGTAGGGCCAGTCAATTCTTTTGAAGGCTTTTTCAGCGTGTAAGCTTAATATGATTCCCGGGATCCTGTTGGTGTTAATATATTCTATGGTATCGACTAGTCTCCTAGTATTATCGGCTGCTTGCCTACCTTTGATAAAACCAACCTGATCCGGGTGAATCAGCCTAGGTAGAATAGTACTTAATCTATTGGCCATCAATTTGGAATAAATTTTGATATCCGAATTAATCAATGAGATCGGCCTATAATTGGACAATTTGTGGGATCCTTGCCCTATTTATAAATCACCGAGATGGACGCCTGCAGCATCTGGTCTGAAAAGGACCCCCCTGCTAGGATATTATTATACATCCGTAATAAGTGCGGGGTCAGAATCCCTATAAATGTTTTATAATAGAGATTTGAAAAACTGTCCGGGCCGGGAGTATTTGCAGGTTTGAGATTTGCAACTACATCTTGTAGTTCTTCTGCTGTAAACTCTTTTTCTGGGAACTCTCGCTCCAACCTCCTTGGCAAATCCGAGTCAGCTAGAAATTTCACTAATGCTTTGCTCGTTTTATCGTTATGTCTCACCTTCTTCCCATCATACAATCTTTCGTAATATGCTCTAAATTCCTCAACTATGTGTTTGGGATTTGCAGTCAGCTCTCCCGTTCTAGTTTTAATCGAGTGAATTTTGTAGTTTTGTTGTTTGTCGCGAATTTTCCTCGCTTGCATGGTTTCTGGCTTGTTCGCTTTTAATTTTTTTTTCCTCTTTGTCCAACTCAGTGTCTTCTCAGCCTGGGAAGTAAGGAGTAGATTAAGTTCTATTCTTACATCCTTCAACTCCTTTAATGTCTCCTCTCTACCAGTTCGGTTATGCAGTATAGAGAGTTCATGGAGCTTGTCCCTTAGCTGGGTCGTTTTAGCCTCTCTCGCTTTTTTTCTGCCTGCTGCTATATTTATTAGGACACCTCTCATTGTGGCCTTGTGAGCCTCCCATAAAGTGATATGGGACTCCACACTGCCTATATTTATCCTAAAAAATTGTGATATCTCTTCTTTTATATTTTGTGCTAACTCGGGTATCTTAATTAAGGATTCGTTTAGTTTCCAATTTTCTCCTGGGCTGGCCAGTTTAATTTGAGAGCACCTCAGCTCAATCGGTGCATGATCCGACCCTGAAAATATCATGTATTCCTGAATAGGAGATCTGTGGAACCAATCTATTTGATATGAAGAAGTAATCAATTCTACTGTGCGAATAGAATGTGAAGCCTCTTTCTCCAGGGTGCTGTTCCCTCCAAATGTCAACTAATTGTTTGTCTCTTTTACCCTGGCGAAGTGCTGTCACCCCTACGGTCTTGTCTCTATTCCTCTGTTGTGATCTGTCCACTGTCGGGTCTAACCGTTTGTTGAAGTCTCCTGCGATCACTATGCTTCCTTCCACCACCCTATCCAGTTGTTCAAAAAACGAACGAAAGAACTGTGGGTCATTTTCACATGGGGCATAAACCGAAGCCAACGTTATATAACTGTTATGTACTTTCCCCGTAAAGTTAAGGTATCTTCCCAGTGTGTCTCTTTTAATCTTATCGACTTGAAATGGGAAGCTGTTGTGGGACAGTATCGCCACTCCTCTTTTTTTCTCCAACGCGGATGCTAGATAGAACTGGCGGAAGTGAGTATCTAAAAAACGTGGGTTATGTCTAACACTAAAGTGAGTCTCCTGCAGAAATAAAACGTCTGTTTTTCGCTTTTTATATTCTGTAAATGCAATTCTCCTCTTTTGAGGGCTATTAAAGCCTTTAACATTATGTGATACCCAAGTTACAACCATTGTATTACGTGCACAAGGTTGCTTACCAAAATCTGATGTCTTTTCAGGAGCATGCCAAGGGACTGCGGCCAAAATTCTGCTACCCTGCCTTCGCCGAACCGATCCAGAGTATGATATGTGTGGGGGTTCAGGGTAAGGGGGAAGGGAACACTCACAGGAACAAAGAGGAAAAACAAAACAACATACAACATAACTGACACATTAAACAATATCAGCATTGAGCTATAACTGGTCCTACTGGACCCAAGCTCTTGTGCCCAGGGGCAATATGCCTTCTCCCTATTCCCTCCTTCTAGGGACCGAAGGCGCTGACTCTCTTGGAGTCTCACTTCCCCTGGGTCTTCCCCCATTGGCCCTGATGCAATATCCCCAGTGGGGCCAAGACACATGCCTACTGCCAGGGTGGCGAAGCCTCCGCCCTTCTCCCGGCGCTCTCTTCCGTTGATTTAACCTTATCCTAAGTAATGTACTTTGTAAAAAATTCTATTATTTGTAACACCCAACTATCTAAACGTATTAACTATATAACTCTGTTATTCACCTTTATTCTGCTCCCTATACCTCTGTTCTGGTTGTTCTGACATGTGCATGCAGAGGGTTGCTGCTGTCCTCCTGTATTTGGAAATTCTCATGTAATTATTTCCACCCGTATCCAGAGCTCCAGATATAAGTATACACCTCTCCTCATCCTCCACTCCAATCCTATGCTCTTCTTTCTACTCTTCTTCTTTACCTCGTCTTATCTTATCGGACACTTCCTTTAGCTAACCTGCCCAACTTCCCACTCTCTGCCCCGCCATTTTCCCTCCACCTCCCTGACCCCCATTAACCCCCCAATCCTCCCCACCCTTTGTCCTTGTTGTCTCATCCCCCCCCCCTCTGCGCCTTCCCTTGCCCCCTCCCCTCAATCGCCATGTATCAGTGTTCCCGGCAGCGGAGTTCGCATACCTCTGCCGAGAGACCCTGCTTCCATCTCTCTCTGTCACTTCCAGTTTCTCATTCGTCTCGCGTCATCTTGAGGCTCCCGGTCCCTGTTCCTGATGTCACATCCCGTCGGCGCCTCATTGGATGAGCTGGTCAGCCTCCTTCCACCTCCCCACTCTTAGCTCCACCTTTCCTCCCTCCTTCTCTTCCCTCGGAGCTCAGTCTCAGATGTTTTGCGCCTTTTTCCGCTCCGCCATCTTTTACCCATGCTTTTCTCCCGCTTCTTCTACAGCTCCTGGCTCTTCTTCAATTCTTTCACCTGGACACCATCTTCCCTCTTCCTGAACAGCATCGTGGCAGGGTCTGTAAAATTCGCTTCTATGCATGGAGACAGTCCCAGGTAACTTGAGCATGAAAATAGTGATGTAGATCAACTGATAACAACATTAACTTTGTAAACATCTTAGTCTTTGATAACTGGTGAACCTCTGCATTGTAACTTCCCCTTAAAGGGCTCGCCATTAATCGTTTTAATGTTGCAGTAAGTCTTTTAATGGGGTAATGATGATTGGCAGGTATGTAACTGTTCTGCCCTCATGTTTTATTCTTGTCTTTTTTCTTTTCAGCTGCACTGCTCACTTTCTTCCAGACAGTCTCCATAGCTGGACGCTTCTCTGCTTGGTGAGACAAAGTTTCTTTCACTCCTAATTTCACTAAGCTCCCTCGTCCATGTGTCTCAGTGTATGAGCCCATCCCTCTCTTATCACCAAGAGACCAAACGGGAAGACCCATCAATATTTTATGCCTTTCTCTCGCAGTATTTTAGTTAGAGGCTGGAGGGACCGTCTTTTATTAAGTGTGGTGGGGGAGATGTCTTGGAACACTGACATTTGGATGCCGTCAAACTGAACAGTGGGAGAAGCCCGCGTGATTTTACAGAGTTCATCTTTAATTTTGAAATAATGCATCTGCAGGATACATCTCTCGGGGGGTTGTTTAGAAGGGGCTTGGACCGCAGGGCACGATGGCACCGATTGTCAGGGCGTGCTCACCACAAACGAGACGGGACCGCGGTGCTGAGGTGGGATAGGATATAACGCCACCCACAGCCACGAGGGCACGTCTTGAGAGTAGAGTAGTCTGGCAGTCCGGATCGGGGCAGGAGAGGTACGGATGGTAGAGGGTGCTGTATGCAAAGTCCGGGGTAGAGATAAGGACGTAATCGTTTACCGTTTGCCAGGATCGGGATTTCAGAGGTGCGGAGAGTCGTTTTGCCGTATGCCGAGTTCGGGATGCCAGAGGTGCGGGTAGACGTAGCGGAAGCCGGTTCGGTACACGAGGAGGACTGCAAAAACAAAACAGGACAAGACAGGACTAGGGAGGCAGAGAGTGATGAGAACAACTGGTTCTATGCTCAGCCAACGAGTCAGTGACACTGTTAGGTATATATAGGAGAGCGGGTCCAAAGGCAGCGCAGCAAGGTGGGGGTGTGTGGAAGGGCCAGGCTATGGCAGGGATAGGTCCTGCATGAGTCTCAGGGGAGGAGCCATAAAGCCCAGTAGTCAGACTGCATTGGATTGCAGCAATGGTTTGAAGTGCTGTGCCTTTAAGGGGTTGGTGCGGCTCCGTGTGGCCGCGCCTCTGTGTAGCTGAGCTTGCGGCCGCGTGCCCGAGTGTAGCCGCCGGACCGAGAGTAGAAGGGGAGTTTTGGCGTGCGCGCGCGCGCCCACGTGGAGTAGTGATCGGCGTTCCGGAGAGAGGCTGCCTGCGTGCCGCGGGAGGACCCGTCGGAGCTGCCGGTGAGTGAGGAGCACGCCGAGGGCGGCGTGACTCCCAGACCCTTACACCGATCCAGCCAACCGCTCCACAATTGTTTTATCTGGAAGCAGGGACTCCATCCATCTGCCCACGAACTCCTCCATATCCAGGACTTCCTCAGGTATGCCCCTTATTCGCAGGTTATTTCTCCGATCTATGTTTTCCCCATCCTCCTGCTTATCCTACAAATCAACCAAACGTTTTTTAATTTGTGTGATCTCCTGCGCTGTGTGTTTGTGACACTCCACTGAGGTCTCCATTCTTTGTTCCAAATCATGTGTACGTTCCCCAATGCTTTGTAGGTCTCTTCTCAGCCCTTCCACCTCACTGCGGAAAAAGTCTATTATATCCGTGAGGAATTTTGCCATATCCTTTCTCAATACCGGCTGCATTTCTGCCTTCTCCGCTTGTTCCCCTCGGTCATGTGTGGAGTCCGTGTCGGAACTCCCGCCCGGCGACATTGCAACCTCCTCTCTGTTTGTAGCCTGGTCCGAATTCCAGAAGTAAGAGCGCAAATCGATAGATTTCCTCTTTGTCTTCTGAGTAACTGCACGCGTTGTTGGCATCGCCGCTGCTTTATCTGTCTGTGCGTGTATTTTTATGGTGATACTGTGGGTATTTTAGTGCTTATAGTGTACTATTGCGCCGGGAGTTAGCGGAGCTGTCAAATTAAGCCGCCATTCCTGTACCCGTCGCGCATGCGCCTTCAAAAAAGATATTTTTTATTATGAATGATGTTACAATAAATTTAAACTTTATTGAGGGCAGTTTATATGTATATTATACTGCTAAAGTTCGTTTTTTCTCTGTTTATATTGATAATGAATTAATAATGAATTAAAAATGCTCTGTACAGTTTATATTACCCAAATATATGTATCTGGTGTAATTTGCCTAGAACAAGGAACATACAAACAGACAATATTCCTGTATGGGTCAGATTACCTTTTAATTAAATGTTTTTGCCAATAGCCAATCAATACTGAGAGGTGTGTATAAAACCCTAGGTTGGGACAGGTATAAGGTAGTAGCCCCTGACGAAGCCGCATTTGGAGAAACGCGTAGGGCGTATTACTGCAGAGGAAGAGACTGAGTGACATGCTGACTAGCTGATTTCCATCACGGAGCCAGAGTCATAGTCCTAACAGCAGAGGGGAGATCTCGTGAGACCATCCAGACGTCACGTGACGCGGAAGTGACTGCGTTAGTCTGCTGAAGTTGGAGCCGGCAGTAAATGAACACTGAGTGTGAGATACTCATAAAACAGATTCTCAAACTGCGATTTTACAACTTACAAAGTGTGAGTTGATTATTATTATAGGTCTTACACCATTTTTTAATAAAAGATTTTACACTATGTTGTTCCTTTTTCCTACCTTATCCCTATATGGGATCCGTCTGTGAGACGGAGTCTATATACCTAGGCTCATCGTGTCAGCTGTGGGGTACTGTGAAGACAACTGCTTGAAAATACAGAGAGTCCCTGGCAGAGGTATAAGGACACTTCAAGCTGAGTTCCTGATCCCAGAGTGGATAAAAGGCGTATACTGATCAAGCTAATTGTAAGTACATATCTCACCATTGTTTTGATTTTGTATTATTGGACATTCTACCCTATGATGGTTCTTTTTCTCTTTTTTCTTTCTCTCCCTGGTGTTTTTTCACCTAGGTCATTCTTTCTGTACATTACTTAGCGGCAATTGTGGAGCCGTTGACCTTAGTGGCAGCAGGTTTATCAGGGTCAGTTAGTATATGAAGGGTTATTACCTCTCACTATATAAGATTGGCTAAAACATCAGGTGTGTGTTATATTTGTTCTGGATAATTGTTTAAAGTTGTGCTGTTTGTATCTTGTGTAACGGTATTTCCCTCTGGGCCTTTCTGATCCTGACTCCTATATGAGAAACTGCCCCAGTTAAATGTCAGTGTAGTTGGTGCACCTGGTGGCTCACAGGTCTCCTGAGTCTCCCGCTTGATGTTGTTGGGGATTTCACCATGACAGGCGTCTGAGGTAGTGTGCTGAGTTCTACTCACAGTTGGTACAGCGCCTCCATCCCTTCCAGATCCCCACGCTAGCAGGGAGGAGTTTCCGGAAGAGAACTCCTGGGTGCACCTTCTCCCTGAGTAACTCCATTCACAGGCAAGAAGGGTATCTTGAACAAGGGCATCTTTATTTGCAAGGGGTATGGCAGACTGCCCATCACAGCGGCCGACACTTAGCCGCACATTATCAGGTTGCCCATCTCCAGGAAGGTTCCTTCTGCTCTCTAATCAAGTTGTCCTTCCACCTCTCACCTAAGGGAGACCACCAGCTGTGCCAGAGCCCTGGACACAGTGTGTAATCAGCCTGTCACTTTGCCACGTGCCTCTCTGACAGACAGACTTGAACTGCTGCAGACACTTGACCCAGCCTTGACTCAACCTCAACTTTTGGAAGTTCTGTGCAATATATAGACTCCAGAAAGACCCACCTCTGTGTCACTAACAGTGGACACAAAGCATGCTGTCACTTCCTTTGCTACATATGACACATCACAGGGTTTGAGGGCAAACCTCCATGATGACTACTGGCAACCCTGCCTTCTTACCAGGGATTACTGCCAGAAATAGAGAGATATGTAACACCAATTTTATACATGGCTACAATCTCCCCCTGGTGGAATCCAATGACCCCGCTTGGACCTAAATTTGTGGAACTTTCCATTAGGTGGCAACTGCAAAACATAACCAATATACATTAGTACACATCATTATGGGAATACATCTTCCCATACGAACATAATCATACTAGACCAATTTGGCCTACAGCAGTACACTTGAACTACTCCATAGGAGAATTTGAAGCTTAATAGTAGTGCCTGGGATCAGGCTTCTTAACCTCCCTCCCATTAGCATCCTACACTGAAATACTGTAACACCTAGGCTGCCCATTCTCTGGCCTGTACTCCATTTTGTGCATGTATATGTTGTGCCCAACACTCCATACCCTCATAAGATAGCAGATTCTCTACTCGGTCCTATGCTCCGCATGACTCGACTTAGACTTGATGTAGTCCTCTACAGTCTCCCTCAACCAAGCATCCCTATTGTCCTCTATCTCCTGCATAAGAGGTTCTGGTACATAAGGATATTCTAGACCATGGGACCGTTTGTAGCGTGCAACTATGGCCCTCTCAGCCCTGCTGATTCTGATTAACTTTTTATTTCCTGCCTTGCCTGGCAGTACCAACGATATTGGCTCTTCAGGGGCAATCACATCGTATAGAATAGAGGACCCCCTTGGAGTGACTAAGCCCCTCTGAATGTCATGCCACCGTTTAACTACTTCTTCATGGCGTTCCTCCTCAGAGTAGTCACCCACACCCCACCAGTGGTCAACTACATCTCCTCATTAATATGAATCTAGTACGATCCAACCAGGCTTCATAACCCTCAAACAGGGGAGCCCACCACTTGGTACTCTGCTCTACAGCCTGCTCTCTCACTGACACAACAATCTCACTTTCCTCCGGTTCTCCCCCAGAAAAAACACCTGATGTCCCCGTGAACCTAGAGGCCGACCCAATACGTTTAGGCCTACCCCTCACATTAGTATTACAATCAGTAGAACTCATTCTTGAAGACATCCCAGACGGAATCATCTCCCTCCCCGATCCCTCATCGGAAGTAAAACATTCCCCCCAGTCCAGAGCTGACCCAGACTGTTCCTCAGAGGTGTCCCGGGACTCCCCAAACCACCCTTGGCTAGATAGGGACCCAGAGGAAGACATGACAGGGGCAGGGGCTTGGGCAGTGGCCTTGGGCAGAGCAAAGGGGAAAGTGATCTTACGCTGTGGTATGATGATCCGCAATTGGGCTATGCCGCGGCCCTTGGCAACGTTAGGCAAGTCAGGCTCACCCGTCTTCTGGTTCCCCAGACTTCTCCTGGCCTGGCGACACTTGCTCATCTTGTGCCCAGACAGACTGGTGCTGCACGGTACTCATGGGGATGACGGGAGCTTCCATCCGGCTCCGCTGTGTCCACCGGAAGTGACGCCATCGTTCTCGCGGGACGAGGTGCCATCTTGGGTGGGGTCTCCCACCGGAACCTCTTCCTCCATTTCGACATCCAGCGCCGGATGTGATGGTTCGCTCCTCAGCTCCGCTTGGGCCTTGGCTGGGCCTTTCTTCTCCGTCGCCTCCATCAGAGCCTGTGGGAGGTAAGAGGGTGTCTCACCACTCGACTGGCTTGCGATGAGGTCCTCTTGTCCTTTCACGCTGGGAGTCGCCACGGCCGTGGGACTCATCCGCTGCTCCGGCCGCACCAGCGCAGGTTGACGCGGTACTGCTGGGCTCACCCGCTCCACATCACAGGTAAGTGGCTTGACTTGCTTTTCAGCACCGCTGTAGTGGCCCGCCGGTAGGCGCATCACCACCGATGTCGGGCTTGCCTGCTCGTCGTCCGACGAGGCAGGCTCGGATGCCGGCAAGGGTACTTCCGCAGGGGACCGACAGCGAGGTTCCGGGTTCTCGCTGCGGTTGCAGGCCCCAGTCTCACTTTTTCCAGGCGCTACCATCAGCAGGGATCCCCATTCTCCGGGAGCGACCTTCTCCTTTTTCACTCTGGGCGAGGCTCCAGCCGTCAGCTTGGCTGTCTCTCCTCCCGCCTCCGCGGCATGCCCAGACACAAACGGCTCCACAGCCCAAAAATAATGGATGCCACACTGGGGACATCTTGGAGTGGTGCTGGCTTCTCCACCGGGTAACCTGCATTGCATGCACAGGCACCGCAAATTTTCTTTTCCACCCGCATGTACTACCAAGAAGCCTCCTGGCAATAGGTAGGGGTGTACGCCAATGTCCATTGCACTCTTGGTCACACTGGTTAAGGGAGACACTCGGCACAGCAGTCTCTCCTGTTCACCAGCTTCTCGCAACTGAGGGGCAGGAAGCGCACATCCAGCTCATCCCTCAGTCAGCTCTGTCTTCCATTGGCAGATGCAAGGACCCCTCCGCCTTGTGCATATCAGAGGAGGGTCCCACAGATTCACATTATGACTCAGAATTGGTTCTGAGCCTGTCACAGTCCAGGAGCGCGTGGCCACAGCTTTCGCGCCACATTTCCCAGCAGGGTGGGGTTCTCTCTTTCGCGCCTCTCTTGGCCAGGATTTTGCAACAGCACTGTTTGCAAAATTTTCTTCTTCATACAGCCCACGCGGTCTCCCAGGGAAGCGGGACCCGCCATTTTGGGTCACGCTGCAATCCACATTAGTAGCTGAGGTAGTTTGGTTGGTGATCACCGTCTGGCAATCAGATAGTCCATTATTCTCACACAAGATAGCAATGTCCTCAACACTTTCCCCCAGGGTGGCACCCCGGGCTCCTAGGCAAGACAAAAACGGCGCAGCCACTGCTTTAGCGCCACTCCATAGTAGACTAGCAAATTTCCCTTCTGTATGTGGTATCTCCGTGGTACACACTCCACGTGCGCTCTCTCCATCAGGCACGAGCCGCCATCTTGGACTCTCCGCACCGCGCGGAACATCACTTGCGGTCGCCATGTTTTCTTTCTTTCTGCAATCGCACATGGTGCTCCTCTCTGCTGGGCAGCCGCCATTTCGATGCAATAAAGAATGCCAGTGCACCTCTCCTCTACATGTATCTCATGTGTGTCTTATTCATGTATGCACTACCTCAGGCTAGGCTAATTCTCTCACTGTATGCTGTCATGATCCTCCAGTATGTGCTCTGTGGTAAGTAGTCTGGTTACTGGCTAGAGTACTCTGGCGTTTCCATGCAGTACTAGGGCGTCCACCTACTCTTGGCTACACCTAGCGCAGACCTTCTCAGGAATTCCTGACCCATGTTAACCAGGTTATCCCCTCAGGCATCCTACGACTAGCTGCCTCAAGGTGACTAGAACAGCTATAGCCCTGTCTCCAGACCGACTTTACTCCATTCAAGGCCCTAGGGTGTACTTTGCGAGCGGGCCGTCACGCTCCTGACTACCCCTAAGTCCTATCCCATTCCACAGCACTTCCTGGCAGCATACATCTCCTGTTTCCCAGTTAGCCCAGCAAAAGCCTGTAATGATGCTCTCAGCAGCGCCTCCAATTGTAACGGTATTTCTCTCTGGGCCCTTCTGATCCTGACCCCTATATGAGAAACTGCCCCAGTTACATGTCAGAGTAGTGTGGTGCACCTGCTGGCTCACAGGTCTCCTGAGTCTCCCGCTTGATTTTGTTGGGGATTTCACCATGACAGGCGTCTGAGGTAATGTGCTGAGTTCTACTCACAGTTGGTACAGCGCCTCCATCCCTTCAAGATCCCCACAATAGCAGGGAGGAGTTTCCGGAAGAGAACTCCTGGGTGCACCTTCTCCCTGAGTAACTCCATTCACAGGCAAGAAGGGTATCTTGAACAAGGGCATCTTTATTTGCAAGGGGTATGGCAGACTGCCCATCACAGCAGCGACACTTAGCCGCACATTATCAGGTTGCCCATCTCCAGGAAGGTTCCTTCTGCTCTCTAATCAAGTTGTCCTTCCACCTCTCCCCTAAGGGAGACCACCAGCTGTGCCAGAGCCCTGGACACAGTGTGTAATCAGCCTGTCACTTTGCCATGTGCCTCTCTGACAGACAGACTTGAACTGCTACAGACACTTGACCCAGCCTTGACTCAACCTCAACTTTTGGAAGTTCTGTGCAATATATAGACTCCAGAAAGACCCACCTTTGTGTCACTAACAGTGGACACAAAGCATGCTGTCACTTCCTTTGCTACATATGACACATCACAGGGTTTGAGGGCAAACCTCCATGATGACTACTGGCAACCCTGCCTTCTTACCAGGGATTACTGCCAGAAATAGAGAGTATGTAACACCAATTTTTCACATGGCTACACTACATATATATGTGTTAGCCGAGCTTCAATAATCAAAAAATAAATAGATGATACCGTTCTGTGGATAACGAAATGCTTTTATTTGTGCGAGCTTTCGAGATACATTTTGCTTGCTTCATTCATTGTAACATCGCCGGAAGAAGAGATCAGTGTATCTCGAAAGCTCGCACAAATAAAAGCATTTCGTTAGCCACAGAACTGTATCATCTATTTATTTTTTGATTTTATATATATATATATATATATATATATATATATATATATATATATATATATATATAGCAACTGTAAATATTACTGTATGTTCATTTGCATGTCTTAGACAGGTCTGCAACCCTGTCTTTCCCCATTGTCACCCAGCATACAGCGCTTCCACTGCAGCAAGGGATTCTGGGAAATGACATGCAAATGAGCACTCAGTGCCACCTTTTGTCTCAAGCTCGTATTACACAAGCCAATCCTCAAGCCAATGCATGCTGTTTTAAACACAGCTTTTAGACAGAGGCTGGGATGAGATGCAAAGCCATTAGACCCACTCACATAAATGTTTCAACCTTGATGGGTATCATCAGTGTGAGGCTGGTCTTAATGGCTAGCAGGTTTGAGACTAGACTTGGTAATCACCACTGTCATTTAGGTTATGGTGGGTAGAAAAAGTGACAAAAACCCTCCACAGTAAAGCATAAAGCAACTGTAAATATTACTGTATGTTCATTTGCATGTCTTAGACAGGTCTGCAACCCTGTCTTTTCCCATTGTCACCCAGCACACAGCGCTTCCACTGCAGCACTCCAAGCAAAATATCACATCTTAAGGTGCATGCTCCATAAGATTAAGTATAAGCAACACAATGCTTTCCCAGCAAGGAAAGCAAAGAACAACACTCAATGGTATATAGCAAAAAACTGTATTAAAGAAACACAACAACACATATGCAAACCGACGTTTCGGTCCACAAAGGACCTTCTTCAGGGAAGTGCTGCTGTTTCTTTGCTGGGAAAGCATTTTGTATATATATAATTATATATATATATAAGTACTCTGCCAGAGTGAGGTAAATTGCATCTAGAGAGATACAGGCATATTGGGGATTATTCTAGTAGCATTGCATGTTCACAAGAAGCAGAATGACATGTCAGGAAAAAAACGGTATTCTCTATTGCAAATCGCAACTTCTATAAAAAGTGACACACCGCATGGTTTAACATGCAAACCGCCCAGATTCAGTGGCGTATTTAGAGAACTGCTGCCCTGAGGCTCTTACCTGGTGCTGCTCCTTCATGCCGCCCTCCTTCTTTTTCAGCGTCACATGACGCTGTGAGGTCACACAGCGTCTTGTTGCCATAGCATAATGCCATGTGATGTCACAGCATAGGAGGAGAGTGGCACGAAGGAGAGGGTAAGGACTGTACAGAGGCCCCACGCTCTCCCCCGGCAATCAGTGGGGAAGAGAGCGGGGCCTCTGTATATGGGAAAAAATGGGACATTGGCCGCCCTAGACCTGGACCTATCAGGAAATCAACCACTGCCCAGATTGTACTTGCTTTAGAAGTGGAATTACCACTTCTAGGTGACCACCAATTAGGTGATGCTAATTCCCTCCAGAATTTTAAATAGGGATTTTGCATGGTGGTGTCTCCAATAAATTGTTATTAAGACAAATAAATCTAAGGGTTCTTGTGATGAAGGGGGTACTAGTGTCAGACACAGCAGGATATGAACTCACAACCTCTGATATTCAGGGCAGCAGCGCTAGCATTGAACTAAACCAGACACTGGGAAACATCCCTGTCACATATTTCACAGGTGTCTCAGGTGCTCAGTTTTGTGCACAAGGAACATTGAACTGGCAACAAAAAAGTGGAAATGATCTGCTTTTAAGGAAGATAGGGGGAGAGGGCTACAGGTGTGACCAGTAGAGCTCAAAAGTATGCTGTGAGAACATTTCCCAGTGTCTGGTTTAGTTCAATCCTAGAGCTGGTGCACTGAAAAGCCAAGGTTGTGGGTTCTAATCCTGTTGGGTCTGACATTTGTACCTAGAGCTGCCAGGTGGCTTGTCCAAAAATACTGGACACAATGGTGAAAGGTGCGACGCGCGCGAGAATCGTTGATGGGGAAGAATTTTATTTATAAATGACCTGACTGTTATGTAATTTTTTCTGAATTTTACTTCAAGTATTCACTAATTTGCACCAATTTATATTCTATTTCCTCCTGGGGAGGAGTCTTGGGAGGGAGTGCCATTCCGAGGATTTCTTTAGGAAATTGAAAAAGGATGCAAATTGGTGCATGCTTGGAGTGAAATTTAGAACAAATGACGTAGATCATTTATAAATAACTGACCTGCAGTCATACTGAACATGGCGAGCAATACTGATCTTACTGCTCCTCCCACAAATTCCAAGATTGTTGCACCTCTCCTCATCCTCTCTCTCCCCTTATCCTCTCACTCTCCCATCCCCTCGTCCTCTCACCTCCTCCCTTCATCCTACATGTGCCTCCACCGCAGCAGGATAACCTCTCCCAGGAACAATACCAGTAATACACACACACGTCTGTATATATAATAACCTTTACTATGCACTATCAACAGTACCCTGTACCACACAGTATAACAATCCCAATTCAGTACCACCAATGAGTGTCCCCAAAGTACATTAGGTGCTAGGCACAATAACCTGATGTCCTTTTCCCCAATGTCCGTGCCCACCCAAACATGTAGGGAGTAGCGCTACCCCATGAGTTGTTGTTGCACTTTGTGAGGGACCTGCCGAGTGCTCCAGTGCTCAGCACGGCCGACTTAACAATGGGGATCCGCTGATCCAGCGACGTCACCGTCTGCGATGGCATCCGCCTCTGCGTTGGGTGGTCTCCGGAAGGAGGGTCCCACCTTTAAGAGTCTCTGTACTTAGGTGGTCTGATCCCATACCACAGGCCGCAATCATCCCGCGGCGTCTTCCTCTGTGTTCCTGACACTACTCAGTAAATGGGGAAACGTCCCTATCTAGGGCCTTCCCTGAAGCAACCACAAGCTCACTTGAGAGGGGCCTATCTGGGACCTAAGGGGGTACTCTGGCCAAGTCTGAGTGCCACTGTCACTCAAACCCTACCTTCCCCTTCTCTGTCCTGGTGCCGACTGGCGTGGTTCCTCTCAGCGTGCCAAATCTTTTCCCTCCTGCTCCTGCCTCTACAGCCCTATTGGCTGTCTTGTCCCATGTGGTCTAGCAGCCCTGGGGCCACTGGGAGGTGTAGTCCCTCGCGGCGCCTGCAACTAATGGACGCCGCAACTATGCTTCTTCCGCGCATGTGCCGCATGTGCAGCATCTCGCACATGCGCAACCACGTTGAAGATGTCGGCACCCTATTCGTCTGTCCATCATGGGACACTGGCGACCCGGTCGCTCCATCTATTGGCCACAGCCCCTCACCACAATCGCCCTACACTGGCACGCACCTCCCTCTCTCTCCATGGGTCCTCCCGCCGCTCCGGCACCACCCACGCCCCCACAGTGCAGCCGCCCCCCTCCCGCAGTAAGGTAAGGGGCCCAGGGGGACCTGGCTACATCATGCATAAAGGATATTCATTGAATTCATGATTTCTCCTCAACAGACCCTTCGGAATTCCAATAACCTCACAGGTGACATGGAGCCACAAGAGTCTTGATCAAGATCACAAGTGATGACTGAACATAATAATAATTGTGCGCTCAACACAGATATATTTAATGCTATGCAATAGGATATTTGGAAGTCTGTTTTTTCCCCCTTATATTTTGATGTTTCTTTTTAAATGTACAATTGCTTATTTGTGTCCTACTATTAAGTTGTAGAACTATTGTAGTAATTAACTTGGCTAATTAACTCTTGATGCTTGATTGGCTGAAGATCCTTGGGAAAACCGTTTGTGATTGGTTTGTCAGAGCGACTTTATTTATTATGCATTTAGCTTTCAGTCCTTGCTGTCCTTTAGCCTGTCATTTCGATTTGGCAAATATCTCCATTGGCTTTACAAATGAATGTTATGTACAATATGGTTTTGTTATATTTCTGTTAGTGCCTTATTTATTGCTGCTCATGTAAACTTAAGAGTGAACATTTGAACTGATTAATACTCTGTTTATTAAGTTATAGACGCACAGTATGCACCCCTGAAAGAATGCTATTTTCATATAGTCTTGTTGTATTTGTTCATTTACATGCTTTGTGTTCCTTTTCATCTCGATGAGAGATCACACAGCATTTAGTCAAAATAAGGTTGACGCAATTTGCTGACCTGCTCCTTCAAACAAAGTAATCAATACAGTTTATCAATTTATGCCTGGTGTCTGCAGGAAAAAAAAACGACCTTTAAACACAACAAGGGCTTACATCAATTTCCTGTCCTGGCAACCACACAACACAGAGCTGTCAACGAATACTTGGGATGTGGAGGAGAGGAAAACTTGAAGAATGACAGCTACCTCTTACTAACCCTGAGCTTCATCTATGCAGGCATTGAAAAAGACACTGCTGGATCAATGCAGATCCGAAGTCTACAGCAAGAAGCTTCTGTAATCACAAAATATCTCAATCTCTTCCTAAAATGCATGCAGTTAATACACAGCAAGAATGACAGAGTAGTCCATGATAAATCCATGGTGTATTCCAACAGTGGTATTTATAAAGCCTTTAATGATACATCCACTTAAAAACTTTGTTGAAATTACCTCTAAGGCAAGGGTTCTCCAAATCACCGCGCTTACATCATTACTGGCTTTCATCTATTCAAGGATATTGATATGTATTTGAATAACTCGTCAATGAGAGAATCAGCGTTTCAGAGGCAGCATGTTGGCCTCATTAATTACTGCCTGCTTAAGGTGGCTATTTTGTTACATAAAAGGACAAGAACACCTCCAAAATTAATAGTGGGCACTTTGGTTTTTCTTCTTAAAAAAAATGATGTTCTGGTTTTTGTTGTGGTTGTAAAACAAACTTGTGTGTTCACTGCAGTGGGTTAGAAGAGCACACACACCTCTTTGATGGTGCAGATTATTTTATTGAGATGGTTAAAACTAAAAATTCCCACATACATTCTTGCGTGCTAGCAACAAGCACATAGACCCAGCCTCTGCTGTCTGTCCTCCAGGATGAGTCTCCTCACGCTCCAGCGGATCGTCGGATCACGTGCACGTGGCTATTCACACACTCAAGCCCCTGAGGAAGCAAAGAGAGACTTTGTAAAATGCGTTGTGCGATTTCCAGATAGACCAGTGCACCCTAAGGACTCCAAGCAGCTGCTGCAGGTCCTTGCATCTTCTCTTCTGCAATCAAAGAGCCAGGACGGCGAAAACCAGAAGTGATTAGCCGTGTGCACGAATGCACGTGTACACGATTTGGTGATCAGCTGGAGTGTGAGGGGACTCATCGAGGATGACAGACAGCAGGGTTTTTTTTGTTTTTAAATGATGGGTAAAAAAATGAATGTATTTTTTTTTTCATTTTGGACAAATGTTTTTAAACTTACATTTTTGTTGCAAAAATGCATTATTTTCAAATGAGTTTTTATGAAAATAAATTAAAAAAAATGTAAACAGTTAAAATCAGAGGATGAGCCTTTCTTGGTTTTTGGCTCCAGATGCCCTCGGATTTGAAAATGTGCTCTGAATCAAATGTTACATTTTCAAAATACTCGACTTGATATTCGAATCGAACCTCGAATCCTCGAAAGTTCATATTTCAAACATACGAAAGTGTCCATCCCACACATTAAAATATATATTATATATATGTATATATTATACATTTACAATCTCACCGTCAAAGCATTTTTGGAATAGTATGATCAATAATAGTTACTGCACTTTGTAAAGAGATCCCACCATTTTCTGATACAATAGTGAAAAAGGTCTGAGGCATTCAGCCAAAAAAGTATTACTCTCTTACTGTAGATGTGCTACCCACAAAATTGTGGTCCTTCTCTGTAAAAAAAAAAAAACTCCAAAACCAAGCAATTTGTGGGAAGCTGCAGCCTAAAAATAAATATATCTAACTGCACATTATACTTACATTTAGATCAACTTTATGTATTAAAGAGGCAATCCAAGCCTGAAAATGCTCTTTTTGAAAATTTTGAATATAGAATTGAAGCAGAGGATCTCCTGAGCTGAACCATGGTAATTTCAGCTCCAGGGACCTGCTGCTTCCAGAGATACTTACCTCGGATTTAGGTGCAGGTAGCTGCTCTCCTTTGGTGGCCAGGGATCATGTAATGGCTGCTGCTCAAAGGTTTTGCATCCTTTGGGCCAATTGGAAGTCGTGATGTCATCGGTGCGGCTTCCTATTGGCCCATTTGACGCGGGAGCTTTACACTGTAACGCCCTGCTTGCTCAGCCAGAGCAGCTACTGGGACTTACTTCGGAGGTAAGTATCTCTGGAAGCAGGGGGTCCCTAGAGCTGAAATTAGTGGGATTCAGCTCCGGAGACCCCCTGCTTCAATCCTATATAAAATGTAAAAGAGAATGTGTAGCCTTGGATTGCTCCTTTAATTCAAAGAGGATCATGTTGAGACAGCACAGCAATGTTCTCAATGGCTTCAGAAACCGCTATTCTTCCGATGCTATTTCTCCTTTCTGAAAGGTTTGAGGAGCACAGCAATGCCTCTAGTCCTCTCTGAGAGGGTCCAAAGCATTGCTGTGCTTCTCAAGCCTTTATGAAAAAGCTGGAAGACTTGAAACATTGCTCTGCTGTCTCAACATGTCTCTTAGAACAGAGGTGTGCGCAAACTGATCGGCATGCAGCAGTTATAGAGGTTAAATTAAATGCCTGGGGACCATGCGAGGCCTCTATAACACACTTCCCTTCCAGCGACGTGTCGTCATGGCAATGTGACATCACATGACCCCGCTCGTCATTTGATGCCGGGGCCGAGCAGGGGGTAGGGGGGTGCGAGGCACCGAGGAGAGCAGGCAGGGTTGCGCATGGGGAAAAGTTTGTGCACCCCTGTCTTAGGCCGCGCTTATAGTGACGGCGACACGACCGATGACATCACCCGTCACCATTTGCAAAAGTTTTGTTTAGGGTTTTGGGCGATGTCGCTGGCTGCAAGGCCAGCGACGTCATAAAAGGGTAGTGCAGAGTCACGGAGAAGTTCCCGATTGGCCACAAGGGAAGACCGTCGCCGATAAAATAAAATAACAGTGACTACCAGATTTCTGGTAGCGCTGTCGCTCCGTCGTTTAGTCGCCATGGCGTGCACTATAAGCGCACGCGACGGCGACAATGCATTTGTTTTGCCGCGACGCCGGCACTATAAGTGCATCATTAGAATGTAAGTCATGCTGCTATAAATGTAAAGACGAAAGCCTCTCAACAGACAGAGAATCAGCGGGCACTGCTACGCAAAAATGTAAGGCTGGACTGTGCTATTGTAGAAAAAATGTTTATAGAATCATAGACAAAAAATGGATAAAATAGGGGATGAGCCCCCTGTGGCTCTCTCTCTCTCTCTCCGCTACTTACATATCAGTTTTAATTTTCTGAAGTAAAAATAATGCAAAGTATTTCAATTATTCAATATGCTTATCATTCTAAATGACTTTAAACATAGTAACATCCATTTAGTACCAAGATGGACAACCCGGCAGCTTTATACTGTACCAATACTAACCTGTTCTCCTGGTTGAGAGAGACTACCTGAGTTTTCTACTTTCTCCCTTTAAAACATCCCTCAATCAAATGTACGTATACAGAGAATTAAGAGATCTTTTGCACTGTTCTACCAAATTTCCTTGAAAAAGAGAAAGATGTGCATTAAAGTCTAAACCACTACATTACACATCTATCCATACACGACTCTACTTTAATAATACTGTGTTCATTGCGATTTCCACTTTTGTATTTAAAAATACATCAAGGCTGTAAGGAAAATATACAGATCATTACTCTATTTTATATGCAAGAAGCAATGGTCCAGGTGTAAGAGCAATGTCTTTGAACTTCAATTTCAGCAAATTGTGACTTCAGTTATGTTACTAAAATTAGACTTTAAATCCTTTAAGCCAGGGGCTTGTTTTATCTACAGAAGAGAAAAAATATTATTTCATACCACATGCCTTACAGAAATATATTGTTTTACAGAATATTGAAATGCATGTGATTTTCATCTATGAAGCACAAGTTCCCCCGAGGGAAAGAGAAACCGCCCAGTGAGCTGTGAGCAGAATTTGGCAGGTAATAACTCAAAAATGTACTGCTTGATATGTATGAGGATTCTAAAGCACCATTTGGACTGCTGGGAGTCATCCTGACTGTAAATAGATTTTAGGGAATGCATGCAGGGTTGCCACTGGTTCTGATCTCTCACATTTGTACTGGATATTATTGGAGATGTATTATCCCAAACCTGTGTTTTTTTCAGGCAGGGCACGAAGAGTGGAAAAGGAAAGAGAAATAAAATAACTGTATTGGAGAGCGTCCTGCAGAGCTTAGCATTTTAATTATCAGAGCTTAAGAATTAAGCACCGTAACAAGAGGATTTTGTTTCAACTTGAGGGAAGATAACAGCACAGAAGTTTTGTCTTCATTTTTTTTTTTTTTTTGAAAGCATCAGTTAGGGATTTTAATTAGGTTAATTGGAAAACGTGTAAGCTCAGAATACAACCTGGGTGGTTGGTTAACAAGTATGTCCCCCTATAATTGTTATGATGGGTGGGAAGATAGAGAGGTCACATATTAGACGGGCAAAGGTTCAAGTAGCACCCGCACATTTGTTGTGCACATTAAGCAGCACTAATACTGCCTACTTTTAAATTCTGTGTTGTTCTGGCCAAGTATAGACTACCTGCTCCTTTCATCCCTCTTTCAAGATGCCTTCCTAGAAAACAGCTCTCCTCTGGTACCTTAGGGAAACCGTGCACTTTATTTCACATACTGTATACAGTACAATGCAAGTATTTTCTGACTCAAGAAACTCCCCACCGTTCACCCCAAATCACTCAGGTTCCACATAAGATAGCCTTGATTCTCAAGGTTCATCTCACCAGCTCAGAACTTCTCTTAAATATAGATGTGCCAATTGGTGCCACCTGTATGCATGACATTTTTCATGTTTATATAAAGAAGGAAAAAGTTTTACAGGGCTAAATAAAATACTAAATTAGTGTTAGATGCTGCAGGAATCTGCCAAGTTGCACAACACAGAGAACTAAATCACTAAATCCTGAAGTAGGGTGACTGTGAGAGTGTGAGAGAAGTCCATGATCAGTAGATCGAACACTCAGTGATCATTTAGGTTTAAGTTTATATTATGATGCTGCCTTGTTCTTCAAACATATTTAAGATTTTGAACAAAACGAAATCATAAATATAAAGGAATATTTGTATTTTTTTTATATGTTAATTTATGACAGACCAACATTTAAATTCATCCCTGGGATCTATTTAAAAAAAAAAAAAATCATTTTTGAGAATGGTATGAACACGTTTAAGAGTGAGGAACCAGCATTTCTTTAAAGATACAAAAATGAACAAACAAAAAACTATTTAGGAGCATGGACAGGCCCTTAATTCTAAGATGAGCATCACGTTACAGATAGAGGATAGTACCTTGTTAACTCATAGAATAGCCAAAGAAAAAGGTAGAAGTGAAACCCTTTAGTAGCCAACTTGTGGTTAAAAAGAGTGTCAGCTTTCTTTCAGGTACCACAAGGGTCCCTTCTTCAGGCATATTTTTACAAATTAAGCCAAAATAGCACATAATATTTATACAAGATGTTACAAAATTGCATTGATCAATGCTGCATTATATAGAAGTCCTTGGAAAAAAAGTCCACAATGATGGAGATTTGTATAGAAAACCACAATAGACCATAATAGAAAACCACATTTGTATTTATTGAATCCTCTGCTGCCCTTCTCCCCCGAAGTCATGTAGGCATTGGTAAGGCGGAGGAGGGGGTGAGAGTGGAGGAGGTGGAGGAGGGGGTGAGAGAGGAATAAGAGGGGGGGGAGCTAGGAAGAAGAGGAGGGGTGAGAGAGAAAGAAGAGAAGCCGGAGGTGAGAGGAAAAGGAGGGTGGAGAGAGTGTGAGGACTGGACTACGATCCCACCCCGTGACAAGTCAGGTGACACACCTCACACTGAGGTTGTGCACAGGAGTCGTACTGCCAGGCTGGGAGACACCGCGTGGATCAGGCTTAGGCCCCGCCCTCGTGACATGTCCCATGACATGCCCAGCACGAAGATCACGCGCAAGCGTCGCACCTACCAGGATCGGGCTTCGGCCCTCTCCCCATTACATGGTTGTGACATCGCGGTGGATGTTCCTAGCACTGATAGGACTACATGCCAGCACCGCATTAACACAGGCACGCAAGGGGTAATACCATAGCTACTCCACACTTGCAATACACACCGCCACCTGCCAATCAATAGACAGCATGTGTCTAATGACTCATTGTTCACAGCCTTGTGCTGCTCTCTCATTGGCTATCTGATCCTTATATGCTCAGCCTTGCCTCAAGCAAATTGGCTGAGCACAAACTTTGTTTATGTTACGTAGTGCTTACCTCAAACATCCTGCTGCCCTGCTGTTGCTCTGTGCATTCTGTCTTGCTCTCTTGTACCTTTTGACCGCAGCTTGTACCTGGCCCATTGCCTTCTCTGACCCTTGACCTCGGCTTGCATTTGGACTCCCACCTTCTCTACCCCTGGACCCCGGCTACGCACAACAACCATCCGACTTCTCCACTCCTAGACCACGGCGAGTATCACAACCATTCTGACCTCTCCTACCCTGACCCAGCTACACGACCTTAACTCTGCACTCCAGATAAAGTTACGCGGTTGTAGGTTGGTGTTTACCAATATCCCCACCTCAGCCTCGTGGTCCCATCCTGTTTGTGGTAAGCACTCATTACAGAGATGAAGAGAAGAAGGAGAGGGTGAGAGGGAAGGAGGTGAGAGAGAAAGTGGGGGTGAGAGAGAAGGTTAGAGGAGGAGGGGGTAAGAGGAGAGGAGGGGTGATTAAGGAGGGGTGAGAGGTGGAGTGGGCGGTGAGAGGTGGAGTGAAAGAGGTGAAGTGGAAGGGCGTGAGAGGAGAGGGAGTGGGTGAGAGAGGAAGTGGGAGGAGGTGAGAGGAGGAGTGGAGGGTGAGACAAGAGAGGAGGGGGTGAAAGAGGAGCAGGGGGAGTGAGAGGAGAGAGGAGGAGGAGGGGGTGAGAGCGGAGGAGAGGGTGATAGAGGAGGGGTTAAGAGGAGAGTGGGTTATTGAGAAGTGGGAGGAGGGGGGTGATTGAGGAGTGAGAGAATGGGGCTATAATAAAAAATATATATTTTTATCTGAAAGTTGGGGCGGGGCACTGGGCTGACTGTTTGCCCAGGGTGCCATTACCCTTGCACCGGCCCTGGTTCTAGGCATGCCTGTAAATAAGAGCAGAAATTAACCTACAGTAGTGTAGGAGTGAAAGAGGGGAATGGATGGACTGCAGCTATTTTAATGGGAGTTTAAACAGTGCCTCAAAATAGATTTTGCCTCCAGCAAAGTAAAAATACACATTGTGTCTGGAAATATTCCTTGCAGTTTCAGGCCTAATAAAACTCCAAAGATAGCCTATTTTTATAAGGTTTTTAACATAATAAAATTTCCAGGGAAAGAAAATGACAGACATTTTATACAGACCTCTGAAGAAGGTACTGTACTGTACTGTATGTATTTGTCAGCCTCCTATTGGATTTGATGGGTACAAATTACAATGATAGTATTCCACTTGGATGAGGCAAGAACAACCTAACCCGACGGGAGTGTAACTCTTAAGGTGAACGGGCGGCCATAGTGGGTCAGGTGGTCCTTATCTGTCCTGCAGAGGTTGCTAGCCCTTTTGGAAGTATAATTAAACCCCTATAGCAGTATCCAAATGTCTGAGATGTGAATGAGAAGTACAATATATTTGGCCTTTTGACATCATGGTAACATTTACTGTTTGACCTTCCACTCTCCTTATTGAAAAGGAGCCTTGATTTAAATGTAAAAACCTCAAACCCCACTTAAACAGCCCAACAGCAGCATGAGTTTAAAGGTCAGTGTAACCTTGTACACTTTAAAGGTCAATACTTTGGGGTTCTGTCCCACTAAACGATTGATATTGGAGATGCTATACATAAGAAGACCTACTCTGCAGAATACTTTATGCTTTACGCACAAATCTCACAGGTAACACTTTTTGTACTTAAAGACTTCCTTTGAAAACCCCATGGGAATCAGAATATACTGTACAATACTTACTGCATGTTAAGGTTTACTGGAGAGCCGGGAAAATAGTTCCGCAGCAAGTCTATAGTTGTAGTTGCTCTGAACAGGGCTGAGTAGTAAAGAGATTTGGAGAAGAAAAAAATCACACTGGCAGCCAAATGTTTAATATCAATAATTCTCCAACTTAGATTAAATTGAATTTTAAAAATAAAATAGGACTGCATCATTATAAATATAATGTTTTTGCTCATTTCGGCCCAGTTTTTGGTCCATTATTGCTATGCGCTGTGAGCAAAAAAACAATCCATAAAGAAACCAATATTATTTACTTTCTTCTAACTCTCGGTGCTTCCCCCTCCTACTTTGTCCTCATTTCTGTGATTTCCTACACACACACATGCACACACACACACACACGCTCACGCTCTCTCTCTCTTTCCCTTGCTCTTTCTGACCCTATCACTCCTTTTCAATTTACTCAGGCAAAAACAAGTTGTAACAGCTGCAAGCCCCTGTGGGTCATGGAAATAGTACTTAAAAATCAAGCTTTCAGTCAGTTTAACAGCCTAGTCCCACTGCTGAATAACCAGTAATGGCCTTGGGTCAAAGGCATTGTAATCTGTATTAATACTCTTGGTGTAGCCCAACATAAGGCTGCGTCCATAGGACTGCAGTCGTGCCGAGGCGCGCAGAGGCTGAGGGAAAGCGGGTGCTTTCCCTGGCCTTGGTTCGCGCGCCATCCGGGGGCATGTCGGGGGGGGGGGGGCTGTGACGTCACGGAGCTGGTTCACCCTCATTGGGTGAACCGCTCACGCGACCGGCCCTGCGCTCCCTTGAGCGCTTGAAACTAAAAATTGATTGACCTACGCTTCCGCACGCTTGCGGAAGCTTGTGCGAGCCCCTTCTAAAGCCGCTCTCATTGCGGCTGCAGGGGCTCACTGGTAAGTGAGAGCGCGCCTCAGCACGGGTCAGCGCCTACGCGCTGACCATGCCCAAGGCCTAAGGCTGAGCTAGGAGCCTGCAATTATGTCCCTTAGTTTGTTATTTAGGTGCTAAAATTCATTAAGCAAGTGTTGGTTTCAGTTCTAATCATTATACTGGAATCTATGAATGTTGCTGTAGATCATACTGTCGAGTAAGGGCATTAACACCCGGTACCCTCTATCCCTACACACATCCTAACACAGGTCTGTGTGTCACTCTCATTCTGAACTCTGTATTTCCCAAAGAACAGAAGGAAAATAAATTTACACTTTAAGGCCGCGTTTGTAGTGGGCGTGATGACGCGCACGTGCGCGAGCACTGCGCGAACAACAGACCTCTTCTCTATGAGGCCGCCCATAGTGAGCGCGACCGCACGAGCGATTAAGAGCGACCGCACTGCAGATTTTTGAAAAAACAAATAGTTTTGTCTTTTCGCGTGATGGACGCGTCACGGCTGGGTCACGTGCGCAGTTCAGCCAATGAGAGCGAACCACTCACGTGACATCACTGCCATATCTCCGCCACGCCTCTGTGTCGCGCAAACCCTAATAGCAAAAATCGCTCGGGCGACAGGCGCGCGCTGCGCCATGCGTTCTGTCACGCGTTCGCACCCACTATAAAAGAGCCCTAAGGTGGCACCTCTACCTGGGGACCTCTCAGACCTCCCCTCTCCAATCCTTTCCACTAACAAAGCCATAGTACCTCTTGTTCTTCAGCAATTAAGAATAGCGTAATTAATTAATAGCAGTCATTAAGATTAGTGAAGTAGCCGGCAGCTAGACTAGCAATGGGGTCCGAGCATCTACAGTACTCTCCACCGTATGGATGTAACTGTTAATTACAACAGTAGCTACTCAGTTGTAAAACTTCCAAAGTTTTTTTGGGGTCATCACAAAAAAGGCAAGCAGTAACACTACCTGCCAAACTTGTGCAGCAAAGCTATTCTTCATTAAATATTATTCAAAAGTATTATTTCACAGCTATGTAATTTTTCTGTACATTTGGGGGTCAGTGCAGTTTTAGTTTGGAAGTGGCATTGTCCACAGGGCTATATTGTCAGAGTATGATGCTTCCAAAATCAAATTTATCATACGGTCATGTTCAGGGCAAAATCACAGAGTGAGCTAGCTCGAAGAGCATGGTGTAGGGGGCCTTGAGACAACGCAGTTGGGAGCAACACATGGCAGCAAGTTTTTAGAAAAGGACTCCGTTGTGCCAAAGGAAACATCGTAACCGGGAGGAAATCTAAAGGGTGTTCCAAAATAAAAACGTACTTTAACAGACACATTGCATATAAAAACAAACCACTTATTTAGAACTCATGACTAAATTGACCTAACTGGTTTAAAGCTGCAGTTCCTGCAATATCCTGCATGTGTGATTTTTTTTAATAAATCAGATCTGTAGTAAGAAAAAATACTTTTAGCATTTTCTGTTTTAAAAAAAACAACTTTGAAAGACCAATTTTCTTGTATTCTATTTTAACAAGCATGCTTGTTCCTATAGCAACGATTTACATTCCCCATATTTAAAGATGTCGCCAAACTTTGCCAATCAATAGACGGAGAACGAATTGACCGGCAGATATGCAGTTTTTTAGGTAAGTAGAGATTGCCCACATGAAACTATTCAAGTAAAAAAAAAACTAAAAAAAAAAAAAAAAAGAGTAACCTGAACTGCAGCTTTAATTTGCTTGCCTCTATAATTAGAATATAGCATAAACATAGTCTGTCCCCAAATTATGTGAAATAGAAATGAACATAATGACCATATTTGAATGCAGCTCTGTGCTGTGGCTTATAGGCCAGCAAACATAGCCTACTACTGTATAATGTCGGAAGCAGACCCATTCAAGTTAATGGGGTTTTTCAGTCAGCTTCGGACAATATAGAATTACCCTCAATATTTTGTGTGCTATTGTATTGTTTAAACTGTGGACAATGTCTTTGTTATCTTCTGTGACATACAAATTTCCCATATGACATGATTACTCATAAGCAATGGTGGCACAGAGATGTGTTAGAAGGGACTACAGATAACAGTTAGTGGGCAGATCATTTTTTTAGTCATGTGATCTTATGTTCCTCGAGCCCTATTACCTCCATTTAACCAGAGAAGAACGTTTTATTTCCTGATTTGAGTTTTCCAATAGTTATTGGAGAGCCGTTGTAAAGGGCTGATCGGGTCCAAATAGTATAACATTCTGAGATGGTCCTGAGGAGTGGGCCAGTGTAATGCTTAGTCCATAGAGGGGGAAGCCGCGCTCCGCCGCGCTCCGCCGCGCTCCTCCGCGCTAAGGCTCGTCTGCTCGGTCAGGAGCGATTCCATGGACTGGCAGGCGAGCCAGCGTGCACGATCGTGGGGTAGCGAGGGAGGCAGGCAATGATATCGCTGGGCCAATAGCCCGCAAAGCGCCGACGTCAACGTCATGGTGTTGACGTCATGATGTCGACGTCATGACGCGACTTTGCGCTGATTGAGTGTTTTCAGCCGACAGCGCACTGAGAAACAGGCTCTGTTGTTGGCTGAAAATCCGCGCGCCTCAGCACGCCTGCAGACGCTCGCGGGAGTCCCCTCTAAAGACATCCTCATTGAGGATGCAGGGGCTCATCGCGGACGCGGCCTAAGGCTGAATTTTTGGCCGTCTTTGGATGATATAAGGGCAGTCCAGCCAGGGTATAAAGTGTTCAGAATATGACATTTAACAATAAACTTGCATAGGGGCTGGAAATCTATGTGATGAAGCCCTACGCAAAGCTAACATGTTCATATCATTCTAAAAGGAAAATGTTTGTATATTGGAGAATGTAAATATTGTATGTGTTACTCCTGGGAGGAAGCAAAGGTACAGCAATGGAATGTATAGGGGAGCATAAAGTATACCGAAAAGAGAGGAAAACACTGTAAAATTCTTACAATAGCTGCTCATAAAACACAGCAATGTAGATTTGGTTTCCAGTGGGGAGAGGGGAAACTATTTAGCAGAAGCTAAATGGATTTTTTGTAAATCATTACTAATTTGAAGCTGAAATCAAATATAGCCTCAGTAAATGAAGTCCCATTTTTTTCCCCTTCAACTCTATTGTTGCTGTGGTATAACAATGCATTCCTAAACCACAGGAATGATAGGCAGCAACACCACTCAAATGAACATGTTTCAGCTCGTCCTCTCTGTGGAATATCTCCTTATTCTGACAAATCTTACTTTTTTACACACCTCACTGCCCCACAGTCTCAATAGGATTGCCTTCTGCAGTCGAAGGTCCAAAGACTTTGCTGGTGCTAAAATCTCCAGCTCTGTGGCATCAAATGTTTGAAAGCTGTGGCATTATATAAATAGTCACTTGAACCAAAAAGTTCCCAGCACAGAAAACTTATCTAGTTCCTCAGGATATCGCAAAACAGTTTTACGCAATTGTCCTGAGTAAATAATAGTTTTAGTAAAAAAGAAAAACTTTCTACTTTATTATAATTGCACATACAACTCTAGGTTTTTAGCCAAATAAAGATATATTATACCTTTAATCTATTCACTGATGCTGCTTGCAGACTGCTGCAGTAGAGGGGCTAATTGACAGTCTAGGACGTTTGGCCTCAGCCGTTTGGTCGGGACTAAGGCCAAATTCAGGGTGGCTGCTACGGATGCTTGTGTCCGTGCGTGCCTCCCTCGCGTGCTCCTGCAGCCCGGCGATCTGTGCCCAGGCTGCAGGAGTTGGGTCGCGCCGTTTGGGGGCGTAGCGGGGGCTGGGAAACGTTTCACGGAGCTGGTTTGCTGAACCAGCTCACGTGACGCGACTGCCGCCCCAAATATCATTTCGGGTTGTAGCGGCAAAGAGTAGCAGCGTCAACGCTGTACTTTGCCGCCGGTGGAGTTTTCAATTTGAACACTCCCACCGAACAACCCAAAATTGCGATGGACATACACGTGCACGCAAGCGCATGCACGTCGCGTAGCACCCACCCTGAACTCGGCCTAAATCGCTGCTGGCGCTCTGCCGCCACACATGTTGCTGCCTGGACAACTCATCGATGGGACACCTGGCTGCAGGGCGCCTCGCCGCTTGACATTTCGCCATGCAAAATGTCAGTGTCTGCCATGCGCGTCCGTGCTGGACATTTAAAGATGGCGCGTCGGATCGGACAGTCTAGTTAGGCTGCGTCCATAGACACTGCAGCCGTGCAGAGGCGCGCGGAGGCTGAGGGAAAGCGGGTGCTTTCCCTAGCCTTAGTACGTGCGCTATCTGGGGGCGTGACTATGGACGGGCCAGTGACGTCACGGAGCAGGTTCGCCCTCATTGGGCGAACCTCTCACGTGACCGCCCTATCGCGCGAGAACTCAGTTTTGACTGATTTCACGCACATCGCGCGCCCCCTCCCGCTTCCGCGCGCACACACCAGCACGCTGTATAGACGCGATCACTGCCTTTAGGCAGTCTGATCGCTCAGCGTGCGGATACGTCCGCGTGGTCTGCCCCTGTATGGACGCAGCCTTAGTGTAGCGGTCCCGTGCAGAACATTCAAACGTGCTTATCTGAGCAGGCCTGTTGTCGGAGCTTGTCGGAATCGGGAGCACGTGCGGCTTGTTGTCGGAGTGGGCGGTTGGGCATTGGCGCACGAGCACGGGACATTGACATCGCTGTGAAATGTGAAGCGGCAAGGTGCCCTGCGGCCAGATGTCCCACCAGAAACATGCGTGGTGGCAGAGCTCCGGCGGCGTTTTGGTCAGGGCCAAATGTCATATTTTCCGCAAATTGAAGCTGTAGGACCCTGAAAGCTGTTCCTTGGTACTTTCCTATTTTTATTCATTTATTATAAAATGTTTTACCAGGAAGTAATACATTGAGAGTTACCTCTCGTTTTCAAGTATGTCCTGGGCACAGAGTTAAGACAAATAATACATGGTTACCAGGGCCGCCAACAGAAATCATGGGGCCCAGGACAAGTGAAAGAAGCAGGGAACCCCCCCCCCGCCCCCCTAACCCATAGCGAACCTACCACAAAAAATATTTTTTAGCGCGCAACTTTTACTTAACTGTTTTCTTATTGTGATACAGAAAAAAACATTACAATGCAACCTGTTTATTTTTATATTTCCAACAAAAGACAGGTGACTGCGTACCTGGGTGGGTGGGTGACTTACTGACTGACTGGGTGGGTGAGTGACTGACTGGGTGGGTGAGTGACTGACTGGGTGGGTGAGTGACTGACTGCGTGGGTGAGTGACTGACTGGGTGGGTGATTGACTGACTAGGTGGGTGAGTGACTGGGTGGGTGGGTGAGTGAGTGACTGACTGGGTGGGTGAGTGAGTGAGTGACTGACTGGGTGAGTGAGTGACTAACTGGGTGGGTGAGTGAGTGACTGACTGGGTGAGTGACTGGGTGGGTAAGTGACTGACTGAGTGCGTGAGTGAGTGACTGACTGGGTGGGTGAGTGAGTGACTGGCTGGGTGACAGTGACTGGGTGGGTGACAGTGACTGGGTGGGTGACTGGGTGGGTGGGTGACAGTGACTGGGTGGGTGGGTGACAGTGACTGGGTGGGTGACTTGACAGTGACTGG
Source organism: Ascaphus truei (assembly GCF_040206685.1). Taxonomy (NCBI): domain Eukaryota; kingdom Metazoa; phylum Chordata; class Amphibia; order Anura; family Ascaphidae; genus Ascaphus; species Ascaphus truei. Next base: position 101,508,488 of record NC_134488.1, read on the forward strand.
GTGGGTGACTGGGTGGGTGGGTGACAGTGACTGGGTGGGTGACAGTGACTGGTTGGGTGACTGGGTGGGTGACAGTGACTGGGTGGGTGAATGGGTGGGTGGTTGACAGGGTGGGTGACTGGGTGGGTGGGTGACAGTGACTGGGTGGGTGAGTGGATGGGTGACAGTGACTGGGTGGGTGAGTGGATGGGTGACAGTGACTGGGTGGGTGACAGTGATTGGATGGGTGACTTGACAGTGACTGGGTGGGTGACTGGGTGGGTGACAGTGACTGGGTGGGTGACTGGGTGGGTGGGTGACAGTGACTGGGTGGGTGGGTGAGTGACAGTGACTGGGTGGGTGGGTGACAGTGACCATGACAGTGACTGGGTGGGTGACAGTGACAGGGGAGGTAGGGGGGGGAGGCGGTGGGAAGGGGGGGGAGGCGGTGGGAAGGGGGGGAGGCGGTGGGAATGGGGGGGAGGCGGTGGGAAGGGGGGGGGAGGCGGTGGGAAGGGGGGGGAGGCGGTGGGAAGGGGGGGGGAGGCGGTGGGAAGGGGGGGAGGCGGTGGGAAGGGGGAGGTGAAGGGGGGTAGAGGGGAGGTGAAGGGGGGTGGAGGGGAGGTGAAGGGGGGTGGAGGGGAGGTGAAGGGGGGGGTGGAGGGGAGGTGAAGGGGGGGGTGGAGGGGAGGTGAAGGGGGGATGGAGGGGAGGTGAAGGGGGGTGAAGGGGATGTGGAAGGGAGGGGAAGTGGAGTGAGGGGAGGGTGAGGGGAGGTGAAGGGGGGTGAGAGGAGGTTAAGGGGGGTGAGGGGAGGTGAAGGGGGGTGAGGGGAGGTGAAGGCCACTCCCTCACCCGTCCGGCCGCTCACTCACCCGTCCGGCCGCTCACTCACCCGTCCGGCAGGTCCCACATGGATCTGAGGCGGGAGGCAGCGTGTTGTGGCCGCTCCCCCGCTGTGTCCCGGGCGCTCGCTCCGCTCCCCCGCTGACTGTAGCGGCGCCGGGGGGGGGGGATGGTATCGGGGAGACACTGACACTGGAGGGGAGGTGAAGGGGGGGTGGAGGGGAGGTGAAGGGGGGGTGGAGGGGAGGTGAAGGGGGGGTGGAGGGGAGGTGAAGGGGGGGTGGAGGGGAGGTGAAAGGGGGGTGGAAGGGAGGGGAAGTGGAGTGAGGGGAGGTGAGGGGTGGGTGAAGGGGGGTGAGGGGTGGGTGAGGGGAGGTGAAGGGGGGTGAGGGGTGGGTGAAGGGGGGTGAGGGGTGGGTGAGGGGAGGTGAAGGGGGGGAGGGGTGGGTGAGGGGGTTGAAGGCCGCTCACTCACCCGTCCGGCCGCTCCCACGTGGATGTGAGGCGGGAGGCAGCGTGTTGTGGCCGCTCCCCCGCTGTGTCCCGGACGCTCCGCTCCCCCGCTGACTGTAGCGGTGCCGGGGGGGGGGGGACTGAAAGCGCGGGAAACAGGGAGGCTTCCGTCCGCCGCAGCGAGGGAGGCCACCGCCATCTTGGGCACTCGGTCACTGCCTGGCCACTGGCTGTTCCCCCGCCGGGGAGGGGGGTGAGTTGTGAGCGCCGGGGAGGGGGGGGGGCATGTATAGGTGTGGGGGGGGGAGAGGTGGGAGATATAGGGGGGGGTGTCGCACGGCCGCTGACACTGGAGGGGAGGGGGGGGCGCTGAAGGGGTAATAATAGTGTGTGTGTGTCCCGCTGTGTGTGTGTGTCCCGCTGACTGTAGCGGCGCCGGGGGGGGGGAGGGGGTGAAAGTCACGATGTTCAGGGAGGTGTGTGTGTGTGTGTGTGTGTGTGTGTGTGTGTGTGTGTGTGACACTGTGTGTGTGACACTGTGTGTGTGTGTGTGTGTGTGTGTGTGTGTGTGTGTGTGTGTGTGTGTGTGTGTGTGTGTGTGTGTGTGTGTGTGTGTGTGTGGTTTTTTTTTGGCCCGTCACTCCGCCTCAGGCCAATGAGAGGTGTGCGGGGGCGGCCGACCCAAGGGACCAATCAGATTTCCCCTAGGGACACAGGCCATGCAGACAAACATACAGTCATTTCAGAAATATATAGTAGATATATATATATATACTGGATTTATACTGGATATGTACACATATCCAGTATACAGATTATACAGTATACAGAACATACAGTAATATTTACAGTTGATATATATATATATATATATATATATATATATATATATATATATATATATATATATATATACAGTATACATATACACACAGAATACGCACAGATATACCCATATACACACAGTCTACATACACACATACACAGTATATACACACATATACACACATACAGTATATACACCCTTATACACAGTATATACACACATATACACAGTATATACACACACATACACAGTATATACACACATATACAAAGTATATACACACATATACACAGCATATACACACTATATACACACTATGTACACACATATACTCAGTATATACACACATATACACAGTATATACACACATTTACACAGTATATACACAGTATATACACCATATATACTACATACATACATATATACTACATACATACTGTACTTTCAACTAAGCCTGAGATTCTCTCCCATAAGCAGGGAGGTGTGGCCAGTAGGACTATTGATACAGTGCAGCTCTTCCTACCTGAAGCACGTTGTCCCAGTAGGAAGTTCCTCAGCTTGTTTACCGTCACATTGGTGCAGAATCCCCTTCCCTCCAGCAGCGGTTTGGGCTCCTTGGGTTGAGCATGACAGCCGAGTCCAGAGCCGCACTTCTAGCTGTAAACCCTGCACTGGCTGCCCTCCGGTAGTGCGCAGTTCAGGCAGCATCTGCACAGCGGGGGGGATGCTGGGTTGGCGCTTCCCTGCCCTGCGTCTCACGTTGGGAGGGGAGGGGGGGGATCGAAGGGGGGTAGTAGTCCCACAGGCAGTAGGCAGGACACCCTGCTTTTCCTGCGGGACTTCGGCTCTGCGCATGCGCATGGGAAATCGCCACCATTTATTTTTTTTACATTTTTTTTTTAATATAACGGGCAGGGCCGCGCAGGGGGCCCGGCCTCACTCACGGGGCCCGGGACACCCGTACCCTTTGTCCCCCCTTGTTGGCGGCCCTGATGGTTACAAATACAGTTACATAAATGAACAGGGTATACATTATATACAAGACATTACATGCACAGTTAAAGAAAAAATATATTATGGGCGTATGAAACAGTTACAGACCAGGTTAAAATGTGAGACAGCCTTAGATTTGAAAGAACTTAAACTGGTGGTGGATGTGAGAGTCTCCGGTAGGTTGTCCAGTTTTGGGGTGCACGGTAAGAGGAGGAGGAACGGCCAGATACACTGGCGACACACTTTATTCGAGCTCGGCTAGTCCCACGAATTCGGGTATACCCCGGTGTATTGAGGTTTGTGACTGTTTTCTGCCCGAGTGCATTGAGGTATTTTCCAGGCAGGGATTGAAGCATTTTATTCCCTCTGGCTGCAATACTGCACAGTATATATATATATACTGCATTACAATTCATGAATTTATGCCATCTGGTAGACACGCGAAGCATTGCAGCCTATTAAATCCTAATCATTATCATTTAACAGATCAGCCGCCCGTCAGCCAGGCATGAACCCAGGCTGGGAAGGCAAACACAACGGGGCTTGTCAGAGGTGAGGAGCGGCGCATTCCAGGTATCTGCCAGGTACATACTGGGTATTTGCTCGAATAAAGTGTGTCGGTGCAGTACTTTGTTGAGCCTTGGGACCATGAACAGTCTTTTGGAGTCTGATCTCAGATGATTAATGCTGCATGTGGTAGGGGTGAGGAGCTTGTTCAGGTAGCTGGGTAGCTTGCCCATAAAAAATTTAAAGGCAAGACAGGAAAGGTGAACTTTGCGCTTAGACTCGAGTGATGACCAATCTAGTTCTTTGAGCATTTCGCAGTGATGTGTGTTTTAGTTGCATTGGAGAACAAAACGACAAATTGAATTGTAGAGGGTGTCAAGTTTGCTAAGGTGGGTTTGAGGTGCTGAGCCATATACTATGTCTCCATAGTCAATAATTGGCATTAGCATCTGCTGTGCAATACGCTTTCTGACCTGGAGACTTAGGGAGGATTTGCTCCTGTAAAGTAAACCTAGTTTGGCATAGGTCTTGGTTGGCAGGGTATCAATGTGCATCCCGAATGTTAAGTGGGAGTCAAACCATATGCCTAGGTATTTAAAACTAGTGACAGGGGTTAGGGTGGTGTTAGTGTTGGTTCTAATCTGGAACTCAGACGCTGGAAGCTTTAAAAATTTAGTCTTGGTCCCAAATACCATTGTTACAGTCTTGTCAGTGTTTAAAAACAGTTTGTTGTTGAAGGTCAGAGAGGCTATGGCTGTGTGCATATAGGATTGTGTCGTCTGCATACGTGTATTGAGGCTTCCTTACAAGCTGTGGGAAGATCATTGATGAACACTGAGAAGAGTAGGGGCCCCAGAACAGACCCTTGAGGGACACCACAGGTGATATCCAGGGGGTTGGAGTTAGAGCCTGAGATGGACACATGTTGGGATCTATCTGATAGGTAGGACTGAAACCAGTTTAAAGCATGCGTCCCTATTCCAGAGCTCTGGAGTTTGTTAAGCAGGATAGCATGATCAACAGTATCAAAAGCCTTTGCAAAATCTAGGAATACTGCACCAGTGAGTTGTCCCCGTTCCATTCCACACTGGATTTCATTGCAATTTCCTATAGCAATCAATCTTCTGTACCCAGTGCACAGCCCTTCCGGCAGTGAAGATGTGAATGAAAATCTTTTAAAAATAGACTGCAGGTGCCTGTGAGTTATACAAGCTAGCGAAGGGGAATTGAAACATGAAAAGGGTAGTCATATTTCACAAACTGACGTTTATTCACCAGGGGGGATACTTAACATATCAGAGTCTCTTTTGTCAGTTTTCTGTGTATTCAGATCTCAGTACGTTTGTGATGGTTAAATGGGAGCAAATCAAGTTCAAAAGAGGCAGAAACCCCAATGGGCGTACAATCAACCCCAATGGTAGAGCACCACAAAGTGCACTTGATTTTTACCTGTATTTAGAGATTGGCAAACTGTGTGTCTCTGGCAGCGAAGACGTTAACCCCTTCATACAGATTATTGACCAATGGTAAAACTCCTATCAGAGATACCTATTCATCTTACATCAACTTAAATTGAATTAAAGGGATTTTTCTTTCAGGGGGAATGAAAATAAACTATGGGCATCAGAAAGTCTCCATGACAAATAGAGGTAGTTGGCCAGAACGCTCTTTAGTGCCAGAAAGGCTGTAAAGCATTGGATAGGTTAATCCCCACTCCGTTTTCTTTAACATCAGGTTGAGTTGTGTTTAAAAAGAAATGTAATTTGAACAAACCCAAGAGGGCCGTGTGTAGAGGGATGCAATTAAACTTTGATGCTTACGGGGCAGATTCATCAAGATCCAATGCGTTAACTGCTACAAGACAATAATAGTTACTGTCAAATCATGGTGCAACAACCCGCATCGGCGCCTCTGGAATCACGGTGGTACAGAGGAATTGCAAGAATGGTATCTGTAAGCATCAACATGCAAAGGTAATTGTAACCATTTTTTCCCTGCGGGGGTGTACTTTTTTTGGTGCGGGGAGAGGGACGGTGGTGGATGTGGTTACAGGAGGAATAAGCAGATGCACATATAATGAGATGTAACTCTCAGCAACTGGGTGCCTCATTTATTCCATATCAACTCTGACTGGGTGCAATCTCCTCTAACAAAGTACTGTATCTTTGTCAAATATTAAAAAACATGTTTAACTAGATGTGAACTACAAAACTAACTAATTAACTCTCTACCGGCGCTAGATCCAAATGGTGAACTGGTTGGTGTGTTAACAATATTGTGATTGCAATATGATGGAATATGCGGCCAAGGGGGCAAAATACAATGGATTGTTCCAATCCAACACAAAAAATACAAATACAAAGAATGTCCCCGGCGGTAGTCTACAAGGAAGCACCCACTTCTTCAAAACATAGGACAGAACCTCCGCCATGGCTTCCTTGGGTGCTTCCTTGTAGACTACCGCCAAGGACGAGCACCAATACAAGAAAGGTGGAGGGGCCCCAGAAATCATCTAGGGAGACAGGACTATATAAAGGTAGAAAGGAAAAGATCAAGGCTGGAAGAGTCAGAGGAAAGAGAGGAGGATCAAGGAAGAGAAAGAGAAAGAAAAAGGCTGTCTTTCAATTTCTCCAACTACGGCTGTTGCGGTGTATGCTGCCTCTGGGAGAACGCAGACCGAGTTGAAGAGAGCCACCTGAAAAACCACGAGGGGTCCGTAGGAGATCAAGGTGGAGGAAGAGAGCCAAAGAACAGATTCTCTCCAACGAAAAAACAAGAAAATATCCTGTAAGTAGGGATATTCCTCTTCAGGTTGGGATAATTGAGTCTATATACTGCGCAATGGTGTTTTTTCTCTATCTGTATTTACAGACGTTCTAAAGGAACTACGCCTAGAGAAAAACCCACCCCACATTGTTGATGACACTCTAAACCATTGGGACTGACAATTCAACCAGGACTGTCTTTTGACATGGTACTGTAAAGATCATCACTACACTTTGCGCCGGGGACATTCTTTGTATTTGTATGTTTAACTAGATGCTTACATTTGGTGCAGATGCATGTAAATATATTTTACTTCGGGTGCTATAAATCTAGTTTCTCTATTTAGCCCCTTTATACATAGCCTTATTTCAATGCCAGAGGGACTTGCTACATATTGTGAGCCCTTTGGTACCAAAGCGGTTAATAGAGCCTTTTAAACAAACTTTTTATACTGTCATCAGTGATTTTGTTTCCTTTTATTTCCTTGCTGTGGCACTCAGGAGTTGTGCGTTAGTGAATTAGACAATTTTTTTTAAATAGCTGCATTAAAAAAAAAGGAGGGATTAATTATCCATGGTGGAATTTTGAACAATCCGACAACGAATTGTGGAATCCGTATGTGAATTTTTAAGAATCCGACAACGGATTGTGGAATTTGCAGATTGGATTCTTAAAAATCCATGCACATTGTATACAATGGCTGTTCTGGACTAATCCGTACTGATTGAAACCGGTACGGATTTTACACCGCGTAACGGATTTTGCAGGGAAAACCCCGGCAACAGATTTTGACAGTTGCGCCCATCCCGAAATGTTATACAAAAAAAATGTTATACAGGCATACCCCGCTTTAAGGACACTCACTTTAAGTACACTCGCGAGTAAGTACATATCGCCCAATAGTCAAAAGGCAGCTCACGCATGCACATGTCAGCACGTCCTGAACAGCAATACCGGCTCCCTACGTGCACCGAAGCATCAGTTGTGCACGTATATGACGATTGCAGTACAGTACATGCATCGATAAGTGGAAAAAAGGCAGTGCTTCACTTTAAGTACATTTTCACTTTACATACATGCTCCGGTCCCATTGCATACGTTAATGCGGGGTATGCCTGTACAAACATTTAACAAACCACTTTACCCTCCAGAGTCCCCAAACCTTTTGACAGACCCTGAGTGCTGAGCTGTGGCCCCATCCCCCAGCCAGGTACCGCCCAGCACCTGGCTCCTTCCAATTTAATCACCGTTCTGAGGCAGTTCCCTCAGTCCCCTGCCCAGCAAATACAGCTCCCTCTCATCAACTGCCCAGCAAATACAGCTCCCTCTCATCAACTGCCCTGCATAGGCCTCAAAATATCACTTCACCCATTTTGATAGGGTTTTTATTCCCCCAAATGAAGCAACCATGCCACCACAATCAGGGTCTTTAAACTCTTAAATTAGTTCTGGTGCCTTCAGCTCCCTTACAACCTACTAGAACACATCCACTCCCAAATCCAACAGATGGACCAATCTTTCCTGCATATGCAATCTGGGTGGAAAACCACTCTACCACCCAACTGCCACACAAACTGTGCCATATTAATTGTCCTTTTACACCTTTTACTCCTCTCAATCGTTTTAACATCCCGCGCCCCACAACAATCTTTCCTAAACACAATCTCTGACCAAATTACCCGTAAACCCTTCAAATCGACCAGCAACTTTGTCACACCATATTGCATACTTCAAGTCTAATGACTGCCACGTTACAACGTCATTGTCCCCAAGTGCACTAACACTGCCTGTGGATCCTGTCTATCCCTAATGTAACCCCTTTTCATTTTCCTACATGTATTGGTATGTAGATACAAGGGCTGAGGCCTGAGTTCAAAATCCCTTGTACATAAGAGAGAATATTCAACCGGCGAGAAACCTGGCTCGGGTCAGACAACACAGCAGGACACGTATCTTTTGATTAACAATACCTTTTATATGAGGAACACCGAAATTCCATAGTGGCTCTCAGAATCGGAGACCCATGAACAATACTTATGGTAATCATATAGGAAGAATAGATATGTGGCCTGTTGCGCAATTGTCCCAGTGTATCTCTTACTCAGTCCTGATGGCCCAGATGCAAACTCGTGTGGTAGTATAGGTGTGTAGGACTGTTACTTCACAAAGAATGGCGGTAGCTGTGTATGTTGAAAAGGATATGAAGTGTCGTAGGGATAATACCTTGGAGGTGTTTCCGCTTGGTGTACTCACAGTTTTACTTAGATGATGTACTCTCCTTGATTGTGTCTGCTCACTCCGGTACAATGATGCTTCAGCCGTCAGTGCCCACACTGAGGCCACGATGTCCATCTTTCTCTGGCAGTTCTTTACTCACTTTCACCCACACTGAGGCTGCAGGGGTCGTCTTGGTCTCTAGCATCCTGCCTATAAAGAGGCAATACTTCGTCTCTGATGTTGCCAGAGCATAGTTCCTGTTTGTTCCTGTCTGGCTCCTGTGTTCCTGTTGATAGTCACCCTGCCTTGTTTCCAGCCTGTGACCCCGACTTTGCATCTCAGCTGCATGATCCACCTGCAGCACCAGACTCTTCCCATACATATGGACGAACGTCACCCTGTTTCGCAGCCCAGTTCACATATGAAACTCCCACGAATCATATATCCACTTCCGAATGACCTAAAATAAGTGTGGTCAATGGAAAGCATACTGTATACAGCTCTTTAATGTGGTCTATTATTCAAACTCTTTCTCCTTCGAAACTTACCATCATCGAACATATCCATCCATGACGCGTGCAGTTCCCAGCACCTGCCCCTTTTGCATGGGCATGTGTTCTAACAAAGCAGTCATTAACGCTAAAGTTGTGTCAAAAAAATTCCAGTCCTTTTGGTATATTTGTTTGTTTTTTGTAGAATGGGTACTTCTCAATTATATATTCATTGATCTCAGATAGAGTTGTACTCTTATCTGTCCCAACTTGAATGGTGCAATATATCATATAGGCATAACTGCAAACCGGTCGTGTGGCATGGAGTAAGAGTCATGTCCCATGCCATGCACAGTACACTGCATCACCTTGCTTGACCCCTCACCTAAGGGATCCTCCATGTTGCCACATAAATTCTCATGGAGCCACCAGCTGCCACTCCAGCACCACACCCACCTCCACCACTCCTGAGGGACCCTCACCCTTCCCCTCCTGCCACAGTTCCTCCTTGGTCAACCTCTCGTGAGGTCCTCCAAGGGAACCTACCACATCCTTCTGCTTCCCCCTAGGCCTCAGGGATTTTCAGCCATTCTTGCCTGCCCTCTCTGTGGGTCCACCTTTAAGCCCCTTGCCGGTGAGGCCCCTCAGGGCACTGCCGTTCTATGCGTGGATCCTCCTTTGGCCCAGGCTTCCAGGCGTCTCTATGACATCACTTCCAGAAGCTGCCTTGCTGTCAGAGCCTTCCGCCGACATGCCCGCACCCCCTGCCTTCCTCATTCACCGTTCTACTGCCACATCGCATCAGACCTCCAGACACTCCTGCAGGGTGAACAAATAGAAAAAACAAATAAGTGCGCACTAAAATATATACTTAATACAAAGTGTTAATTGTAATGTCAATTTAAATAAAAAAAAAAACACACCCCACCATGTGGAAAAGGTAAATAAATATATACCAATGTAGATGAGCGTCTGCTGCTGTGTAAAGGGTAGCCCAAGACCCTAGAATCTAGTTACAAAAAACAAACAAAGCGCACAACACTCAACCTATATATTTTTATTATTCATGTTCCAAGGTGTATTTTATTGTTGTCAAACGGTTTGCTGAACACCGAGATGATTTCCTCTTCTGCGCATGTGCCGCGCTGTTGCCTGCCTCTGTGGTTGCCAAGTGAGGTCTGAATCATTACTGGCAGACGCTGTTACTCAAAGCAGAGCGGGCGCTCTGATGTCACAGAAGGGCCCGCGGGACCACGCCGTCCCGCTGCCTGACTGATCAGGAAACACAGTGAGGTCTGCAGAGGAACCTGTGTACTACTTGCGAGCAAAGGACAACCACTCCCCAGGATCCACTAAGCGCATTGACGCTATTTACAGGACATTGAGACTGTGGCAGAGTCATCAATTATCTGGCATTTCACCTACCTGTAGGTGGAAAGGAGAGTGAAGCTCTGGTGGTTCCTGGTTGCAGACGCTGGTAACTGCCACTCTGTGGCTCTATGCTTGATTAATCTATCTTGATGTACGCATAACCTTGAAACACCTTATATATAAACATAGTTTATTACATTTTTCACGATGAGTGTTGTGCGCTGTGTTTGTTTTTGTAACTCCTGCAGGGTATTCACAACTGCTGACACAACAGCAATGTGAGCCCATCAATTTATTTTCTCGCAACAGCGACTGCTGCTCCCCACTTCCTCTTCGTATCTAGGTCCAGTCCCTCCTCCCCTTTAGCCAGTGGTCATCCTGAACCCTCCTCAATTTCATTAACCTCTCACCCTAACCCTAACCCTAACCCAGGGAGCATAATGAGGGGCTTTGCTCCTCGGTCATGTCGCCCTTCACTAACTGTCAGGGCTCTCTTTAAGAGGGATGTAGGCAAACCTGATACTGTGAGGGATGTACAATAAGATCCTACAAGAGAGAAAAGGTTGTGAGGATTTCAGCCACAATAAAATGCCAACGCTTATAGTTGTGTCATTTTTATATTGTGTTTTAGCATAATGTACTATTATAATGTCAAGCCTTTAAGAATAAAGCATCTAAAAAAAAAATGAAAAGCCTCAAACCAGTTCAGTTTATTTTTACCATTTATTTAATCATTTTCATAAATAAACTCATTCCTGGGGTGAAGGGTACTGAAAAAAAAAATCAATTTTCCATTAAAATCTCACTGATTTTGTTCCCTGTTCTCTGTTACACACACAGAGGGTTGTGTACAATAGGTGTATTATGTAAAACTAGTAAAGAAATGTAAGTAATGTGCATATTCTGATGTTCTATAAACATCTGGGCCCTCTCTATGGACCGGCATCAAATACAGTACAACAAACCCGAGTAACCAGCTTCGGATGCCGATACAAATAGAAAATATAAAAAATGAGGGAGAAAGGAATAGGTGGGTGTATCAGATAGAGATGTAGAGATAAAAAAAAATGCAAAGGAGAGTGGAGGGGAAAGGGAGAAGCACAAATTGATTTAAGTCATTTGAAGTCACAGCAAAATTAATTTATTTTGAAGCAACATGTATTTAATGCTGTATTAAATTGTTAATTTGATGGTACAAGATGTTTAAATGATGTGTAAAAGGATTTAATGATTTTAAAGAAATGTTTTATTAAATGTAAAGTAATGGTTTATTTACTTTGATTTGCTGTGCATTTTAACCTTATACTGAATTACAGTAAATAGTGAAGTGTTTTAGAGGTGCCTTTTCAATGACGTGGGGAAAGAAAAAATACATTTTAGTAGGTAAAGTGTATTGTCTGGCAGGGGGCTCCTAAAATTTAGTAAGTCAGTGAAAGTCGCTATGTTTATGCATTACTTCTTGGTTATTGATTTTTTTTTAAAGGAGGTTCATTCCAATGTAAGTGATTATGGCTGTGTAACATCAAAGTGTAACATTTAAGTGTGTAGCAGAGTTAATCTTGGAGTTGATATTGGAGGTGAAGATTGAGGAGGATCTGAACTCTGAACAACAACTTTACAACTGTGAGAACTTTTCTTTCTAAAAGTGGTGATTCTTTGTACTCTTCCTAGCCTCCAATACCTGCCAGTCTCTCCTCCTATATCTCACTATGCCCTCTCTATTTCTTTTTCTGTTTACTGTTTCTTCGCTCCTTTGTGAACATCCCTGTTCTCTCCAACATCCCCACTCCCCACTGCACCATTATTTATACACCTCTCTCCCAACAACTTCTTTACCCCTCAATAAAAACACCCCCACAAATCCTCTATTCACACCCTCTATCTACTCCTTCCTGCTGCTGGGGATCTCCTCTAAGCCTGAACCCAGACATACACACCTGATCTTACCCACGCCTCCCTGCCATCTCTTCCCCTGTAACTGGTGTTAGCCTTTTCATTTAACACTGACTAACCTTAAAACTTGCCCCACAAATCAAGCATCCCAAAAGCCTACACTCATGGCTACTGTCCCACAGTCACTTATACCATCCATTGTGGCCAAGCACACCCATCTACAGCACTTACTCCCTCACCTGCTCTCTCTGTAAGTTTCCCCACAAACCTCTTAGATTGTAAGCTCTTCGGGCAGGGTTTTCCTTTCCTATTGTCTGATTTTTGCTGCACTTATTATATAATTATAATTCCCTGTACTGTATTCTTTGTGAAGCGCTGAGTCCACTTTTGGCGCTATATAAATGAAGACATACAATACAATACAAAGTGGTTAAATGAATCATCATTAAGGGATATTCCACATTTTGAAAGATATATAGGATTGTAAAAATGTATGGGGTCTCTGTACTGAGCGGTACAAACTGCTTTTTTGGCACAAAATTAGCACATGTCAAACTGGATTGCAATTGCACGTGTGCACTCGTATGTACTAAGCTCAGCCATATTTTTCATTTGTTTTGGAGTGCAGCAATGGATTGCACTTGGCGTCAAGATGTAAATGGTATGTACTAAAAGAATATTTCTGTGTGCCATAAAATCAATTAAAATTGCTTCTAAATTGTCCGCTGGGGACACACACCCATGCGCGATGCGAACAACAGAGGAAGTAGACTGAAGGAATTCTGCACATGTCTTGGTGATTTAGTAAGATACCGAGCTTCAAATCAACGGAAACCGCACCTGAAAAGCCCATCTAGGGTAAGAACCTCTCCCCTCTCTCAAAAGATGGTCCAAACGTTCAAAAGCCCCAGCAGTTAGTGGAACTAACCGACTTCTGAGGGAAGATGGCAGCGGCTCAGAGAGTGAAGGGATCCGCTCCATCCAGGTCAGGGGAATAAAATACCTATTTGCAAACATCAAGATACTGTGTCAGGCAGAATTGCACGCAGCTCTGAGGGATATAGATAGAGCGGTAACCTCCCTGGGAGAAAGAACAAACACATTAGAAACTAAAACAGACAAAATGGTGGACACACAGAAAACACTTCCAGGCAGTTAAAGATTCAAGAGACCAGGTAGTTGAGCTGCAAGAAACAAATGAGGATCTAGAAAACGGCTCATGCAGGAATAATGTTAGAACCAGGGGATCAGATTGAACCTTACCTCTACAGACATTCAATCATCTCATCCGTAACACAGAGCATGACATGTACCATCTGGATAGGGCCCACAGAGTTCTACGTAGCCGTCCGAGAGATAAAGAAAAGCCTTGTGCAACCATTATGCGCTTTTTATAATTCAACGTATTATAATTTTATAATTCAATTTATAAAGAAAAGCCTTGTGCAACCATTATGCGCTTTTTATAATTCAATTTATAATTCAAAAGAGGACCTCCTGAAAGCTGCAAGAAATTCAAGGGGAATATACTTTGAAGGTGCCGAACTTTAAATATACCCCAATCTAAGTATCACCTATTACACTAGCACGATGGAGGGAACTGAAACCCATAACATCCCAATTGAGGGCCAATTAAATCAATTATAGGTGAGGGTTTCCACTTCATCTAATTGTATGGCACAAAGGCCAAACAAAAGCTGCCAGAAATCTTCAAGAGGCGAAGTTCCTACTACAGGAATTGGGCTTACCTCATAGCCCACCAAAAGGATCCACAGATAGAAGGCAGCCTGCTGCCTCTCCTGCAAGGAGAATTTGGCAACAAGTCCAACACTACAGAGTGGATGAGTGACCGAAGTAAAAACCAAAAAAAAAAAGAATAAAAGACCCAAAAAATAAATAACAAAAAAAACCCCAAGGCAATAGGAACAATTCTTAAACACGTGATCTCTAGAGTCCACTTCTGAAATTTTCCGAATGAAAGAGTGAAATTGCTGTATGCTTGGGGGAAAAAACAACTTATATGGACATTTAGGGGAAATATCCCCATATATATATATCCTTATATGTCCAGGGACGCATATTGAAAAATTCCTGTGCCCTTCTCTCTCCATAACCAACTGAGAGCTTAATAACTCAGAAGCATTTAAGTTTCACACAGATGCAATCCAGTTTGCGGTCTTCCCCCCGTGTGGTGGTACGCGCGATGCTCACCTCAACAAAGCCCCTTACCTGGTCCATTCCCCTTGGGCTTTGGACTTGCATGAATAGTCATCCAAGTTACTACATATCTCCCCAGTTTCCTCCCACCTCCCCAGTTTCCCCCCACATTTTCTTCAGGTATCCCATAAAACTTGATCCTTGACCCACTGCCCTGCACCGTGTGTACAGGTCTACATGATAAAATAGACGTATTTGATAAAGTTGTATATGCAAATATAGACTTAAAGCAAATATATGTTATTGCTGAGAAAAATATTGTCATACTAGATATGTATTTCCCAGAATATAAGGTGAATGCTGACTACGAGACTGAAGGGTACAGCAGCTGCAGATTTACACCCACAGGTATGTTCCTACTTGATGGTGACTTCATGGACTGGTAGAGTTTTACATCCCCTCCCAGGTATGGCCTATAATCCGACACACCAACCATTCTTAAAAGTAGGAATAGAATAGCCACACGAGCACACAGACTTCGTAAATGCAAAGAATGAAGAACACCATAATACCCTCATGGCTTACACAATAATATCACACAATGTAAAAGGGATTAATAGCCCCAGAAAAAAAAATAGCCTTTACTGACTGCAGACGAAAGCCGGCAGACATTTTCCTATCAAAAGAAACTCATTTTAGTTTACAGTCCTAGAGAGATTTATAGACAAACATCATGCTCGGGTGTTTTTAGCTTCCTCTAGCTCCAAAAAGAATGGAGTAGCAATAATATTCTACCGACATATTAAATACACACTGGAAAATAAAAATGCGAGATTCATCATATTGGTAGGATTAATTAAAAATAGTCCGGTCACACTTATGAGCCTCTATGCCCCTAATAACCCAGGACAAGACTTTTTCACGCAGTTCTTCACAGAACTAGACAAATAGACTAAAGGAACGTTAATAATTGGAGGAGACTTCAACATAGCTATAAAGAACACTCTAGATAGATCTAGAATGCTGTCGAACAAACCACGGTCGCCCGATAAAAATAAGTAGCTACTGTACATATCTTAATCTGCTTCTCAAACAACACAGTTTCCTAAACACATGGCGATGCCAACATCCAGTGGGCAATGATTATTCTTTTTACTCAAATGTACATAATATAGATACAGCGGCCGTTATTCGAACAAATGACAGAGCCCTTTTCGTGTGTGCTGCTGTACTCCATGCGGCATTAACGCGGCCAATCACCCCAGTTACACGTGTTTATCGCGGTTGCTTTGTTTGAATTTCATGGATTGTGTGCAATTAAATGCAATGAAATGAATGAATTGTAATGTGTTCAGT
The DNA here is from genome assembly GCF_040206685.1 of Ascaphus truei. Classification (NCBI taxonomy): domain Eukaryota; kingdom Metazoa; phylum Chordata; class Amphibia; order Anura; family Ascaphidae; genus Ascaphus; species Ascaphus truei. The sequence goes on from NC_134488.1 coordinate 101,524,343, forward strand.
ACTGTGCTACTGTGTCAATTTCAGGTGTTTAAAAACCAGAACACTAAAATGCAATTTTCTCCACTCACCTGCACTTGTGTCTAAAGGCGGTATGGTTGGAAGAAATCACTCGCCATGATGTGGGTATTCTGAGGTATACAACGCATGAGTGTTCGAATAACGGCCGCTGCATCAATACATACTCATGAATTGATTGTGTTCATAAAATCGCCAGACATTTTACAAGTACACAATACCAAAATCCATCCTATAACATGGTCAGACCACGGACCAGTTAAAATCTGCCTGAAGGGGTGACTTAGGCCGCCACTCTTTGGCATGTAATATAGTAAGCGCAGGCACGCGTGTGGAGGTGCACATGTCCTTGCGCGTACATGTGGCGCGCACATTTAGTGCCTGTAGGCCAAACGGTGATGCGCGCGGCTAGGAGGCGTGGCCTTGATTTCACAACGGTAGGCCGCACTGTGATTGGCTCATAGTGTCATGTAGCACGGCACCTGCTCGAAAATACAAATTTCTTTATATTTCCACACAGCTGCTGCACCAACGCTGTCTGCCGCACACGCGCCAGTATAATACCAGTCTTACACTCTTGGAGACTAAATAATGCTCTTCTGACTAACCCAGAGGTACTATTACAGATAGCTCAAGATTTTGAACTCTTTTTCTCCACTAACAACTCTCCAGAGGTGAAACTAGGAACAATTTGGGAAACACACAAGGCCTTCATAAAAGCCACGTTCATCAAAGTAGCATCACAAAGTAAAATACTTTGCCTAATACAAGACAGAATGTTGCCAAATGGCGCTAGCAGAAAAAGAATGAACACAATATAAAGTGTTAATAAGACAAACAATATCAATGTCCGATACTACCAGAAAGTCCTTGGTAAATAGCAATAGCAGGTAAGGCCAAACACATGATGACTCCAAAGATGATCAATTCGGAGGGTACCGCATATGTGGAAAGAAAAAATAAAACAATATAGTGCAACACTGTTGGAATACCAGACAGATTAGCAAGAGAAAGGGGATGGTTAGACCCCAGAGAAAACACTTGTGCAAGATAGTGAGTAAAACAAAGGTACATCTAATGAACAATGACAATTTAAAAACACCTCCTCTCCACACGGTGTCAAACATCAGTTGGAATCCAACTTACTGGACCCAAGTAGGAAATGCGAATTGAGAATCTCATATAATAGGAAATCGCCTTCTGCAAACATCAGCTACTCTCGGGGCTCCGGCGTTGCGCCTCCCAGACCTGTTGGGGTGTGCTGAACTTCCGGCTCGCTGGTGCTTGTTCCTGCTGGCTTCCCTCTACTTGGTATGTCACTCCCGATTTCACTCAATTTCATACATACAATATTTGTAGTTGTATGGGGGCCGAGAGTATTCGGAATAAATACATGATCCTTCCAAGGAGGTTCATTTTCACCGAACAAACCTACGATCCAGGAAATACAATATTTGTCCCAAGACTCGAGGCCTTTTTTTAAGGGTCTTTATGAGTTTTGGGAAGTTAGCCTTGTATAAAGAGTCATATGAGTTTGTAAGGCTAATCCCTAGGTATGGAATCTTATACCTTTCCCAGTTTAGGCCAAAATGAAGGAGACCAGCTTCTTAATGACTGTGGTATAATCAGACTATAGATTTTGAAGCCCGACAATATACCATAGTGGGAGATGTGTTAAATAGGTTTTTGGAGGAACTGCATAGGTTTGGACAGGGTCAAAAGGATGTTGTCTATGAATAGCAATATTTTGTATTGGGATTGGCCATTGGGTATTCTATGGATGTCAGGGTATTTTCTAATAGAGTATGCCAAGGGTTCTATTGCATGGGCAAACAGGAGTGGGAGAGTTGGCATCACTGTCTTGTGCCATTGTGGATGGGGACTGAATCTGATAAGAGGCACAGGCATCATAATTTAGCCTCTGGGCCATTATAGAGAGCTTCAAGTCCTCTCAGGAAATCAATTTTCAGGCCAAACGCCCAGAGAGTAGATAACATGTACTGCCAGTCCACCCAGTCAAATGCTTTTTACGCATCGAGAGAGAGAATCATGGCCGGGATACCAGCTTTGTTAGGGATGTGTTTCAGGTCTATAACCTTTCTTGTGTTGTCAAGTGCTTGTCTACCCCTCACGAATCCCACTTGATCCGGGTGGACTTGGCTGGAAAGTTATGAATGTTTTTGATGTCACAGCAGGCGGGATGTCATTGTAATTTGTTAGGAAATAGGAGAAGGTAGCCTCATACGAGGGATAAGCGGAGCACAGCAGGCAGGTTATAATGCAAGCGAATACGGCACACCGTATTCCGTATTGACAAAGGGGTACGCCCGAAACGCGTCAGAGTGAACTACTCTGCTCTATTTTCTATGATTTCTCTCTTAGTCACTTAATAAATTGGATTTTTTATCACTTGTGTGCCGTATTCGCTTGCATCATACCCTGCCTGCTGTGCTCCGCTTATCCCTCGTATGAGGCTACCTTCTCCTGTTATCTACTATCAAGCTGGATGCACACCAAAAAGAAACAGATAAGCTTTATTTTTAACCTATATTGGATGCATGCTCTGTTTAGCCTCTACTAACAGTGAGTTATCCCTGGATTTCTATTGTTCTAGATAGATTTGTATAGCCTTTATGATCTAAGTGTGGTTATCCCTGGATTTCTATTGTTCTAGATAGATTTGTATAGCCTTTATGCTCTAAGTGTGGTGATGAAAAGGGGTGCACTTTACCTTTGGGTTGTTGTGTCCCCCCCAGTACTCCATAAATCCCACTTCATATTAGCTTATCATTCAAGGCGACTACTATACACTGAGCTATAGGCACTCAATGCTACGAACACTATCTATGCTCATTATACTTGAGCAATATACATCCAAATATATCATTATATTCCAAGGATCAATACAATTTGCTCACCTATTAAAGGAACATTAAGAAGACTTGATGACATTATCTATCTGTGAAATGTTTTCTGTTGCATCGATAAATGGACTATATGCTTACCTATATACTTTTGTTAGGAAATATACCTGATTTCTGTCCTCAGTTGGGGCATGGTAATAGCTTTGTAGCTTGGCTTGCACTAAACTGTTGCTGGTTATCTTTTTACGTGCCTATTGGCCCTAGGGTCAGTGATTGGCAGGGCCACCAATGGGGGGAGGGCTTTGACAAGTGTCCTGGGCCAAGCAGGTGCTGAAAGTTGGGCCCGCCAAACATCAGGCCCAACTTCTATGTCCTCCTGCCTGCGTGTGCTGCAGGGCCCCAGCTATACTTAGCTGTGCGGCCCTTTCCCACCAATCCTCCCCCTTGTGTACCTGGCTGGGGCCTGAGGTTGAGCCCAATTCATATGCCCTCGGGACCGCAGCTCCCTTCCGCCACGAGACTGGAGGCCTCCTCCCCAAGGTAAAATTCATAAGGGGGGGAACTAAATGAGTGAAGCATGGTGTATTAAGTGAAGCATGGCAGATTGAGTGATGCGCTGTTGATTGAGAGGGGGTATTGAGTGAGATGAGAGAAAGGCAAGTGAGAGAGGAAGGAAGAGTGAGAGGGAAGGAGGAAGAGTGAGAGGGAAGGAGGAATAGTGAGATGAAAGGAGGAAGATTGTGAGGGAATGAAGAGTGAGAGAGAGAGAGGAATAATAAGAAGGAGAGGGGAGGGGTAAGGTTGAGGGCAGGGGGATGGGAGAGGGGAAGGGGGCAGAGTAAGAGAGGGGGAGAGAGAGAAGGGGCAAAGTAAGAGGGGAGGGCACAAGAAGAGGGGAAAATAAGAGTGAGGGGAGGGGTGAGTGCGGAGGAGGGAAGAGAAAGGAGGAGGAAAGAGAAAGAGGAGAGGTAGAAAGAGGGAAGTGAGAATGAGGAAGGATGAAACAGAGAGAGAGGGGAGATAAGAGTAAGAGAGGGGGAAGCTTAAGAGTGGTGAGGGACTAAGAGAGGGGGAGTCTAAGAGAGTGGATTAAGAGAGACAGAGTGTGAGTAGACAAACACATGAGGGAGGAAGAGAGGAAGTGTGTGGTGAGGTAGGAGAGTGAGGAGGTGGGGAGAGTGTAAGAGAAAGAGGGGTGGGGGAGGAGCTCACAGGATCGCCTACATGGGGGACACAAGGGGAACATCTAGTCCTGGGCCAGGGAAAGCATTTGGCGGGCCCTGGTGGCTGCATGATGTTTAAGTTACTGTATGTGTTATGTTAACATTAGCAGGCAAGTTGGATGTTGCATAATTTAATAAAATGCTGTGGCCATTTTGCATCCAATATCAGTGTCAGTGTTTTACTGGGATTTGGGTGGGGTGGTTGAAGGAGCAGGGGGCACGGAGGAATCTTAAAGTCAAGCACTGAAATTTTGAAGCACCAACAAATTGAAAAACATCATCTTAGTACATATGCCCCTCTGCTTATTAAATAAATTTAAGGAAAGAACCAAACTGAATACCTTACCATTACAGCTCAGGCGCTCTCTCCTCAATGCCATAGATCTTCAAGCAACAAAGGACGAGAGAACTAACCTTTTGGCATTGCTGTTCACAAATACATTTTTATTAAATTTGTGTTAGATCAATTCACTGCACATCAAATGCAAATCTCAGTGATGTCAGTGAAATTCATCAGGAGGTTATTTTAATTCCTTCAGTGCTGGAAGGGCTAGCAATACAATGTGAAGGAATTAACAATTCATATTGGCTGTAACTAGCTATACCAGAAGTGAATATATATGAACCCTGTTTTTTCTATGCTCTGTGTATCCAATAAAGTCTGCCACTAAAAGCCAGAAGACATTTCTTACAACGTACCCCAGCTTCCAGGAAATCTCAGGAATCATTTCAGTAGTACAGTATGCACCTCTGGGTACTGTTTGATATTCTGCATTCTTCCCCTAGGTCCTCCTTTGCAAAATAGCACGTAGTGACATCCTATATAAGTTTGTTTTAATGAGAAATAATTAAGATGAAAGACACTTACTTTAGCAATCACTGACGTTGCCCGAGTGGTTTTTGAGATACATGAATAATTTGGGACTTGGAGCAAAAAAGCAAAAACAATCCCCACTTTGAAATCAAGCATTTTGCAGACGTACCAGCTCTAACCCAGCAGACTTTGAGATTATTTTCTTTTGTGCTGATGATGGATTTCTCAGCCTCTTCTTTCTTTCTGACCTGGCAATAAGGAACTTGGTTCAACATTGTAAAGTAAAAAATCTGTAAGCCTTCAAATACTTAATATAATGTATGAAATAACACTATTTCCGTAGGTGGACACAGATAGAGATTGGGTTTCCAGAAGCACATAATGGGATAGAGCAAAATGTCAGTGAATTTCAGTATTATTACGTGTTTTAAACAGAGTGCAGAAGGTGGAAATCAGGGTATTGAAGTATCCAGTCTGCCGCATTCATATTTTCTAAGAATAGAAAGAATAGGTTAAAAATGAAAAAATATGCCTTCTTTTGGGAAAGCAATTCTACCCACTGACTCAGGATAGATCTCTTTAAAGTAAAATAACTGTGACCAAAAAGGGAGGGAGAGCATTATAATATATTTTCTTTCTAATTGAAATACTGTACTACAGTACATATCCACTAACTACTATTTACGATTAGTTTTTCTTACTACCTTATCTCAGTTGTATGCACAGAAAATCAGCCAGAGTCTGCAGCTACATAAAACAATAAAAACAAGAACCACATAATATTCACAACCGATATGGATCCTACTACAGCCCTAACTTCTATGCCCTATGTTTTCACAATTAGATCTTTCTTACATTAGCAGTGAAAAAAATGTATGCTATAAAAACAGCCATACAATTTCAAGAGCAGTAGGTAAAACTCTGCCAATCTTGAGTTTAAGTTAATGACAATGAAATGACAAATGCCAACTTAAAAAAGCATACTTGACATCTGGGGATGTTATAGGTCTTTAATATGTCACATGTGGCGTTAATAAGGCTTGTCTCATCGCTTGAGTGTTTGATGGTCACCCGATTCATTCATTGTATGAAAGATATCTCTACCCAGGAAGTGGTTATGCATGCTAAAGGATGACTATTATTATCTCAACAGCCTTTCCAGCTGTCAGGAGATAATTGGTAAGAGGCTGTCGCATGCCTGGTCGTGAAGCTCCTACCCAGCAGTGCTTGGTGCTTGTAGTAGGAAAGTCAAAGTTTGTATTCTGTCTTTTTTTAACGAAATATGTAATAAATATCAAAAAGTGAATGCTAGACTTTCTCCAACTGCAAGACACAAAGTGGCTGTTATTGCAATACTTCTCTGAACAAGGTTGCACTGATGTTAACCACTTTGTTGCCAACATTTCGACAAAGCACTGCAATGCAACAGAATATTGGCATCAAAAGGTTTAAACTGTTTAGCAACTTGACCTGCAACTCTATGACCACAAATTGGTCAGGTCCCCACTGACAAGAAGGGGATTATTAAAACTGTACTATAAATGTCAGGCCCCTCTAAATGCTAAAGGTTTAACTTTGTTGCCGTCAGATAGGGTAGGAAAAATAGTGAGCAAAGAGTGACATTTATAACATAACATTATAGAGCATGTTGTACCTAAATTTTAAGCCAGTTTAAATGTAATAAAATGCTATGTTATATTTGCACTACAATATTACTTCAGTATTACGGAATATCTTTTTTTTATTTGTAGTAACAATTCATATTTTCATAGAAGCTTTGAAGAGTTCTCTCTCTTCCTCAGGGCTAGCATTGTAATTGTTACATTTCATCATAGGAGTTCTCTAAACAATCATTTAGCACACCAGAACCACTTTGTGGTGAAGGTGTCAAGTTATCCTAAACTGGGCTTTAAATATTACCTGCCATTGTTATTTCTGTAATAATAATAGCAATACCACGTAGAATGCCCTGCACAGTTAGTTTGGCCAGATCGGACAACAAGGGACACAATCACAGCACCATGTCCCGTTGTGGGACCCTGTATCGGTGACACAGCATCTCAAAGTCATTTAAGAAAGCATCGATCTTGTCTGTGCCATCCACGAACTTGCTGAAGCTGTGGTGGTCCACCCGGGAAATATCCTGTTCCCCGTTGACAAGGTAAGGGTGTGGGGCTTTTCCATGCACTGCGGCCAGCATCTGTATATGTTCGCTGCTGTAGCCCTTTCTCCCCATGCAGCCAGAAGAGCTGTGAGCCCAGGGGTGGCAAGTTCGGCAGCTGCAATGACTACCTCCTCCGCACCCACTGGTGCCAAGCCACCAATATCCAGGTGGTCACTTGCTCCCTCCCATGTCCTTGCAGCTATGGAGCTGGATTGACCTCCTGTACTCTGGGCTGATTGGTGTCTGCTGCCACTGCAGCTAAGGAGCCATGCCCCTTCGGTGGAGCCATTCGGACTTCATGACTCTCCAAGTCCTCCTCCAGTTACACCTTCGACCGACCGTCTGTCGGTAGTCCATAGCCTGCACATCGCTCCACGAATCGAGCTCAGTCCCAGGATTGGAACCGTCCGGAGCGGTGACTCATGGTGTGACTGCTAGCACAGGTATATGGGCAAAGGGAAAGGTGTACTATCTTGTGCTCTTGTGAAGCATGTGAAAGTTGCCACTTGTCTTGGGAGCTCGCAATCTACGACTTTCCCCACTATGTCACAGAATCCCGCAGGAGACTATACCATAGGCTCAATCCACATCCCACCGCTGGCACCAGTACAATAAGCCTTTCACGGTAGACCAGGTCTCATCAACACATTAATACCGGGATTCTGGATTGAGCACAACAAGGAGGGCAAAATAAATTGTAATTTATTTCTTTTTAAGACAAACACATAAATCTTCACAATTACACTTAATAAACACTTACTGGGATGGGGAAATGAAATAAAATGTCCACGGAACGAATTACTTGAAAACAAAGTCTCTGGGCAGCCCTGCAAGTGGGTGCGCGATTTGAGCCATGCGACAATCCTTTACTAGGGGCACAAGTTGCCTCCCCTGTATCTCCTCCAAAAGGAATCTTTTCGTTGGGTCCTTACAGGATTCGTTTGGGAATCCATAGCTCAAACGAATTCTGGAAGAGGGGCATGGTCCTTGGTTATGATGTTGTTAACCCCTCACACTACAGAACCGCTGATGCTGTAACTTGGACGAGTCTTAGATATAACTCAGATAAATCTAACTTGGACTGGGCTGCAGGCATTTTTATAGGGTTAAGGGTCCTATCTCTAACATACCCAGCCAATCCTCCTGTGGGAACAACTTTTCCCACCTATCCCAGACTTGCCAGTAGCTCACAAAAAGGGTAGAATTTGCTTCCCCGTTTGCTCAGAGCATGTGCTAATGACACCTAAGCTGCTTAGCATACTGGGCCTAACCCCTTACCTGGCGACAGTAAGCCTGGGATTTGGCTATTAAGTGTTGATAGCCCATAATTCGTACTGATATCTGGTAGTTTGCAATAATCTGGCCGCCCTGACACCTAGGGTCTCTGAGGCTTTTCAACTCCGGACTTCACAAGACACTGGGGCACCAATTCTGCAGAGTGCCCATTGAAGTATGGAGATTAAAAATTCCTCAGCACATCCACCCTTAACACATTGACATGCTAATGGATTCATTACCGGACTGGCAGGAAAGGGTTCCTGCCTTTACATTTTAAAACATACCTGAAACACATTTTATTTTTATATGTACTTTCTGTATGTGTGGGTGATATAAAAACAACATGTGTGTGAATGTTATATTCTCAACTATCTGTATTCCAAAAATTAGAGTGCTAGCTCCTTCCTAACAAAAGTTACCTAACAAAAGTTAGCTACTTAATGGAATAGGCTCTGTGATGTGGTTTGCGGTTTGAGCTATGGCATAGAATGTATCACTGCATGCCAGAATCGGTAACCGCAGAAGCACTCCACCACTTGACCTTAATTGGTTAACGAGACCGCAGGATACATTGTTGCATTCTGCCACTTCAACTAGACCGCAAACCACTTATCCACTTGAGTTTGTGGTTAAGACTTCCCCGGTGGGTTTTGCGGTTTAGAAAGTGATACAGAGCTTCAATGGAGCCGCTTACCACAGACGCACTTATTCAATTAACGCTTGGCACAGCGCTAGAAGCTCCCCTTGAGTTGAGAATACAGTTTGCACATTCCACATACATTCATAGGACTGCAGCTAGTTTCTGAGCTGCAAAAAAGGGACATTACAGGGGATGTATAGGGGAAACATGGCATTGTGGTGACCAACAATTAACCCCTTCATCCCCAACAAGGTTTAGGGGTAACCAGCCAGGTATAAGACCTTTATTATTGGCCTGGTTAACCCCTTCACCGCCACAAGTATGAACACACCATAGTTGCAGCGCTGACCACATATAAGGGTGGGGCAGCTAGCCTTGTGAGCACCAGGATGGTTGGGTGCCCGAGGGCCCCACAGGTACTGTGGACACAGTGTGGGTTACACGGTGGTGGGATAAGGCACTGCGAGGCGAAGGGGTAGCTGTAACCAGTAGCCCTAATTCATCCTGCTATAGTAAACTGTTATTCTATGTTACTCAGTGTGTTTATTGTGTGATTGTATATGCCTATATATGTATATGGGTCCAGTAATGGGCAAATCCACATAATAGGATCCGTTACAGGTGGATGCGCTGATGAAGATCTTTCCAGAATCCACCCCAGGCTCCCTGCAGCGGAGGCTCAGACCTCCTGTGAGCCACAGGTATTGCACCACTCATACACCGTAGACATATATCTCACAGAGGGTGTGGATACATGTGCTACACTAATATATCTGATATATCTGTAATCACCTGGGGATTCTTTATTTGGGTGCAGTGGACAGGACACACAGGCAATCTCAGTCCAGTCAGTAACAGTTAAATATTACACGTTTTATTAGGATAATGTTAGAAATGTTTGACCTGGCTATAAAATAACTACAGAGTCAGCAGGCAGTCCTAAAAGCAACCCATTTAAATAAGTAGTTACATTTATGTAGCCCCCTGTAAACAGCACGGGCTATACATATCTTTCTCTTACTGTGGTAAGTCCTGTTAAGGGCAGGCGCCAGTAGTAATCATGGGTTTTCCCCCTTCACGCCCTGCCCTGAGTGATAGATGCAGGCCCCTGACTCTGCTGCCGGCAAGAGACAGAGGGGAGGTTCTGCTGACATCATGAGGGGTGGGGCTGACTCTATTTAGCAGCCGGTTCCTGTGAGTGGCAGTCTGTCTGTCCTGGGAGTTGGAGGAGAGGAGTAGATCAAGCTCCGTCCTGGGAGCAAGCAAGAGAGAACTCTGGCCTAATACATTTGGAGAGTGAGTAGAGCTCCGGTGGACCAATGCCCCTCACCCCGATGAGGGGGTGATGGGGAAAATCTACCCCCACCCAGAGGATACCCTCTGAGGTGGGCATTGGGGTATTGAGGCCCCTCACAGACCATCCTGTTGGAGTACCTCTTGGAGGAAAGGAGAGGAGAGGAGAACGGATGTACACCTTGGGATCTCCTGGTGTGCTGTTGTTGTTGCTGCTATTGTTGCTGCTGTGTGCTGCCAAGGCTGCTGTGTGCGAACTAGAGACAATAAAGAGACATTGCTGATTTTACTCGAGACTGTGTGTGATTCTGGGGCATCCCCCCTGGGACCAGGGTCCTTTCTTCTATACGGGTCCTACCCCATATCCCTGGGAAGGTATAGAGGATGGAGGCGCTGCACCACCACTAACGAATGAGGCAACTACCCCAGAAGCCTGGTCCTGGGTCCCCAGCATCAATGCGGGAAGCTCAGGCCCTCCTGTTACCTACAGGTACGCACCACTCAAACACGTGTAATCAGCCCTCACACACCCTAGATAGAGCATCTGTGTCTGGGGGGGGGGGGATATGGGTTACATTTAGTAAAGTGTACACTAATCAAATATTATATTTGTATTATTAAGTAGCAGTGACACTGGTGGTGTCACTGGTAAGTGTACTGGTGTGTATGTGTGGACTGGAAATACTGGACGGTGGCGTACTGTGTACTGTGTTAATGAACAAATAATGAGAAACTAAATAATTCAAACTAATAGTAAACTGTGGTATATAAACAGTCAGAAAAATCTCCTGTGTCCTATCTCAGTCTGAGATTCGCCTTGGTTTTTAAATCGCTATTTTTTAGAGCGTTACTACATTTTTTAGAGCGTTACTAACATGGTATGCAGAAATCCCCGAATACCAGTGATAGCAACATTTGCAAAAATAGTGAGTAGCCGTCAGCGTGAAGATCGACCCTCTGAAAAGGGCTCACCCGGCTGCGGAATTTTTTTTTTAATTTACATTTTATTACTAGTATATTTGAGCAGGGGGTCTCTGTAGCAGAACCGTCTTGCTTTCAGGTCCAGAGACCCCCTGCTTCCCGAGATACAGGCCCCTTTATGGGGTGCCTGTGGGTGTCCGTGGGCCTCCAGGTGGTCCCCGCGGGTGTCCGGAGGCCCAAACTGGGTCCCCAGGTGCACCCCACAGTTGTCTGTGGGTCCCTGGGTCATCCCCACGGGTGTCTGGGGGCACTTAGGTGGTTCCCATGGGAGTCTAGTGGCCCTCGGGTGGTTCCCATGGGTGTCTGGGGGCCCATTGGTGGTTCCCATGGGTGCCTGGGGGCCCTCAGGTGATTCCCATGGGTGTTCAGGGCTCCACAGGGGTCCATGGGTGGTCCCTGTGGGTGTTTGGTGGTCCTTGGGTGGTCGCCGTGGGTTCCCGCTGGCCTGTGGTACCAATCCTGTTGTAAAAAAAAACAATGTCGCATATATTTCAATAAATACACCTCCCCCCCCCCCCAAGCACATACAGTACAGTAATGGGCAAAATATCTATTATCCAGATAAGGATAATAGCTCATTTGCCCATTATTAAAGCAAACATTAGCCAGGCAGCATACATAAAGTAAATACCCCTTTCTACTTACCCCTGCCATTATGAAGGGTGTCCTTGTCAGAATACTGGAGGGCTATGTCCTCCATTGCCAGAAAGAATACATGAAATAAAACAATCTAATGGCCCTTAACCCTTTAGTCATCTTAGCGGTTAATAACCGCTATAGTAATAAAGGGGTTAACCCACCCTCCCCTGCTACCCACCAGGGAGGCCTACCACCCACCCCAGAATCACTATACCCACCCTGTACCCATTGATTGGCATAGTGGTACATCCATAAGCCACTATAGCACACAATGGTCACCCTAATAAAAAAGCATGAATGACAAAATTAAACAATAATCATACATATACACAAGCACATTAACACCACAATTCAATCAATAAAAACACTAACCAACAAATGAAATAACTACAAGCACTAGCCAACCAATGAAATAAATAAAAACACTAACCAAAAAAACAATAATTAATTTTAACCAGTAGCCAACAAATCAATTAATTAATAAAATTACTATCCAACACATCAATTAAAAGCAGGAGCCAACACACGAAATAATTAATTAAAAATGCTAATCAATTGGATAAAAAAATATAAACAAGCCAGCAAAATGACAAACAATTAAATCCAAGAAATAAACTGAAATAGAAAAATAACACTCAATAGAAAGCAAGCATTTGCCAAAAAAAGCATTGGCTAATACTGTATTTACAGATTAATACACTATCAGTCAATGTGCAATGAAAAACAATATTCAATCCAAAAACCTGTAAAAAAAAAAAACATTTACATACATTCAATGTTTTTCTTACTTTTAGAAGCGTTGGCCCTCCGAATCCTGGTGAATCAGGAAGCTCTCGTACCGCAACGTCATTCAACTCAATCCGATGCCGTCCACCTTGAAGATCCGGAACAGGTAACAAAATTCTTCTTTCTTTGATCTTCTAATACCTTCTTCTTTCTTGATCTGTAATTATTTCTTTCATTTCTTCTTTCTTCATCTGTTAATCCAAAAACCCAATGGTAAATCCACAACACGATGTTGACTCGTCGTCTTCTTGAGCTCAAATGAGGAGTCAAGGTCTTAAATATGGCCTATGACGTCACATTTTTAAGTCAGATGGTACAGCTACAATCTGATCGGACGCTGTATCATGTGCCCACCTCTTTTTGTTTTGTATTTTTATTGCATGGAATTCATGTCGGGGATCTCTGGTGGTGATATTAATGGATATTAACTCCGGAGACTCCCTGGATCAATCCAATGCAGGAAAATGCATTTTTTTTTACGAAGTCCCCTCTCGCCGCCTTAACAGCAACTTCTCACAACCCTCTTGCCAACTTTTCCAGGCGAGCCGATTTTGAGAGGAAATCTCCACTCTAGAGCCGCGATTAGCCTCGATAAGCTAATTGGGGCTACTAGAACTCCACGAGTTTGAAAAGCTGGCGATAAGTGGTGATAAGTGGCTTACCGCCGTATGCTTGGTCATTTTTTTTTTCGGCAAAAAAAATTGCCGAAAAGCTTTCTTATCGCCGATTTATCGGAGCTTACTGAATAGCAGTAGGTTTTTTTGGTGATAAGGTGGCGATAAGTGACTTATCGGAGCCTAGTGCATAGGCCCATAGTCTCTTCTCTAGAGAGAGAATAGAGAAAATATTGACAGTGAATGATTTTGATTAACTCCTGGTGCTGCTTTTGCACTTTGCAAAGTATTCTCGATTTGCCTGGCTGGCTGCTGCTGCTGCTGCTGCTGCTGCTGCTGCTGCTGCTGTGGAACTGGCAGTGTTACCCAACTCCCAAATGTAGCAACTCTAGTAATGAATTAGCAGAAGTGGCTGTCCTATGTGGCCTGGGCTGCGCACTGGCACTCTGTGTACAGACAATGAGAAACAAAATGTGTTAACCTTCCTTGAAGTTAATTGACACAGCATTGTTGTTATTGTATTATTAAATATTAATATACTGCTATATAATGCAGATAATATACAGAGACAGTACAGGAGAAGAGCCTAGGCCACTGAAGCCAGGCACCAGCCCAGGTAGTGGACAGGACAGACAGACAGGAGTCAGTCCAGTTAATCACAGGTTAATGGTTGTTAAAAGTTTGAAGTAAATAAATGTTTGACCTGTCATACAACAGAAGCAACGGGCATAACCAACCCACAGCCAAATCCTGCCCTACAGCACAATAACTTAGACTTAAGGCTGAGATTATACTTACCGGGCGCACGCGCGACGGAACACGTGCATGTGGCGCCCGCCTATCGCTTGCGCGAATGTGAACTGTGCTTGAGATGTTCAGGTGACAGGGTGGCGTGGTGGAGGCGTGTCCTTGAGCGGTTCGCCCTCATAAGCTGAACCGTGCACGTGACCCTCCCGTCGCTCGGCAAAGACAAATTAATTTGTCTTACCGAGAATCATGCGGTTGGTCGCGCGCAACATGTGCGCCTTCATTGGCATTCATTCATTTGTTCTGGAGGCAGGCGGGTGTCACACGCATGCACGCCACGAGTATAATCGCGGCCTAAGGCTGCACTCCTACCGGTATTTATATACTCTTCCTGCCATATAAAATCTCTTTGCGGATTCAGATTCCGTTTGTGGATTCGGATTTTTGAAAATCCGAATTTGTCTGCGCATTTTCAGTGATAGAAAAAAAAAATCTGCTTTTTTCTTATCCATGGAAATCTGCACCTGAAAGGAGCTTGCAAATCCGCAGGGGATTTGAAATTCTGCTACATTTGACCATCTCTATGTGTAACACAGCAATGTAAAATCTGACATGTTGATGGGTTAGGAATTAGAGTGAATGTGTGAGTGCTAGAGAGCAGGATGAATGTATATAGAAAATGCTAATTACAAAAGTTATACTGTATGTATATTTCATGAGACAAATGATTTTCCCTAATAGAGTCCTATATTCAATGTGTCAAAAACCAAAGTGAAAAGATAAAAGTAACACACTTACAGGTAGACACTAAGGTAGAGGTGCGCAATCTTTTTCACCTGAGCCCCCCTGCCGGCTCTCCCCGCTCCTCGCACCCCCCTTAACTACCTTGACTCTGGCGTTCTGACACGTTGCCATGTTAACATGGCGTAACGTGACCAAAAAGCATCCTTTGACATCGTGTTGCCATGGTGGTGCATCTCCAGAAGCCGTCTGAGCCAAGGTAAGGGAAGTTTGCAGAGTCCTTCACCGCTCCCCCGGCATTTAATTTAAACGCCTTCAGGAAGTGTGCGGGGCCTCTGTGTTGTAAGAGTGTGTGTGTGTGTAAGTAAATATAAATAAATAAATAAAGAGCCCACAGTGTATACATCGCTTTACGAAAAGGTGTGTGTGGAGTGGGAGTGAATATCACCTACCCACACCATAGATATACACTCCCACTCCACACACACCTTTTTGTAAAGGGCTGTATACACTGTGGGCTCTTTATTTATTTATATTTACATACATATGTAGCCTTGGCTGATTTCTGGCTACCAGTCTGCCCTTCTCCTGGCAGTAAGTCCTGGTAAATGCAGGCCTTGCCAAGACTAATCATGGGTTTCCCACCCCTAGCAGCTTGAGTGAGTAACAGGGGAGGCGGTGCAACTAGGCCTTGTGTCCAATCAGGGACTCAGACCTGGTTCCTGCTTTTCCTGTACTTAAGGGACTGCACTACCAAAGTTATTCAGTTTGCCTCTACCCTCGATAGAGGCTGGTCTACCTGAATAACTGTGCAGGGATCTGCTAGTTTATACTCCCTCCCTTAGGGAAGTGGAGTGGGAGACTGTTCTTCTTACTTCACAAGGGAAGAGCTAGGACTGCTTCAGGTGCCCTAGGCCTAGAGTGAATGTCCAGGGTACATCCTGAGGGTGAAGGCCCTAAGAACTGCCTGCTGCTGTGAATGCTGTAAAATCTGCAGTGTGCAATAAAGCGTGTTCCTGTTTTACTATACCTTCCTGCCTGAGACTGCAATCTATCAGGGGTAGCCTAAAGAAGTTCTCCTGCAGGGATTGCTCCCCACATCCATGGGGCCTGTAAGAGATGGAGGCGCTGTCACCATGAGTACGAATCAGTTATTACCCCAGAAGCCTGTTCTGACATCCCCTACCACCTGGGACTCTGGGAGACTCAGATCTACTGTGAGCCAGCAGGTATGCACCACCACACACCATGTAGCAGCAGAATCTCCCAGAGGGGGGAGGGAGGGGGGAATATGTGTTACACATACATACACACACACACACACACACACACACACACACACACACACACACACACACACACACACACACACACACACTGTAAGGAATCCGCTCCACGGTTTACTGGTTACCTTACCTTGCAGACCGGTGCAGTTCTGGAACAGCTTTCCTGAGGTTTGCTGCAGCCTGGATTCACTCAAAGCAATACACACTCCCTCTGGTATCTACTGCAGCTGTGCAGCCTTTCATTGCAAACTATACTTGCATTCACTCATTAGGGGCAGTACCTTCACACCCCCGCCGGGGATTGGCCCGCTGGCCTTTAAGTATTGCTTGCCCATAATGCTCCTTGCCGAGCATAGTCCTTACTGGATGTCAACAGTTTTGCCACAAGCTCTCGCTTGTTCCCCTTTGCTGATACCAGGTCACGCCCTGCGTCCTTCAGCTTCCTTCAAGCCGTTTGTTCTCCAATGCTGATTCCAGGTTACGTCCTGCATCCTTCAGCTCCCTTCAAGCCGCTTGTTCCCCTGTGCTGAAGCAGAGATTCGTTCCTGCGTCCTTCAGCCTCCTGGATTCCTGCACTAAGTAGTGGTTTCGTCCCTGCGTTCTGCAGTCTCCTGGATTCCTGCACTGTAGCGGAGGTTTCCCTGTATCTACAGCTTCCTGGTTCCTGGGGCCTACTCTTTCCCTAATATAGAGAGGCCGTGTCCTGGTTCCTGCGCTGTACAGTGGATTCCCTTGCCCGCTCAGGACTTTTGCGCTGTAGCACTGGTGCACCCGTGCAGCAAGACGGTGTGCTATTCTGGTCTGCCTACCATCTCCTGTGACCAGCACCATGGGCCATGGTCGTCGCTCGCGCAAAGGCCAACCCCGCGCTCCTAAGCTGAAGCGGGTTTCTCCTATCTCCTTATTGCCGAACTCCTGCATGGACAATGTTTATCCTGACGTCTCCTGTTCTGACCCTGGCTTGTACAACGACGACGCTGTCTTCTCCAATCCTGATCCTGCGACATATGACTACGAACTGCGCAATCCGGATCAGCCTGCGCGGTCTCAGGTCGGTGCTTTTACAACCCCACCTCAGCCTCGCGGTCCGACCCTGGTTTGTGGCGAGCAGAACCTTGACACACACACACACACACACACACTCTTACATCACTAACATTCAGGAACTATTTAACACCTCAAGTCATAAATTGCATACTACACAGGGGAAGGGATAGGCTCTGGTCACAGATAACATTCCATGAGACACTATTTTTAAGTAAAACCCTTGCCTGTTTTATTCAATGTACAATCGCCAGAAGAAGAGATCAGTGTATCTCGAAAGCTCGCACAAATAAAAGCATTTCATTAGCCACAGAACAGTATCATCTATTCATTCTTGATTATTAAAGCTCGGCTAACACAGTACAGATACCTCTACATCTATATATATATATAATATATATAGACAAAAAACAAAGAGAAGCGCAGGCTCCATAGCATAAAACTGTGTGGAAAATGGGATTTATAAAAAAGAAAAGCATGGTCCCAAAGAGCTGCACTTAGATATACAGCTTAACCCCGGTATAGCGTGGTCCTCGGGGGGCCACCCGCGACCACTGCGTTATAAACAGGGTCGCGGAAAAAAATGGCCACCAGTTGTGGTGGTACTGTGTCCGCCGGAGGGGGAAAGCTGAGAACTCTCCCAGCGTTCCCAGACCCGGTGGGGCAGAGGCAACAGCACACAGAACTTACCCGGCATCTGGCAGCTCTTCTCCCTGTCTCTCTTAAGCTCCCTTAAAGAGACAGTGTGTCTCTGTGTGTGTGTGTGTGTGTGTGTGTGTGTGTGTGTGTGTGTGTGTGTGTGTGTGTGTGTGTGTGTGTGTGTGTGTGTGTGTGTGTGTGTGTGTGTATTTGACTGTGTGAGACTGTGTGTGTGTCAGTGTATCAGTGTGTGAGTGTGCAGTGTGCTGTGAGTATGTGCTGTGAGTGTGTGCAGTGTGCTGTGAGTGTGTGCAGTGTGCTGTGAGTGTGCAGTGTGCTGTGAGTGTGTGCACTGTGCTGTGAGTGTATGCAGTGTGCTGTGAGTGTGTACTATGAGTGTATGCAGTGTGTGTGCAGTGTGCTGTGAGTGTGTGTGTGTGTGTGCGTGTGTGCTGTGTGCTGTGAGTGTGTGCAGTGTGCTGTGAGTGTATGCAGCGTGCTGTGAGTGTGCAGTGTGCTGTGAGTATGTGCAGTGTGCTGTGAGTGTGTGCAGTGTGCTGTGAGTGTGTGCAGTGTGCTGTGAGTGTGTGCAGTGTGTGTGTGCAGTGTGCTGTGAGTGTGTGCAGTGTGTGTATGCAGTGTGTGTGTGCAGTGTGCTGTGAGTGTGTGTGTGCAGTGTGCTGTGAGTGTGTGCAGTGTGCTGTGAGTGCATGCAGTGTGCTGTGAGTATGTGCAGTGTGCTGTGAGTGTGTGCAGTGTGCTGTGTGTGTGCAGTGTGCTGTGAGTGTGTGCAGTGTGCTGTGAGTGTGTGCAGTGTGTAGTGTACTGTGAGTGTATGCAGTGTGCTGTGAATGTATGCAGTGTGCAGTGAGCGTGTGCAAAAAAAAAACTTTAAAAAAAAAAATTCAATTCGGGGTCCACGCTCAAATCGCGTTATAAGCGGATCCGCGTTATAGCAGATCGCGCTATAACGGGGTTGAGCTGTACATGGGAGAGAAATCTCTAAGATGAAGACATCACGACCGCTCGTGGGAAGAGCTGATGGTTGATGCTATCCAGTTCTAAGGTGCCCAGCTGAACTACCGTGGACCCTTCCACTTGTGGTGATGTCTTCCACTTAGAGATTTCTCTCCCATGTATATGTTCTTAAACCTTCTTGTAAGTGCAGTTCCTTGGGACCGTGCTTTTCTTTTTTAATAAACCCCCTTTCCACACAGCTTTATGCTATGGAGTGTGCGCATCTCTTTGTTTTGTGTCTTTAGGTATTTTTGTGGGTGGCTAGACAACCAGGGAAGCTGCAGAGTGCTCCTAAGGATTTGTTTGATAAGAATTTACTTCTCTTTGGACCACCTCGGGTAACTGGGTGGCCTTTGTTTTTTGAGAATTTTTGTGACAAATTTTTCACTGTATATTTTTAAGTGGTTGGTTTTTTTTTTGCTCTGTATTAGATATAGCATATCATGTATTGTACAATTAATTAATTTTGTCACTGTATGCATTCTATTTTTAAAAATGCACATTTAACGGTAATATTGTAAAATAGTCACCTCGTCACTATAATTATTTAGCAGCCTACTCCTATGAGCTCAAGCTAAGTATTTTTTACTCTCGCCCTCTTTAGCTTTTCGTTACCTGTATGAGCTCATTTTTGTATATAGACTTACGTGGTATAGTGTCATCACATTTATATTTTGAGTAAATATTCCATTTTGATTTATATTTTGTGCAGTGTCTCTTTCCATGAGTGTGCGGGTTCCCCTTTGTGGTTATTGTGTTACTATTATTTAAGTATTGAGGGCCCTTGTGGGTTTCATGCCCCTCATATCTTACTTTACTTCCCTTGGAGTGCTAATTCTCACCATTGTATTACTATATTCACTCACTACAAGTTTAACTTCTTTGGTCTCACAAATAGAAACCTGTATTTTGACTCATTACACATATTAATGTGAAACTCTGTACTTTTTCAATAGCAGTTTGAAGCTCATTGAGTTAGCAACTGTGCATTATTCCTGTTGAACGCAACATAGATTGTACATAGGTACTTTCAGTAGAATGGGTTTTAGAATTGGAAAGGCTATTGAATATTTCGTCAACCATTTAAAGTGACGGTAAGAAGTATAAAATGGGTGAGAGCTTTCACTTTATGCAACCGAAATATAAAACTCTAAGCAGCATGACTGCATTAATCATTAAACAGATTATACAATGGCTTGCAAGCAGTCTAGCACTGAAGTTAAAAAGTACAAAGGATTCATGGCAATACATTTTAGCCACATACAGTACACTGTGCTACTCTATAGGCATTTTCTCCTATGCCTAGCAGCTCACAATCACCACCACGATACAAAAGTAAACTGGTGTTTGTTTGATTTCAGATAAAAAGCATTACCCTCAGTCTCAATCAGTCTTTTTAAGCTCTTTTTAAAGCTAGTTTGGCCAATGGCCCATAGAACGTTTCCTCATCATTCTCCGAGATTGACAAGTAATGCAAAGAGGCAAGCTCCTGACTCTCAGAGCACACTGTGTTCCTCTAGCATTCCCAGACAGCTGTGTGATATGACTCAAACCTAGACTCCGATTCCCTCCCCGCCTTTCTCTATTTGTTTATCTCTCTTCTCTTTCCCTTAGACCTGGTCATCTGTCTGGCTGTTTATTTCTCAGCTCCTTGAGGGGTATTTGCTCTAGTTTTGTCCCAGTGCAATTATGACCCAGTCACATTGCGTGAAATCTATCAAGACGTTGGGAATCATTAATCAAGGCACCTAGCGTCCACAGGCGTTCAAATAATGTGATGTGCATAAGATGTAGAAGACTTGCGGCGCATCATTTTTTACTGCAATTGGTGTCATTCTTGTTTTGGATCTTGAAAGATTTGTGTCAATAAAGTCCTGCAGTTGTAGCACTAAAAAGCTTTAACGCCTTTAAATCTAATAAATAAAATACTCCACAGAGGATGTGATTAATCGTGATAAGGCTAGGAGCGGTTTATGTGATTATTTTTTTGTGTGCTGTATCCATTTGTTAAAAACAAATTCCTAGCTCTGGGAACAAAGGTTCATAATTAAGTATTTTGCTGCAGAGGGGTTTGCAACACATTGCAGGTTCTCGTGACTGCAAAAGGGTTAAGCTGTTCACTTCACAAGGGATCTACTTTGCATTTCATAACAATGCACTTCAACTTGTCCGTCCCTAAATGTGTAGCATAGCAAACCTTTCTAGCGTTGACGAAGTGAAATGTAGTTTTAACACGAGACCCAACCTTGATGCCATTGTGTGCCCCACCCCCTTCATTCATTGCAGAACCTCAAAATCTCATATTTCATCCTCTTTGGGTCTCTGTTTACATCTTATTTTGCATAGAAATGTCACCCTGCCTCTAATCCCAGACTACATCAATGTGCCTATCCACCTTCTACCATTTCTGTCCCTTTCCCTAAGTGGGTGTTGGGAAGACGCCAGAGTGAAACTGCGAAATACTAATTACTGGAAAGAGTAATTAAAAACTCATTTGTAGGCTGATTGTTATCCGAATGAAAGCAGGTGGTCTCAGGAGAAACAGCCTCTTTCCACTAAAGTTCTCGGTTTGCTGGGGGTCTTCTTGTTTGTTTCTCCTAATGATAACAAGCTTGTCTAGCAGTCTGGAAGCTGTTGGCTAAGCACACGATTGTTACAGATTTGCCAGGCTTCTCAATAGCTTAAAATTAAATTCTTGATTGAAATAAAGGATAGGAGCTGTCAAAGCCAATTCCCTTGTGAAGGCTGCTTTTCCATCAGCACGATAGTGCCTGGTGATTGCTTTAAATGTTCGTTTTCAAGTTTAGTTAGAAAAGACACTGATGGTTTACTCGCCTGAACAATGAAAATACATGATCAGAGACTGGTGACACAAGGGCAGAAAGAGGAAGAGATGTTTAGAAATAATACAAATGTTGATAGTTTTTTTTCACCTCTGGCTCAGCTCACCAGTTTTGGTCATCTTTCTATCATAGGTATTCAGAGTTTTCTGAATACCGTGATAAATACATTGAAAAAACTGGTGGCGTAATCGGCCAAGCGATTTTTTTATGAAGGCTACTAGAATAGGCCCCCAAGTGTCAGAAAACTGTCATATTGGCACCAAAAATATATATTGTTATCAACAAAGTTGATGCAGCAGGAGGTCCTTGTCAGCTGTTGTCCTCACGTTTATGCAGGTAGAAAATAAGTTCTTGTAGTGAAGTCCCCTAGTGACTACTATTTTGGTTAAGGGGTTAACAGTTTTAAAGGGTTAATTGTGTGGGCTCAAGCAGGATTACGCCCTTCTCTCATCACATGGTGTAGAGTAACTTAAAGGTGGCAGGAAATAAGAAACTCCCACTTTATGCATGGAGACCAGTAATATCACTGTCAGGGATAAATAACCTGATAGAAGGCTCTAGATATTCGGTTCCTCAGAGTGGCAGTTAGAGGGCCTCACAGTGAAGTTGTGTAAATAGTTTTCAGTCTATAGATAAGTATATTAATATTGTCCAAAATATTGTTTGTTGTTTTATAGTTAGGGAAAGTTCCCTATCCAGTTAGCATCTGTAGTAATGGATTTAGATTGCTCTCTAGATTCACCAAGAGGAAGCGTATGTCCCAATGGGGTTCTCCAAGTAGTAACCCTTTGGCACAGTATGATTGGCCAGACCGCCATGTCTGCAGCTAACTCAGACCTAGTGTACCTAGAAGAGGTACACAGTATTCAGCACAAGGATACTGATCCCAATGAGAAAGAGAGCAGTGCTAATTCCAGAATGGGCCAGGTGGAAAAGGAGTATAATGAACGTAATACAGGCGATGGCCAATATAACTAACAAGAGAAGGAAAAAGACCAAGTACCTCCCTAGAGTTAGAAGAGTGAGAGTTACCTAGGGAAGAAATATTGATGTGCATACATTAATGCCACCAATTTATATGTGTAACAGAAGAATGTTTTTATGTGAAAAGCATCATCAAAGGCTGTCAGTAAAGCTCTTGTTTGTACTATAAAAGTTACTGGCATCCATCATTGTTACATCTACATATCTACGCCCAGCCTGCACAGATCCAGCACCATGACAAGGTATAAGACACTGAGCATAGCCATTTATATATCCAACTCAATGTAAACTCCTTTAGACAAGCGCAAGGAGGGTTACACACACAAAATACAAAATTAGAGTGCTGTGTAGAAATGATGTGGTCCTCAGACGTATGCGGTTTTGTAAATCAAGTACAAGTTCATCAGTTTTCTCTTGACATAGCACATGTACCTGTTTTTATTCCCCATCCGTTTTAAGATGGTGTTAAAAGTAGAAAAGAGAGATATTCATAAACAAAAGATATTATATTTCAAGTGGTCAATATTTCAGTGTGTGGATAGTTTTTATTGAGAGATCCTTTATAACTATGTATGCAGATCGTTACTGAAGGAGTGCACAAGACAATACAGGGAAGTATTGTATGAAAAAAAAATTGGGGATACGTGCATCAAATATAAAAAGTAAAGGTAACATGGAGTTCCCAAAAGCTTACAGTCTAAGATGTTTGATCAATGTTGGCAAAGCCTGACAGTGGTGGTCACAGGACAAAGTGTAAGTGACCTTTAAGAGAACACATCAATATCATAATTAATGACATTGTGTTGCCAAAGTATGGCTGTTAAGTAGACTTAGCTTGCTGAATAGGATGCTTAATGGGAGCATCCACTATAATCTGTACAATATAATGTTTGTACAGTAACCAGAGACCTACAATTAACAACAGTTTTCTGAGCCAACTAGTTTCTATTCTACCTGCACAGTTCTGGCCTCTTGCCCATGCTGGACAGCTTTGATATAAACTCCCAATGGAGCACCGTGTCAGCTGACTAAATCTAACGATATAACAGCTACACTATTCCAATTATTAGTGTATCTATTGACCTTCTCAAAAATGTTCTAATCAAATTTGTCCAGCATGACCTCTTTGACCTAAATTCATGCAGTGCTTTTATAATAAGTTTATTTTTACTGTAGGCGTGCAGTTATTTACATATAATAACGATTACTAGCACGATCCACAGAATGTAGATCAAATATATTGGACTTTTAATTCCTGGTTAGAATAATTTTCAGTTTTATAGTTTTATGTATAGACGTACACCACTCACATGTTGATAAAATAGATACCATTGGGATATTAAACTTTTTTTGCAAAATAAAAAAAATTCTGATTTACATAGATATATCATGCAATAACTTTGCTATGTAAACATGTAAAAAAATTTTTTTCACTTTTAATACATTTCTGACATTCTAGGGCATGCTTACCAGTCTGCCACCTGCAAACCCAGTTTAATTGTTGTGGGGAAGAGCGCAGGTCCTCTCTTAGGCTGCGGCCAGGCAGAGAGCGGGTACGCCGGCGCTCGTGCACTGCGACCTGCTCGGCTGGGAGATTTGTGGCCGGCTAGGTGCGCGCTTGTCTGAGGGCGTGGCCAAGACATCACAAAGCTGGTTCTCCCTCAATGGGCGAACCGCTCACGTGACGCGCTTGCAAGCGGCAAAATCAAATTTGCTTGCTCTGCAAGCATCTAAGCGCCGAGCATGCTCAGGCGCTTGCTCATGCTAGCCACAATGTGTCAATGTGTCAATGTGTTTCAGAGCGGCTAGCGTGAGCGCGCCCACCCACTTAGCGCCACCCTGGCCGAGGCCTAAGTGTGGGGCTCAGTGCGACTGCACCTATCACACTACTATAAAGCCAGCTGTGATCTGCCATTCCCAGAAGCATTACCGCATAGACGTCATATGGGTATCTACCTTTCCACCGTGGACTGGGTTGAGATGGTGGTAGATACAGGTACAAGACAACGTAATTTATGATACTATTTTTCACCTTGAAATTTCATTTTTTATTATGGTTTCTAAGACAATTCTTATATTTTCTGCTTAAGCTGTGTCAGATGCCATTATTATTGATGACTTACCCCCTGGGGTCCTGCTGGGGGATACCATTCTTCATGTCGTGAGCATACTCTGATTACTTAACAGTATATTTTTTTCATGTATTTTCTCAATCCAAGGTCAGCTCCACTCCTTTGTTACATATTATCACGTGTAGTGTTAATGTTAGATGCAGAAACAGAAAATGAGACCGCACTCCACTGGACTTGTGTATCTAATAGTGCTACACCCATTTTTGTCCTACTTTTGAACCTTTATTAGACGTCGATACTTCAATAAATCAGCACTACTATACACACAAGTCCAGTGGAGCGTTGTCTCATTTTCTGTTCCTGCATGTGATCCTCATTCAATGTGGAAGACAGTGCACCCGTGGTAGTACTTGAAGAAATCAAGTGCTCCTATACCTTATTCGTATTCATGTTAGCTGACATTTTCCGGTTGGCTATGGTGAAAATCAAATCTAAAACAAGAAAGTTACATTTAGTCTTTGAAAGCTGGCAAATATTAGATTGCAATGTTCTCATAGCAGGTATTTATTATTCTGCATTCTGTAGTGCATTAAAAGGAGAAATTCACCCTAACTAACCTCCACAGGATTAGAACGGGGGTGGAAGGAGGAGGGGAGAAGCCTTCAGAGTTGAACGGCAGTATTTTCAGCTCTGGGGACCACAAAGTTCCTGAGATACTTACTGGTGAAGTCACTGGTATCACTTCCTGGTTTTTAAGGGTGATTTAAATGACCGTCCAATAAGAAGCCACAACCGATGTTGCAGCTTTCTACTGGCCCGAGACATGGTAGACATTTGGTTTCCCGAGGGAGATTTAAACCTGGTAACAGCACAGCTACTGAAAGTATCTTGTGAACCAGGAGGACCCCAGAGCTGAAAAGTGTTGCTTGGGTCAGGGTTAAATTATTTTATTCTTATGTCATTGGCTTTCATCTGTCATTGTACTACGCTGCAGGATATATTATATACATATGTAACGGTATTTCTGGCCCGGCCTGACCCACCCAATCTCACATTGGCCCCTGTGGTCTAACCGGACCCCATTACAGTGTGAATATGCCTGATGGTGCACCTGCTGGCTACAGGACTCCTGAGTCTCCCGCATGATGGTGTGTGGGGAGGACCCGTCAGACAGGCAGCTGAGGTAGTGTGCTGAGTCTCACCTAGTTCCAGTGCAGCGCCTCCACCTCACCAGGGTCCCTGCGTCCGCAAGGGGATGATCCTGGCGAGGAACTCCTCCGTGGTGCTCCTCTCTGTACACTCATTCCAGATAGATACACGAGAGGGTTTCTGGCTGAACTCATCTTTATTGACACGGCAGGGCAACTGCCCTCCACAAGGAGTATCTTCAGCCGCTCATCTCGCCAGTGCTCCCTTTTGATAGGTATATCACCTAGATCAGGGATTCACTATTCCCGCAGGAATCACTGTCCTGTGCCAGGTCCCTGGACACAGCCTCCCATGGAGTTACTATAACATAACTGACACTCTGATAGAACTTGAACTCCTTCCTCAGCTCTGACAAGAGCTGGAACTCCTTTCTCAGCAGAACAACAACTAACTCCACAGCAACTAACTTTAGAACACAGTGCTGTGCCTTATGTAAGCTTCTGAGGCTGACACACCTCTGACATCACTAACCATGGAGTCAGAGCATGTGACCAGTCCCAGCCATACACAGAGCACCCCACCAGGGTGTGAGGGAAAACCTCCATGATTACTGCTGGCATGCCCACACTTACCAGGCCTTACTGCCAGCAGGAGAGATGACTGTAGGCATTTTACATGACCGCTACATTCTCCCCCTGGTGAATCCCATCGTCCTCGCTGGGACCTAAATTTGCATACCTCTTTCCAGGAAGCACTGCAACAGAAAACATAATTAACATCACACAAATTTCCTCATAATACAGTACACATGAATACAGTCATCCGCCAAGCCCGCCCCGACCAGCAGCCACGAACCCGCGTAATGTCTCAGTACCCCCTTAATAATAGTGATCTGGGTCAGGTTTCCTCACTTCCCGGTTACCCATATCCAGGACCGTAACATAATAATGCCTAGGTGATCCTCTCTCTGGCACATAGGTCACCCTATGTTTGTGAACATTTCTCCCTATGCTCCACACTCGCATCAGGGTGTCTATCCTTTCTTCCGCCTTCTTACCTACAATGTCACTCCCCCTATTGGCTAAATACAGCTCTATAGTTTCTTGGAGCCACGTTTCCCTATTGTCCTCAATTTCATCCATCAGGGGCTCCGGAACATAGGGATACTCCAACCCATGGGATTTTTTATATTTGACTATTATAGCCCTCTCCGCCCTACTGACCCTGGTCAGATCAGCATTACCTGCCCTCCCAGGTAACACCCATGATAGGGGCTCATCAGGATCGACTGGATCTGATAGTGTGTCGGGACCCATGGGCGCTATGTCTCTACGCTCCAGCTGGAACCACCTCTTCTGTAGTTCCCTGTCCCTCTGCTCGGGTGTAAACTCTCCCTCTTTCCACCAGAAATCTACCACGTCCTCCCGCCGGATGAGGAACCGAGTACGGTCCATCCATGCGGAGTACCCCTCAAATAGTGGAGCCCACCACCGGGTCTCCTTAAAGGGATTAGGCCCTGGTTCCCAGTCGTCATCAAATGAAAATACCCCTGACGACCTTGTGGATCGCGAGTTGAACCACGTCGAGGACCCCGGAGCCTTTACTGCCGGTTGGGGTGCTGTATCCGCCACCCTCAATTCTCCCCCTCCCCGTAAATCGCCTTCCGTAGCTCCACTGGGCTGCCTCTCCCCAGTCCGTTTTTCCTCCCCCCCCAAAGGTATGTCCACAAGTTCCAAGCTGGGCGGTGAACCCGGTGACCGTGTGATAGGGGTAGGGACATTAGCTAGGGCATGGGGTTGGGTATAGGGGCATGGGACGGGACCCCACAGGGTTACGACCCGCTCCTGGCTGTCCGTAGACTGGTCCAAGGATGATGTCTCACCCTCCTCAGTCCTGAGATCGTCTCTCCATTTTCTTGGCAATACGAGCGGTCGGGGACCTTCCCCCAATCGCCGAAGCGTCGCTGCTTCCCCTTCCTGGGTTCCGCCGTCGCCACCGGAAGTGACGTCCTCCCCGGAACCGGAAGCGTCGCCATCTCGCGTTGGACCCCCATGCGGGATCTCTTCTTCCACGACGACATCCGGTTGCTCCGCCGTCGCCACCGGAAGTGATGCCGTTCCTCCACGTGCGCGTTGGGCCTGGCGCGGCCCTTCCAGCGCTTCGCCGTCTGTTGTGACCAGGTAAGAGATAGGGCTTTTTGGCTTACCCATCCGCAGGGGTGTAGGCGTCTCTCTCCCATCTCCTCCAGGTCCTGGGATGGCGGGACTCCGTCGGTCGGATCGCCGATCTGCGGGGGACGTCCGGTCACTCCCCCCACGGGGCGTCGTTCTTCCCGTCTGTCTTTTCCGCTCCGTTTTTGCTATCGCCAGCTCACGAAGGTCCTCATCAGAGTAGTCCCCTCGCCCCGACCTAGGGGTCGCGGGGCGGGGTGAAAGTCTCTTTGCCCCTGTCGCAGGGTTTAATCCAGCCGCCTCAATGGCCAGTGACCCAGCCGACTTGACCGGCTCCAGTCCCCTGTCTCCGGGACTCGCGCGGTTGATCCACAGCGCGCCCGGGGACTCAGCAGAGCGCCGTGTCACATCCACCGGGGGGTCAGCAGGCTGTATTGGGACGAATGTGGGCATAGGCCACAGATACAAAGTCCCGCAATGAGGGCAACGTGCCATCGTATTCACAGTACCTCCGGGCAGCCCGCATTGTAGGCAGAGCCCGACCACCGTCTCAGTATTGGCCACCCTCACCACCAGCACCCCGCCGGGCACTGAGTAGGGCTGGGTGGAGACCATAGTGCCCACAGTGGAGGAGCAGGCCATTCTTTGTACAGGAGTCACTTCCTGTACAGGTCTCTCCTTCTCTGTGGTTCCTCGCAACTGACTGGTGGAAGTTGCTGGATCCGCCACTCCCTGCTTCGGCTCCTCCCTTCTCTGACAGAGTTGGAACCCGCCCCCAGGGGTTGCAATAATGGGCGGGTCCCACAGGGGAATATCATGCCCCTTAATTAAGGCCGCACCTCTCTCAGTCCTGGTGGGCGCGGTCTGCGTTTTCGCGCCAATTTCCTCCCCAGAGCTGGAGTCCTTTCCCGCGGCTAGTTCCCGCCTTTTTCTTGCAAGATATCCTTCTTTCTTGTACTTGCCTTCCGCGGCCGGAACTACTTTCGGTAGTGGCGCCGTCTGGATATCAATCCCTGGGCCCAGTGGGTGCATCCCCACAGGCCATAGTTGAAAGTCACTCCCCCTGGTAGAAATCAGGGGAGGGTCCCATAAACTCAACGGTTGACTCAGCACAGGGGCTGAATTAGTCACTGTCCATCCCGGCGCAGCCATAGCTTTCGCGCCATGCCCCCCATCAGGGCGGGGCTCTGCTGTTCGCGCCATTCCCGGCCAGCTCTGTGCAAGTCCTGCAGCAGCCATTTTTTCTGCGCCTGGCCCATGCGGTTTCCCTAGCAAGCGGGAACCGCCATTTTGGTTGGTTTTGGCGCCCAAAAAGTCCATTCGTTCGCTCTCCTCACGGGGTTCTCCCCCAATTATGACAATTTCCTCACACTCTTCAAGGGTGGCCCCTCGCTGTCCCAGGCAGGATAAAAACGGGGCAGCCACGGCCTTTGCTCCGCTCCAGAGCAAACTCGTTAAGGACAATTCAGCGACAGTCTGCTCTTCAGTGGGTTGCACGCCACGGGTGCCCTCCCCATCAGCCTCTGTCCGCCATTTTACGTTCTCCGCGCCACGCGGATCCTCCACTCTCTCATAACAGTTGTCGTACATGAGGCTCCACTCTGCGGGGCAGCCACCACACCGGTACAATAAAGATTAGCTCAGATGCACCACCACATGTGTACCTTATCTAGGTGTGACCCAGTGTTGCACTACCTCAGGCTAGGCTCACTCTCTCAGTGTCTGCTGTGACTCCTTCCTCCCAGTCTGTGCTCCCTACGGTGAGTGTCTGGAATGGCTAGGTACTCTGGCTGGCTCTGCCATGCAGTACTTGGGGCGTCTACCTGTCTTGGTCAGCCTAGCGCAGACCCTCTCCAGGACTCCTGACCAAGTTAACAGGCTGTCCCTTCTGGCATCCTACCAACTAGCACTGCCTCAAGGTGACTCGGTCAGCTATAGCCCGCTCCAGACCCCTCACTCCCTTCAGGCCCCTAGGTTGTCCCTGCGAACTGACAATATCCCGTCAGCCCCCTTACCACCCCTAGGTCCGTCCCTACTCAGCACAAAGTGGCAGCAGACACTCTCCCTGTTTCCAAGTGACCTAGCTAAAAGCCTGTCCTGTTGACGGATCTGATCTCAGCAGCTCGCCTCCAAATGTAACGGTATTTCTGGCCCGGCCTGACCCACCCAATCTCACATTGGCCCCTGTGGTCTAACCGGACCCCATTACAGTGTGAATATGCCTGATGGTGCACCTGCTGGCTACAGGACTCCTGAGTCTCCCGCATGATGGTGTGTGGGGAGGACCCGTCAGACAGGCAGCTGAGGTAGTGTGCTGAGTCTCACCTAGTTCCAGTGCAGCGCCTCCACCTCACCAGGGTCCCTGCGTCCGCAAGGGGATGATCCTGGCGAGGAACTCCTCCGTGGTGCTCCTCTCTGTACACTCATTCCAGATAGATACACGAGAGGGTTTCTGGCTGAACTCATCTTTATTGACACGGCAGGGCAACTGCCCTCCACAAGGAGTATCTTCAGCCGCTCATCTCGCCAGTGCTCCCTTTTGATAGGTATATCACCTAGATCAGGGATTCACTATTCCCGCAGGAATCACTGTCCTGTGCCAGGTCCCTGGACACAGCCTCCCATGGAGTTACTATAACATAACTGACACTCTGATAGAACTTGAACTCCTTCCTCAGCTCTGACAAGAGCTGGAACTCCTTTCTCAGCAGAACAACAACTAACTCCACAGCAACTAACTTTAGAACACAGTGCTGTGCCTTATGTAAGCTTCTGAGGCTGACACACCTCTGACATCACTAACCATGGAGTCAGAGCATGTGACCAGTCCCAGCCATACACAGAGCACCCCACCAGGGTGTGAGGGAAAACCTCCATGATTACTGCTGGCATGCCCACACTTACCAGGCCTTACTGCCAGCAGGAGAGATGACTGTAGGCATTTTACATGACCGCTACACATATATAGTGTATTGGAGCCTTATCAGTAAACAGCAATACTAACAATGGATGTAACAGGGTTGGATTACCCAATAGGCAGACTAAGCACGTGCTTAGGGCGCCAGCAAAGCAGGGGCACCACAAAAGAAATCGATTTTTGTTTTAGAGAATTTGATATTTCAAAAAAAGTATCGAAGTAGGGAATCACCATGGGAAAAATCAAAACTTTGTTGGATTGTTTTACACTCCACTATATACTCTTTCCCCATTTTTCTGTTCTATTTTATAATGTATCCCCACCTAAACCAGGGGGTGTACTACTCGGAATAATGCGAAGAAATCATATCCTATCATGTGTTGCAATAAATTTATGTTTAATTATTGATATATTTTTCTGAATTATAAATATTTGATGCAGGTTTTTTTTCGTAGATATTATATGTACCGAAAACTGTGGTAACATTTGCCCATTGTGGACAACTTTGGCCCAGCATGCAAAAAAGTTGCGCATTTTTTAATCGAATATAAAGTGCGAAATTTGGAAAATTTGGACGTGTTGATTTGTAGGTCACATTAGCAGCAACATCTGCCGTTTCTAAAATCATTCTCATTTTCACCGTTAGATGTCAGGACCGGCACCATTTTATATGCTAGTCCTCTATGGCTCATTGCTGCATCACTACTACGCGGTCAATGCATGGCTTTCAGTAACCCCCACATTTCACGCTTAATCTCATTTCGGTAAGTTTCAGGCGATACGAGCCATAGAAAGGTTAGAATCCCTATACTAATATAATACTAGGATACAAAGAATGTGTTTCAAATTGTTTGTTTGTTTCAAATTTGTTTCAAAATTCAGCATTTCGTATATGTACAAAACTTTTGTCTAATTTGCAATACTGCAAATTTTCAATGCAAATGTAATTACAGTATTATACTTTTTTATTAGTAACTTAAAAAAACGTCATGGTAATAATGCATAATATTTATGTGTTGGTAAGTTTTTATTGAAATTGTAAAAAAAAGCTATTTTAACTTCAGCATACATGTACAACTTTATTTAGTATTGTTTTTATTTTAAATTACATATGGTGGACACCTTAATCTTTTCAGTGCTTAGGGCCTCTAAAGGTCTTAATCCGGCCCTGGATGTAGCTAACGGTTTGCTTGCAGGCTTCTCTGAGTTAATGGAGCTTGGGATCATATGTCAAAATGCATCTTGCAACATTACCGGCAATTATTGTGTAGTTCAAATTTTTAATGACGAAGTTCCTAAAAACTTTTTACTTGTAATTAATTTGTAGGCGGTTACGTATGCAGGATGTGCTCCTGTAGATTGTTGCCACTGCTAAAACTTTAATTACTTTGGTTCATTCTGCTGTGGTTGCTACAATTTAATTACAAAATAACTAAAACTTGAGATTCATATTTAAATGCACTCTCAGAGCTTACGGTACATATTCTGAAAGACAGGGTCATATGTAAGATGATTTAGCCCAGATAGTGTCAACTCGGCCCTCTTTTCCAAGCACAACAAGTCTGTTTCTTTTCTTTACTTTATTTGTGGAAAGCAGGTAAAAAACAGGAACTTGTGTAGAGATGTAGGTGTTGGGATAATGTCTCTCTGTGGGTGCTTGGTAGTTAAAGGCAGGTGAAAAAGATAATCCTACCAGTACAGGAGTTTACAGCAGAGTGCTCACTCATCCAGAGGTTATGGTGGAAAAGGAAGTGAGGGGCAAGAGTCACATTAAAGGTTCAGTGAGACTGCACTAACTGTCAGCAAAAGACAGGGGGGGGGGATGGGAAAGCCCATAGCTGGGAGGACTGGAGATGTTGCCAGAGCAACCAGGGGTATGAAAGACTGGAAGGAAAAAGGGCTACATAATGTATCCATTCCATCTGCACTGGGAGTGAACTGCAAGGAAAGTGACATCCTAGTGCAGCTAGCAGGGGGAACTGCCAAGGGAAGGGGGGCTGAAACAGAGAAGGCAGACATGGGTATTTCTGTTCCATGACACTCCCCGTCTGGTATCTGGAGATACCACTATTCTAAGTATATGTGGAACATATGTGCAATATAACATAACATAGCAAACTTCATGTCCACATAACGATGGGATACCGGCTGGTACCACCAGCTTGACGTCCTTTGCCATCTCGGTAAGGTAGGTGGATGCACAGCTCTAGGTTAGCTTGATGCACCACAATGTCTCTCAGAGTCCATAGAACTGGTAGTCAGTTCTTCCTTGTGATATTCCGATTTGGGCATTAGGAGGATAGTCTCTGTGATAGGTCTTAAAAAAGTTTTAATGATCCCATTCTGGGTCACCCGAACTTCCACCTTGCGGACTCTTTTGTCTTCGCTTGGGATGGTTTTGATTATAATTCCCATGGGCCATTCATTTCTTGTCACCTGTTTGTCTTTCAACAGAACCACATCTCCTACTTGGATATCTTGTTTAAACATTTGCCATTTATGGCGTTCTTGGAGTGTCACCAGATACTCGCGTCTCCAGCGATCCCAAAATGTGTTGGGCAAGCGCTGCACCTGTCTCCACTGTCGTTTGTACATATCCTTAGAGTTGAAACCTTCGACTGGGGTGGGGATGTTCCCTACTTTCTGGGTTAGCAGCATTGCTGGTGTCAAAATACTTGGCGATTCTGGATCTGTTGACACTGGAATCAAAGGCCTAGCATTGATTATCGCTGATATTTCGGCCATGAATGTGGTTAACACTTCGTGAGTGAGTCGAATCAGGTCGGTTTTTAGCATCATAGAGTCCAAGATACGCTGGACTACCCCGATCATGCGTTCCCATGCTCCACCCATGAGTGAGGAGGGTTGAATGTCCACGTGCACTCTTGGTCGCGCAGGTATCTTTGGATACTATTGTCTCTATTAAACCTTAGTGTTTATTTGTATTTCCTTACATGCTCCAACGAAATTGTTGCCACAATCGGAGCGTATTTGTTTAACTGGTCCTCTGACTGCAAAGAATCTTCTGAGGGCATTTATGAAGCTTGAAGCATCCATAGATTCTATAATCTCGGTGTGTATAGCTCGTGTACTCATGCAGGTGAAGAGTACCGCTCATCGTTTGCTGTTTGCTAGTCCACCTCTAGTTCTGCGTGAGATGACCATCCAGGGCCCAAATACATCGAGTCCTACATAGGTAAAGGGGGGTTCTGTATTAAGTCTGTCGATAGGTAAATCTGCCATCCTTTGGTCTTGGCTTTTGCCTCGCAGCATTCGGCACCTAACACATTTGTGGAGATTACTGGCCATGCACCTTTTCATACCAACGACCCAAATGCCCGCCGCCCTAATAGCGCCTTCGGTGAAGTGTCGTCCCTGATGCATGATTTGTTCGTGGTAGTAGCGCACCAACAAGGTAGCGATGTGATGCCGGTCAGGGATGATAAGAGGATTGCTTTCCTCCCTGCTCAGTTGGGACTTATTGAGGCGGCCTCCTACTCTCATGAGGCCGTCATTGTCGATGAAGGGATTCAACTTCCAATGTGGGCTGTTTTTGGGAACACTCTTCCCTCCGCGAATGCAATTGATCTCTTCCGCATACGTTTCTCTCTGAACATGAATGAGAACAGTTTCCTTAGCCCTTGTGATTTCCTCTACAGTGCGCAGCTCTTTGCAGATGTGCCAGCCGTGGCAGCCGGTAGTTTTACCATCTGGTGTCTGGCGGAAGGAGGAGGCTACATGCCTGAGATGGGCTACTGCTCGCAGAAGAACTGTCCACCTTGAGAAGCGATGGAATCGATGTGATCCGAATGCGTTTTTGTGCAATACATTGGTGAGTAACACGGATACTTGTGGGGGCCTTATCTCCCTATCCTTCTCGGGATCCACGAGTTCAAAGTCGCCAACTGGGGTCGGTGGCGTTTCCGCGTGCTGCGCAAGAAACGTTGGTCCTGTGAGCCACGACGTGTTCTGCAGTTGAGATGCGGGTACTGACCGGGGTCGCGTGATCTGCGGGATTTTGATCTGTGGGCACGTGGTGCCATTGTTCTGGTTGGGTTGACTTCCTGATTCTTTCTACACGGTTAGCTACGTATACACTGGCGACACACTTTATTCGAGCTCGGCTAGTCCCACGAATTCGGGTATACCCGGGTGTATTGAGGTTTGTGACTGTTTTCTGCCCGAGTGCATTGGGTTATTTTCCAGGCAGGGATTGAAGCATTTTATTCCCGCTGGCTGCAATACTGCACAGTATATATATATATACTGCATTACAATTCATGAATTTATGCCATCTGGTAGACACGCGAAGCATTGCAGCCTATTAAATCCTAATCATTATCATTTAACAGATCAGCCGCCCGTCAGCCAGGCATGAACCCAGGCTGGGAAGGCAAACGCAACGGGGCTTGTCAGAGGTGAGGAGCGGCGCATTCCAGGTATCTGCCAGGTACATACTGGGTATTTGCTCGAATAAAGTGTGTCGGTGCAGTACGTAGAATCTCCTTTTCTTGTTGTTTATGTATCCCAGTACCACCTTGCTGTCCGTGTAGAATCTGACGGCATCTGGTTTGCTGTCCATCTCGTTCTCGATGAGCTCCGCCAGTTCTACCACTAACACTGCACCACATAGCTCGAGACTGGGTATTGTATGGTCGGGTTGTGGCACCAGCTTAGCCTTGCCAAGGATGAACCTGATGTGGGAGCTGCCACCCACATCTGTGGTTTTTAGGTAGGCCAACGCTGCTATAGCTTTTGTGGAGGCATCTGAGAATATGCACAGCTCTTTGCTGTGTGCGGCGGTGAGAGATATAGGTGAGTAGGGGCGTGGGATCTGAAGTTGCTCAAGGGCCTTCAAGGAGTGCTTACATGTCTCCCACTCTTTCCGTTTTTCTGGGGGTAGTGGGGTGTCCCATTCCTGTTTTTCGAAGGACATTTCTCTGAGAAGAGATTTCCCTTGTATAGTGACAGGAGCCACGAATCCTAGCGGATCGTAAAGACTGTTAACGGTGGACAGGACTCCGCGACGTGTGAAGGGTTTTTCTTCGATGGCTACCTGGAACGTAAAGGTATCTGTTTTAAGATTCCAGCTTATCCCCAGGCTCCGCTGTATGGGAGGCGTGTCGGTCCCCAGATCCAAATTCTTGAGATCGTTTGCTTGATCATCTGCGTGGAACGCCTTCATCACTATGGCACTGTTGGAAGTTATTTTGTGCAATCTTAGGTTGGCATTTGCTAACATCTTTTGTGTCCTTTTGAGTAGATCTATGGCTTCTTCTTCGGTGGGAACTGATTTTAATCCGTCGTCCACATAGAAGTCTCTTTCAACGAAGTTCCTGGCGTCTTTCCCGAACTCTGCTTCTCCGTCTTGGGCCATTCTTCTGAGGCCGTAGGCAGCCACCGCAGGTGATGGGCTGTTCCCGAAGACATGTACTTTCATGCGGTACTCCGTGACTTCGTTTTCTATGTCGTCATCTTGGTACCACAGGAATCTTAAGTAGTTACGGTTGTCTTCTCGCACAAGGAAGCAGTGGAACATCTGTTGAATGTCTGCTGTTACGGCGATTGGCTCCTTACGGAAGCGGATCAACACTCCCAGAAGATTGTTCGTCAGATCCGGCCCGGTGAGGAGGACATCGTTTAGGGAGACTCCCTGGAGCACTGGAGTCGAATACCACTCTAATTTGGCCAGGTTTCTGGGGTTGGTAGACGCCAAACGATGGGAGGTACAAGCATTCTTCGCCTTCTCTCAGTGGGGGTGCCGACTATGCATGGCCACTGTGGAAGTTTTTCTGCATGAAGGCAACAAAGTGTTCCTTGGTCTCCAGTTTCCTTTGTAGGTTACGGCGGCGCGAAGCGAGTCTAGACATGGCGTGGTCCCTGTTGTTTGGGAGGTGTCTTCTTGGTGAGCGGAATGGTAGTGGGGCCACCCAACTGCCTAATTCGTCCTTGAAGAGCTCCTTATCCATTAACTTCAGGAATTCTTTATCTTCCATTGACGGCACCTGTTTGTCATCGTCCTTTGTTGTCTGGAACACCGGTCATTGGGGTATTTTTCTGTCACGAGCACGTCTCCATAGTTCCTTTTGGTCACGAGCTTCTCGAGGACTTGGAAGTGGTTCGGACAGGGTTTGAAGTGCGATGTACGACCGTTCTCCAA
Source organism: Ascaphus truei (assembly GCF_040206685.1). NCBI lineage: Eukaryota > Metazoa > Chordata > Amphibia > Anura > Ascaphidae > Ascaphus > Ascaphus truei. The sequence continues at coordinate 101,561,424 of NC_134488.1, forward strand.
CAAGTTTGTTCGTAGGGCGTCTACGTTGTCGGGTCCTCGTATTCTGTCTATGCATACTTCTCCCACTACCACCCATCCTAGATCGAGCCTTTGAGTGCTTGGGCCGTTGTGGTCCCCGTTTCGCTGTTCGCGGATCTTGTGTGCTCTCATGATGTCCCTGCCAAGTAACAGCATGATCTGGGCGCCTTCGTCTAGCGGTGGGATACGGTCGGCAATAGCTTTTAGATGGGGATGGTGTCGCGCCACGTCTGTTGTGGGGATCTCACTCCTATCTTCTGCCATGTGATTGCACTCGATGAGTGTGGGAAGGGGCATGTTCACTTTGCCGTCTATTGAGCATATGGTGTAGCCATTCACACTTCTCCCGGTGGTCTCCATTCGCCCTGCGCACATATTTTGGAGCAAGATCTACCGTCGTTTCCTTCTCCGCATACTTCTGTGCATTTGGACGCTACCAACATCGTGGGGGGTGTATCTCCCACTTCTTCCTCCCCGCCCTGCTTTGTCGAAGGGTTAGGGGCTTTGCTTGCTTTGGGCTTCATAGCTTCCGGGTGTAAAGCGGCTATGTGCCTGTCGCTATCGCACTCTGTGCATTTCATAGCTTCTTTGCAGTCCTTGAATAAATTAGTTGTGGAAGCACAACATTTGAAACAAGCTCCCCATTCCCTGAGTAAGTTCTTTCGCTCCTCTATGGGTTTCATTCTGAATCCGATACACTTGTTAAGCGGATGCGGCCTTTAGTGAATAGGGCATTCTTTGTTGAGGTCCCTTTGTTTCTTGTCCCTGTCGGGCGCCTGGCCGGGACTCGCGTGGGTCGTAGGGGGCACGTCCGTCCTGTGGACCGAGATGGGTGTTCTGGAGCCCTTGTATCTCGCTGCTGACCTTTCGTTCCTCGGGTGGCTGGCGCTGGATGTGGTCTGCGCCCCTAAGATGAAGCTGGGGTCGTTCCTCGTCCTTGCTGCTTCGCGAATGAAGCTCAAGAAAACTGAGAATGGGGGGTAGACAACTTGCTTCTCCCTTTTGTATTTGGAACCTTGTGAAATCCATCTTTCTTGGAGGTTGAAGGGTAGCTTCTCCAGGATGGGTCTCACTCCACGAGCTGAGTCTAGGACGTTGAGACCTATTAAGGAATGGTCTTTCCTTGCGAACTCCAGTTCTTGCAGCAGGTCCCCGAGCTCTCGTAACTTCGAGTAGTCTTTAGTTGTGATCTTGGGGAAGCTGTCGATTCTTTTGAAGAGCGAATCCTCGACTTCTTCGGGGCTACCATATGACTCTTCTAGCCTTTCCCACACTAGGTCAAGACCTACTTGGGGTTGGTGCGCATTGGCCGCCCGAAGTCTCTTCGCGTGCTCCCTGGATTCGTTCCCCAGGAACTTGAATAGCAGGTTGAGCACTTCCTTTGCTGAGAAGTCCAAGCTGTTGATTGCGTCTTTGAACGTGAACTTCCATGTCCGGTAGTTCTCAGGGCAGTCGTCGAAGCTGATGAGTCCTGCTTGCACCAGGTCACGCCGGATCATGTACTTGGCTATGTCTGTCAGGCCTGAGGCATCGGCGTGTTTGTCCCGTTCTGAGGTAGTTGCTGGGAGGGTCCGTGCGGTCGCCTCTTCCTTGGCGTGGACGCGTGGTGACTGCTGGTCAGTGTGGGGGGCTGTATTCTCCCGTGTGGGTGTACCTGGATTGCGAGCCTGTTGTGGTGCATCCGTGTGCGCGCTGGCGTGTGGATCACTGTTGCGACTGTAGCTGTCCCAGGCAGCATGTACCATTGAAGGAACAGCGTCTTCTCCTCATGGACCTAGCAAGTCTTCGGTGTCTGTGGAGTCACTCCCTCCTTGTTGAGATGGTGCGCTGGTATTTACACTGAAGAGGCTCCTTACGTAGTCTTCAGTGCGTTGGGCTGGATCCTCTGAGGCTATCCGTCTGTACGGTTGCTCCCCGCCATCCTATTGCGCGGCTGCTTCTAGGACTTCGGCTTGGGCTATGGCGGCAGCGGCTTCCTTCTCTTGATTAAGTGCCTCTAGTTCCACATCAAATTCGGCTTTCCTACGCACAGTGGCTGCGGCAGTAGCGACCGTGGCGGCGGTGGCAGTGGCGGCGTTAGCGGCAGCGTTAGTGTCAGCAGTGGCGGAGGCAGTGGCGGCAGCAGTGGCGGCGGCAGTGGGACGGCAGCAGTGGCGGCAGCGGCGGCGGCATTAGCAGCGGCTGTCTGTTCCTCCTCTTCTATGTGTGCTCTTCCTGCACTTATGGCTGCCTCTCTGCGACTATATTTGGCCCTGGCACGTGCGGCCACTGCGGTGGCTCGCGCCTTGGTAGCGTTTGTGCTTGCGCTGGACGCGTTAGATTGCGCTGATCTTGCTGACCTTGATGAGTGCCTGGATGTGTTTGAGCGCTGCGATGCGGTCTCCAGGAGGAGCTCTTTTCTCTCGCTTTGGGCGTCTGCGATGGCGGTTCGCACGCGGCTGTCACGTGTCAAGTCAATATTGTGCTGTAAGTCCCTTTCATGCAGGCTTTCGCCGGTATTAGCCCTGGCCAGGTAAGTGACGTATGCCTCTAATAGCCCTTGGTAGCATAAGTTGTCTATCTTTAATTGAGTTATTGCCTGTTCGAGCTGTTGTACAAAATTGCCAGATGTGGCGACATTGCGTATCCCAAGTATGGTAGTGTTCCAGGCCAACTCTAATTTAGCGCGGTGCGCTTCAATGTCAGTCTCGTATATTTTACGGGCCTTTTGTGTCAGTGTGACTGTCCGTTTGTGCCTTGGGTCTGCCTGCGCCTGTTGCAGTTGCGCAGCGGTCTCTGTGTCTGAGTGGTCACTCTCCTGCGTGATGTCTGGTGAGGCTCTGAGTTCTGCCATGCTGTAGGTGTGTGTAGGCCTTTAGCCAGTGCGTGTGGCCATGCGGTCTTTTACCTGTGTCAGCGGTGAGCGTCTGCCTCAGATGATGCCGAGCGGTGTCCTGCAGCGTGCAGCGTAGGGGTAGCTGTACTCACAGGTATCCGGTGGCTCTGACCCGTGTCCTGGCGGGTGTCCGGTAGCGTGGCCCGTGATGGCGCTAGCCGTGGGGACGTGCGCAGGGGTAAGTGAGATGGTAGCTCCTCACTATGGTGCTGTGCAGAGGGTGAAATCAGACAGAGAAAGGCAATTAGGGTTTGTGTAAGGAGCACTGTTTGTCTGCAAAGCTGCTGCCTCGTGTGCAAGGTTGTTTGCTGGTTAACTCTTGCTGCCCTGTCTGAAAGGCTGCTTGTGCAGTGTAAGCTGCTTGGTGCTTTTTTTGTCTGCAGAGACTGCTCTGTGTTATCATGGAGTCTGGAGTAGCAGCTCCTGTAAGTGTCTGTAAGGCACACTGTATCTTTTTCACTATTCTGAAAGCCAGGGTCATGTGTAAGATGATTTAGCCCAGATAGTGCCAACTCGGCCCTCTTTTCCAAGCACAACAAGTCTGTTTCTTTTCTTTACTTTATTTGTGGAAAGCAGGTAAAAAACAGGAACTTGTGTAGAGAAGTAGGTGTTGGGATAATGTCTCTCCTTGGGTGCTTGGTAGTTAAAGGCAGGTGAAAAAGATAATCCTACCAGTACAGGAGTTTACAGCAGAGTGCTCACTCATCTAGAGGTCATGGTGGAAAAGGAAGTGAGGGGCAAGGGTCACACTAAAGGTTCAGTGAGACTGCACTAACTGTCAGCAAAAGACGGGGGAAAATTGGAAAGCCCATAGCTGGGAGGACTGGAGATGTTGCCAGAGCAACCAGGGGTATGACAGACTGGAAGGAAAAAGGGCTACATAATGTATCCATTTCATCTGCACTGGGAGTGAACTGCAAGGAAAGTGACATCCTAGTGCAGCTAGCAGGGGGAACTGCCAAGGGAAGGGGGGCTGAAACAGAGAAGGCAGACATGGGTATTTCTGTTCCATGACAGTACAGGAGCCAATAACTCCTATAATGTCAGTATCTTACATGTTCTGTTTTTCTTGAAATGTTTTTTAGTGTTTAAAATCATGATTTTCTTCATCTCTAGCTTTTGAGGTTACTTTGATAACCATGGGTTGCGCAAACTGGGGGTGCTCCAAGATTTTCTGGGGGTGTGGGGAGGTGCGGCAGTTATAGAGGTCCCGCGCTCTCCCCCAAGGCATTTAAATGAAATGCCGGGGACGGCACGAGGCCGCTATAACACACTTACCTTACAGCGATACGTCGTCATGGTAACCCGGCGTCAAATTACACCATGGCAACGTGATGTCACATGACCCCATGCGTCATTTGACGCTGGGGCCGAGCGGGGGGGGGGTGGGGGTGCGAGCCGCAGAAGAGATAGGGCAGGGGTGAGCACGGGGGAAAAGTTTGCGCACCCCTGTGATAACCTATACACTGCACGGAGCTCTGGAAAGAGCTCCATGTTAACTTCCTGGACACTTACTATTTCAAAGACATCTGCGGAGCATATTCTAAAAAAAATATTACTGGAAAGGGCAAGCAGAGGTAATTTAAAGTAAAAAAAATTAAAATGGCAATATTTTTTTTCTTCGCAATTTGAAATGTACTTTAAAATATTGGGTGAAAATGGCGCCCTTTCAGTTCTTCTCAATTTATTTTTATACATTTGGCAAATATTATTAAATATTGCCATTTTCAACAATGTTATCATAAAAGTAATGACACGACTCATTACTTTGCACATTTTTATGGCACAATTTGCCATGTTTTCGCAAAAACAAAAAAAGTTTACAGAAAATGTTGCAGTGCTTGCGAAACTCTGGCAAAGAGTTTACACATCTCTAATGGACCTTAATCAGATCTCTGCAAATATCCTTGAAAATGGTATACGGTGCAGTTTTTTTGTCACAGTTTTGCAGCCAGGATACTTTGATACATAGGGGCCGGTTCTATAAGGCTTGATTCAAAAAAATTGCTGGGCCGGTTACGCCACCAGTTTTTGAGCGTTGCTATCACAGTATTCATTAAGCCACTATTACCTGTGATAGCAAAATTCCCAAAACGGGCGAGTACCCGGTGATGTGATCATCGCCTTTCTCAAAAGGGCTTACCCGGCGATTTCTTTCAGCTGCAGAGAAAGCCGCCTCTCTCTGCGCATATCTCGCCAGCGATCGCATGATTTTAATATAAATGTTAATACTGTACTAGTGTAACGGGTTCCCCCCCCCCCCCAATCGCAGATTATACTGTGGGTGCGGAGAAACATACGGTGTTACCATAGGTGTGGTGCGTTACCTTTTGGCTCACAGGAGGGCTGAGCTTCCGCCACGGGGAACCTGGGGCAATATATACTAGGGGTAACCACTTACTCAATTCAGCGCCTTCACCTGCGATGGCTCCCACCATAGGGGGAGTGGTTTCTCGGAGGACACATACAAATAATCAATACCACACACAGTGAAATATATATATTAACTACTATCATTTACTGGAAACAGCATATAACACAAGACCATACAAACATATCAGAACAGGTGTCCATCTCTCGAGGAGACACTTACTGCGACGTCCCGCAGGACGCTTCCCCAACATCAGGTGATCCCACCCAGTGTCCAAAGAACCCCACCCAATGTCCCGCACTCTTGCAGAGAGAGGCAATGGGTGACTGCGCAGTCACAATTACACTAAGGGCCCGTTGGTGCACTTATGACTGTATAGTACCTGCCGAGCACTCCGGTGCTCGGATCAGCAACAACTTCACAAAGGATCAATCGTAGGATGACGTCATCTGATCCCCAACCGGACTCTTTGCACGCGAACCGCCAGGTGCGATCCCAACCTGGAAACAGTCTCTGAGGACCCCTACTTGGATCCGAACCTTTAGCAGGAACCACAGCGTCCGCTGTGTCCCTATCTAATCTACCCTACTGTGACAGGATCCCTAACATAGGGCCTGTCCCTACCGCACTACATGACATGCGCTATACTATAGGCCGTCCCTACAGCACAGCAACCTGTAATGGCTTTGGGGGAAACTCCTAGGGGTCTACATGGGTTAATAACTTGCCCCATCCCCCTAACTCTTGCCAGTCATGACTACTACTTAACTGATCCCAGCACCTGCAGCAACAAGCTGTGACCCACTGGATGCTCGCAGCAAAAGTGCTGAGCAACAAGGTGCCTGCCTTTCAGACCTCACAGCACTGACAGCCGTGACTCTGACAAGAAATGTATCCTTCTCTTGCCAGCGCAATCCTGCAGCCCTATTGGCTCCTATGAGGCACCTGGTGCCTCCCTCGCTATGCTCCATGGGAGTTGTAGTCCCATAGAGCCTATCTTGGCATTGGGGCCGCGTGCGCACTTGCCCTGCGCATGCGCGAGTCTTTAGGGGCCGCCTCAACCTTTCCCTACCTACTCTCACGCTCGCGCGACTTCCTAAGGCCTGCCGTAACTGGCTAACTAGCCCTGCGCATGCGCGATCTATCTGGGGTCTTCCCGGCGCTCCGGTGCCCTTGAGCATGCGCAACGCACCTGTAATGGCGGCGCTCTGCTTACCGAGTCATCGGGACCTTAGAGACGCGATCGCGGCCCTAGCGATGGCCCGCTCGCATCCCCGGCAACCGGCCCGCTCGCGGAGGTAGAGCACTACTCCCTGCTCCGGCCCCCGCCCTTGGAAGCAGCCGTCGGGTCAATCGCTGGCACCAGCGGCACCCGCGACCCTGCTGCACCAAGAGAGGGGGGTCTCAAGGAGCTGCTGGAGACCATGGCTACACTCTCCCCCTGGTGAAACACCCAACGTAACGCTTGGGGATCGACATCAATCGGCATAAAAGTTATATAATCAAAATGCATGGCACAGAAAATACAACTTACCATTTCAACTTTACAGAACAGGGTACATGGCAATTCACACCCAATAATACCCGAGGCCAGCTGAGTATCAGCTGCTTGCTGAGACCTTTTGTGGGGTGCCCCTAACTGATCATGTGGGGGTACCTCACTTTTGCGTTCGTGAGCCTCCCTCAGGAAAATCTCTTGAAGAGCCCCCTCTGGAGTGACAGTCACCGGTTCAGTACTACTTCCTCCCCCTGGTGGAAGGAATAGTACAACGTCTCTTAACCAGGCCTTTACCCGGCCATCCGCGGCATGGATGCGGTAGGCCAGGAGGCCAGGACCTTTCCCGCGGTCCACTACGTGGTGAATGAAGCACTCCTTTTTGGGCTTAAAGGAGGCATCTTTCTCTGAATCCCTCGTTACACAGTCTTTGTCCCTACATACTGGCGAGGCTTCCACTGGGAAGCGAGAAATGGACAATGTCTCTTTCCTCAAAGTCTCTGTTTCACCTGGCAGGGGGTAAAGGATAGATACCTTACCACTGCGGTGATTCACGGTGCCCAACAGGTCCTCGGGGACGCTGTCAGTTCCCACCTCGGCTATCTCAGGACCTGTCCCCGGCACTTCTGGGGCAGTCCACTTACTTGCTGGAACCTCGGGAGCGTTGGATCCCAGTCCTGGGACCACTAGTGTCGGAGCGCACGGGCTCACACTCAGATCAGGAGCCGGTGTGAAGTAAGGAGGTTCCTCACCACTCCACTGGCTTGCGATGGGTTCCTCTTCATCTGGAACACGATCAGGTAGGTACGGGTCCACTCGCACCACTGGACAGCTACCTTCTAAGGAGGACACCTCCGCCAGGACGCGATGCAGAGGGGAGCCATTCGCCCTGGTGACCAGACTTAAGGAGCTATCGTGCTCCGCAGTCACCTGGAGGCTCACCCCCAACATCCCTGGGGCAGTCGACTCACCCTTGTCTTCGTTAGGTACTGGTCCCAAGCCTAGGACCGATGGTACCACCGTAGTAGGCCCAACTGGCCGTTGTAGGGCACACGGGCCCACAGCAGGGTCCGCAACATCTGGATACACCTCCTCTAAGGCACACGGGCCCACAGGCCCACAGCAGGCTCTGTATCCGCCAAAATAGTTGGTTCAATGATTTCACTAGAGGAAGACGGGGGTATAGACACCTTACCCTGTGACTCCTCTGTATCCTCTGCATCACCGCTGGGGTGGTTCGCCGGTAGGCGCATCGCCACCGATGGGACTTCAACCTCTTCCCCGGAGGATATCACGATAGTATCCTCCGCACCATAGTCACCGGGGTCTTCTGCAATACAGCCAGTGGTTGTTGGTATGAAGCTGGCGTGCTCTGGTACCTCCACTGCGGTCGCGCTCTTCTTCGCCAATGGTTCGTTTGGCTCCTTAGCTGGCTCTGTAGGCTGGGGTACAATAGGCATCAAGAAAATTGCACCGCAGCAATCACATTTGCGCTCCCACTCCAGTGCACCTCTAGAACAGTCACAGGTGGGGCTAAAGCACTGTATAAATGGTTCCCCATCCACCTCGGTTGTCTTAAAGTCTATTGGTAACTGGGACAAAGTAGCTCCCTCGCTATAGGCTTCTTGCAGGCAGGGACACATTAGTGCAACGACTTCCATTCCTGGCGTTCGCCAGGGCACATACACATTAGGGTGTATCCCCTGACATTCTATCTAATCCTCATCCTCAGAGAACAAAGAGTCTATTACTGCATCGACGTAGGGTTGAAGATCACAGTGCTTGCTCCCGCTGGTGGAATGTGAAGGAAGGGCACTTTCTACAAGGGAATACTGCGCTGAGTCACTCACATCACAGGGGAGGGGCTCTGATTTTTGCGCCAAACCCGGACAGATTGTTGCAACATCTTTCTGTGCAGGTTGACAGTCAGCAGCACGTGTGCTCTCCTGATTTGGCGGGAGACGCCATTTTGCTGGGACTGCATAGACTAGGGGGTACCCCTCAGACGGGGCCCCGGGCATAAACAATGCGGACGGTGCCTTTGCCAGGCATATATCTGCAGTGTGGGTTACTACAAAAAGTATGGTTTTCCATGTGGACGTAGGATCTTGTTCTTCATCTAAGACACATGAGTACGGCCACCCAGGAATTTTACACATATACTCCCAGACCTTGACCGCGGGTATAATAGCGGGAATGCCTCCTACCGCCACTAGATATTGCCTCAAAGCCCAGGCAAGTACCTCGTGTCCGGACTTTACAAACATGGTGACAAAAATAGAAATGGGACAATTTGGAAAAAAATGGAACAGGGCACCCCATTGGGTATCTCAGCAGCGCCTCCAAATGTAACGGGTATTCCCCCCCCCAATCGCAGATATATGGTGGGTGCAAGGAACATACGGTGTTACCAGGTGTGGTGCATATACCTGCAGGCTCACAGGAGGCCTGAGCCTCCGCTAGTGAGAGCCTGGGGTGAATCCTCTGGAACGGTCTTGGTTTCAGCGCCTCCACCTATGTAGGATTCTATGGAAATGTAGAATGACCCTAACATAGGAACCCACCCAGAAACCACATACACCAGTATTATGGATAACAGATTTACTGAATGAATAAACGATAACAATACATCACATTTGTACTCATAACATCACCACCGTATAACATCCCCACAGTGCCCACCGCCCAACCCCCTTTGTCCCGTGGTCAGCGCTGCCACTATGTGTTAACAGAATGTTATGATCTTTGTTGGTGCACGTATAGAGTACCTGCTGAGTGCTCCGGTGCTCGGATCAGCAACAACTTCACAAAGGATCAGTCGTAGAATGACGTCATCTGATCCCCAACCGGACTCTTTGCATGCGAACCGGCAGGGGCGATCCCAACCTGGAAACAGTCTCTGAGGACCCCTACTTGGATCCGAACCTCTTAGCAGGAACCGCAGCGTCCGCTGTGTCCCTATCTAATCTACCCTACTGTGACAGGATCCCTAACATAGGGCCTGTCCCTACCGCACTACGTGACACGCGCTATACTATAGGCCGTCCCTACAGCACAGCAACCTGTAATGGCTTTTGGGGAAACTCCTAGGGGTCTACAGGGGTTAATAACTTGCCCCACCCCCCTAACTCTTCCCAGTCATGACTACTACTTAACTGATCCCAGCGCCTGCAGCAACAAGCTGTGACCCACTGGATGCTCGCAGCAAAAGTGCTGAGCAACAAGGTGCCTGCCTGTCAGACCTCACAGCACTGACAGCCGTGACTCTGACAAGACAGCACTACACTAAGGGCAGCGTCCCTATCTTGGGCGTCTACCTACTGTTGGCTAGCCTAGTGCAGATCCTCTCCAGAATTCCTGACCTCGTTAACAGGCTATCCCTTCAGGCATCCTAACCCTAGCGCTACCTCAAGGTGACTAGAACAGCTATAGCCCCTCTCCAGACCCACTAACTTAGTAGGGAGTTGGGGCCTACCTGGGGTGTGGGTACCTATCTGGGTGTAGGAGCTGCACTCACTCCCCACACCCTTCCTTCCCTCACAGCTCCCTGACTCCAACTGACAGCGTGGGCTAAGCGCGCAAAATGTATCCTTCTCTTGCCAGCGCAATCCTGCAGCCCTATTGGCTCCTATGAGGCACCTGGTGCCTCCCTCGCTATGCTCCATGGGAGTTGTAGTCCCATAGAGCCTATCTTGGCATTGGAGCCGCTTGCGCACTTGCCCTGCGCATGTGCGAGTCTTTAGGGGCCGCCGCAACCTTTCCCTACCTACTCTCACGCTCGCGCGACTTCCTAAGGCCTGCCGTAACTGGCTAACTAGCCCTGCGCATGCGCGATCTATCTGGGGTCTTCCCGGCGCTCCGGTGCCCTTGCGCATGCGCAACGCACCTGTAATGGCGGCGCTCTGCTTACCGAGCCGCCGGGACCTTAGAGACGCGATCGCGGCCCTAGCGACGGCCCGATCGCGTCCCCTGCAACCGGCCCGCTCGCGGAGGCAGATCACTACTCCCTGCTCCGGCCCCCACCCTTGGAAGCAGCCGTCGGGTCCATCGCTGGCTCTGGCGGCACCCGCGACCCTGCTGCACCAAGAGAGGGGGGTCTCAAGGAGATGCTGGAGAGCATGGCTACACTAGTGTAGATGAACAGGGGGTCTTAGAGCAGAACCGCGTTGATTTCAGGTCCAGTGACCCCCTGCTTCCCGAGATACAGGCCCCGTTATGGGGTGCCGGTATCTCCTATGGATTTAAATGACTCGCGTCACGTGACCATGGGAATAAAATGCATAGGAGATACCGGCACCCCATAACAGGGCCTGTATCTCGGGAAGCAAGGGGTCCCCGGACCTGAAATCAACGTGGTTCTGCTCCGGAGACTCCCTGCTCATCTACACTAGTATTACAATTTATATTAAAACCTCTTCATTACCTTAGCGGCTAGCCGCTAAAGCAAGAAAGGGGTTAAACCTCAATAGCCTGTTTCTTGGAGCAGAGTGGGTGGACGAAGGGGGTAGTAGTCCCAGGGTGGGTGCTTGGGCTTGGCTGGAAGGTTGTGGGAGCCGTTAACCCCTTCACTACCATAGCGGTGGGAACCGCTATGGTAATGATGGGGTTAACCAGTCCCGCTACCCCCCGGAAGGCCTACACACCCACCCTAGGGGATACTTCCCCTTTCACCCAATCCCTCTACCCCAATAAACAAAAATAAACACAACAACTCTACTACCCACCTCTTCTACCACCAACAAACCCCACAACACATACAGTATAGTAATGGGCAAAATAATTATTATTCAGATATAGACAATAGCTCAGTTGCCCATTATAAAATCAAACATTAGCCAGCCAGCATGAAGTAAATAACACTTTCTACTTACCCCTGCCATTATAAAGGGCGTCCTGGTCAGCATACTGCAGGTCCATATCCTCCATTGCCAGCAAGAGTACATGAAAAAATACAATCTAATGGCCCCTGACCCCTGATCTCTTAATCACCTTAGAGATTAATAACCACTATAGTAATTAAGGGGTTAACCCACCCCCCTCTACCCACCCGGGAGGTCTAACCACCCACCCAATGACCACTATCCCCACCCTCTACCCATTGATTGGCACAGTGATATATCATACCCATATAATAGGAGCATGATAAGCCACTATAGCACTCAATGGTCAAACTAATAAAAATTATTAAGGCCAAAAATACACAAGAATAAAATAAATACACAAGCACCTAAACACCCCAACAATAAAATAACTAAAAAGCCTAATAGCTTTAGCCTAAGCCTAGAATCACTAAAAGGTATCTATCACCAAAATAGCAAAATAATTACAATTATGTTATTCCAAAACATAACAATACAATTAAATAAATACCTATCCAAGCAAACTATTCAAGAAATAAAACCACCAATTAAATAAATAAAAGCACTAGCCAACAAAACAATTAAATAATTTTAAACGCTAACTAGAAGTTTAAGGAAAAGAAGAAAATAATGACAGGTGAAGATAGATAGAAGATTTTTTTTTTACCTGATGCTGATCTTAAAGTAGATGGAGTTGGATTGCAGGTGATGACGTCGTGGGTCTAGAGCAGGCCTGCACAACTCGTAAAGCGAGAAGGGCCGAACTGCTCCAAGGAAACAAATTTGGGCCGCACGGGTAAAATCATCATCATCATCATCATCATCATCATCATCATCATCATCATCATCATCATCATCATCATCATCATCATCATCATCATCATCATCATCATCTCTCCTCCAGCACCTCTCATCATCATCCTCATATCTCCCCCAGAACCCCTCACTATCAACCTTTGCGATACTCCCCATCTATCTCTCATACCCCATCTCTCCCCCTCACCCACACATATAATACTCCCTCTCCACATCAAACACACAATACCCAGCTGCACACCACACACATCCCACCCCCCCTGCACCTCACATCATTCTCCCCCCCTACACCTCACATCATTCTCCCCCCCTGCACCTCACATCACTCTCTCCCCCTGCACCTCACATCACTCTCTCCCCCTGCACCTCAAATCACTCTCCCCCCTTGCACCTCCAATCATCCCCCCTGCACCTCACATCACTCTCCCTCCCTGCACCTCACATCACTCCCCCCCCCTGCACCTCACATCACTCTCCCCCCCCTGCACCTCACATCCCTCTCCCCCCTGCACCTCACATCACTCTCCCCCCTGTACCTCACATCACTCTCCCCCCCTGCACCTCACATCATTCTCCCCCCTTGCACCTCCAATCATCCCCCCTGCACCTCCAATCACCCCCCTGCATCTCCAACCACCCTCCCCTGCACCTCCAATGACCCCCCCTGCACCTCAATGACCCCCCTTGCACCTCCAATGACCCCCCCTGCACCTCCAATTACCCCCCCTTCACCTACAGTGACCCCCCCTGCACCTCCAGTGACCCCCCCTACACCTCCAATCACCTCCTATCACCCCCTGCACCTCCAATCACCCCCCCTGTACCTCCAATCACCCCCCTGCACCTCCAATCACCCCCCCTGCACCTCCAATCACCCCCCCGCACCTAAAGTCATCCCTGCACCTCACCCCCTGCACCTCACCTCCCCTGTACCTCACCTCAATGCACCTCACCTCACCCCCGGGACCGCAGGGAATTGCCGCCATTTTTTTTTAATAAGTTTTTTTGAAAAAAAAAATTTTAAATCTCATCGCGGGCCGTATGTTGTGCAGGCCTGGTCTAGAGCTTGCAGATATGCTGGGATTCGAGCTTGAAGACTACAAAAGGTAAGTAAAATATTGAATGTATGTAAATGTTTTTTTTCAGGTTTATTTATTTTATTTATTTATTTTTATGTTTGGGATTGCCCATTGACTACTAATGTATTCATCTGTGTCCCCTGTAACGGATCGGGGGACTCGCGGTTCCCAGCGTGTCCCTGTCACTGCAGGTCCCACAGAGGCTAGCTGTCCCGCTCCCCTATGTCCCCAATCGCTATAACCTTCCCTGAGCCGTTTCTCCACGGCACGGTCCACACGCCCAGGCTCACGCTCTGCGCACGCGCGCGGTTCCCTTACCGAGCGCGTGCGTTCCCGATCGCGGGTCCCGTATCGAGGTACATGCGCCCCTCGGCGTGCCTCCGTCATTCCTGCCCTTTCCCTACCTGGTTCCTCCGCTCCTCCTTCCCCTCTGTCTCCGGTGCTGAGCGCCTCCTCCGCTGGACTTCCCCCACGCTCTGGTGCACGTGCATACCAGTGTTACAGGAGGCGCGCGCACCCGCTCTAGTTACCTGCCGCCTCCACGCTCTGGCTCCGCCCCCCGTCGGTTGCAGGCAATTAGTCTCGATTATCTCCCTGTCTCCTCCCCTGCTCTCACAGACCTATCCCTGCAAGTACCCACTCAAACCTCTGCTTTTCCCTTCCCTCCTATTGGCCCTTCTTCCCATATAACCCCACGCTGTCCTCTCAGTCCTTGCTCTGCATAGCTTTCCTGTAGCTCCTGTGTGTGCAGTGTCTATGCCTAGCTCCCTTGTCTGTTTCAGCTCTAGTTCCTGTCCCTGTTTGGATTCCCCTGGTTTGAACTTGATCTCTGCTTTGGACTTGACTACGCTGCCTTCTCCTGCCCTTGAACCCTGGCTTTCGGACATCACTACGCTGCTCTCTCCAACCCCTGAACTCTGGCACTTGGACATTACCCTCCGACCTCTGCCACCCCGGACTCAGCAAGTATAATGTTAACCCTTACTCACCAGGCCCGGCAACGCTACTACCACACTCCGGGCACGCCCTCACTGCTGTGGGTGCGTGTTATACCCTTACCCACCTCAGTACTGGGGACTGGCCAGGTCTGCAGGCATACAGGCGTTACACCCCTTAGGGTACAGATAAATACAGTGACAGGCAATGCATTTTTGGCAAATGCTTGTTTTCAATTGATTGTTATTTTTTCTATTTCTGTTTATTGTTAGGTATATATTGTTTGGAATTTGGATGGCTTGTTTTGAGAACATTTTAGGATTGGTTAACATTTTAAATTAATTACTTGTTTATTTATAAAATGATTATCCAAGGGCCGAGGCTGAAAATTGGGTGTCAGCAACCCGTTGTAGAAGCTGTATGAGTTGACGAAAGGGATGATGAAAGGGATGATGAAAGGGGTGATGAAAGGGGTGTGCTGCCCATAATTGTTCGACTCAATCATGTAGTTGGGATGTAGTTTCATCCTTTTTTTTGGAGTTTGTTGGTCCGTACTGGTGATGGTATTGGGTAAGGTACGTGGTGGGGGCAAGTACTTGGGTGGGAACAGATCTGAGAGATCAGTTCGTAAAGGGCTATTCAAATCTCTTTCTCCTTCGAAAATTGCCATAATCTAACATACCCATACATGATGTGTGTAGTGTCCAGTACAGAATAATTTATTATTTATTTGAATAATACAATCATTATTGCATAAGTCATGGCAAATACAATTCTTCTTGCCTTTTTGTTTTATCAGGTATAAAGTGGAAATATCCTGGTGGGGATGTCGAGGCATTCATTGGGCCTAGACATAACCAGAGCTGCCCCATTTGCAGAGGTCTCAGGAGGAACCAACAGTCTTGGCACTTCATGTTGGAAGGAAATATTTGGGAAAGTTAAAACTGTTGATTTACCGTATTTTAAGCTATTAAAATGGTTGTGGCTCAGTTATAATTAGCATTTGGGAAAAAGGTGATAGTGTGGTCTGATATTATTCCACAGAGGGTATAGTTAGGGGCTCTGGATTGGAAGAGGGTAGAGAGGGGGGGGAAGGGGAATAAAGGTGTTATCACATCTATCGTGAGATTGGGGGGAATGGCCATTAGACATGTAGATCTTGAAGATGGATATGAGTGGAGTATAGGGAAGATAGGCTTCATTTGTCAGACATTGCTCTGAACATATTTAATTTGGCCCTCCAAGGGGCTGTGGAGCAGGCTTTTAACAGGTTTAGTGGCTGTAAAACTTCCCTTCCTATAGCAGTGGTGGGCTTGATCCGGTTGCACCTTGGCTGAATACAGCATGAATTTGGTGGTTTAAATGGTGGGGAAGGCAGTGGCAGGCCCTGGCCAGGGCAGTATAATTCCAATAAAATCTGTAGCCATTTTTTCCCAGAGATTTGTTTAAGGGAAGGTTTCCCTAAGGGTCCCTCTTATTTGCGTCAGACTACCACCTACTGATGAGTTGGGGGCCCGAGTCCTCCTATGTACTTTTTTCACCTTGGTCCTAGGCCAGACAAAAGGGAGGCAGACTACATCAATGTTTATATTATAATGGTATTTATATAGTAATTTTTTATATAGTAATTAGAAATGGATACTCATGTACCTTATGATCCTCAACAGAATGATCATTATACATATTCATATTAAATAGAAACATAACACTCCCCAATAAATGCTGCACAAGTGGGTATGTCAGTGTCTTTCCCTGTGGCCACCAAATCCTGGGTCTGTAGGCCTGTGTAATGTGCCAGAACACTGTTGGATATTTTATCTACTGTAATAGTGTAGCAGGCCTGTAATTCTCAAAATGCTTCATGCCCCTTTATTTGGCTTCCGTTGAGGATCCACTCCGATGGTGTCCATGCCTATGGCTGCTCTCCGATGGGCGCTCCACTGGGTCCCTTCGTTGGATCGACTGCACTCCCTCCAGCCAGCGTACGGTAACTCGGGTGAATCATTGACTGGCTCCCGGTCACTCACAGTCAGTCCTGAGATTCCCTCAGGCTCTAGCAGCTCTCCCTCATGTGTTCCACCAGCCTGTCTTAAAGACTCCTCTCTCCCCTAATCCCATCTTCTCTAGGGTCCATTCTTCTTGTACCTTATGAGTCACATGCTGAGTGCACTTGGAGAGGAGTCTGGCAGGGGGCAGTGGGTGTGAGTGATGCATGCATTTTACAGAGGGTTACATTTGGATCAAGAAACAGACATCAAGGAACAAATCAGTTTCACCAATTGAGAGAAAGCAGAGAGACGGAGAAGGCCAGGAAAGAAATGTGTGTGAGTTTTTTATTATTATTTACCCACTTTGAAAATTGCCCAGGGTTGTAATTGTAATTAAAGAAGATTTATATGTGAATATTATGATAACAAAATAGTGCACATAAAGCTATACCTAAATCTCCCCTTCATCCTCTGTTGGTTTTGTAGTAAACATTGCACAGTATGCTAAAGGAAAGTGTATGCTGCAAATGTACAAAATATCACAAAGTGCTTTAAACATTATAAATATTTCATAGAGCCTCAATGCCAAGTCAGTTCACAGCTGCATGAAGTAGAGAAAATAAAGCACCTGGCACAGATGCAGCTTCAAAATGCCATAGAAATTACACAAATATTTGTAACTTAGTGCCAGCCAGAAGAAACTAGGTTGACATATTTCAATTCTGATCAGCTAACAGCAATTTTGACAATATGTATAAAATGTGTTTCAGAGCAATTTGCAGGGGGAAAAATAAATAAATCAATTTTGATATAAAAAGAAAAGTAGACAAATAATGACTAAAAGCCCTTGTTGCTAGGACTAGGTAAATTTCTGTTTATTTGACTCCATCACTTCAAGAAGAGCCCGCAATGCAGTCAAAGAAATTCAGTGCACGCAAGGGATTACTAATGTTTTTGTTTTTCCTTCTAGCAGTGCATAGAATTAGAGATGGACAAACCAGTCCACATCCGTTTTGTGCATGTCCCCTCAAATCTCCCTCCAAATATATTAGGGAGACATGTCTATGCTGAAAAGGGAGCGTACCCTCGGAGATATGCTAATGGCTATGCAAAGTATATTTAAATGAGTCCCATCCCACATTTCATAAAAGGATTTCCATTCCAACAATATAGTGTAGAGTTGATAATAAGCCTAACCTAATGACTGGAATGGTGTACTTATGTCAGGATTACAATCAACAATCATGACTTTTCTATGCCACAGCTCTAGCAGTGTGGGCTAAACCAGTGGATGGATAGCATAGTATCACTGCCACATCATACTTTTGAGCTGCTCACTGCTCACACATGTAGCTAATGCAGCTATCAGCGTATCTCACAGGTATGTCAGGTATGTTCCATAAGAAACATTAAACTATCAATCAGGAAGTAGAAGGGGTCTGCTTTTTAAAAAATCAGGGGGAGGGAGCTACTATAGGTATATGCACTCATTTTTGGTGCTACTTGACAGATATGCAAAAATGTGACTACAGTATAACAGAACAGGGACAAAAATATTCACAGTGCCATCTGCCAGAGTGCCAGACACATACTGAATTGAAATTTATTTTAAAGTAAATAAACCTCTACAAACTGCAGGAAGGGATTTTTGTGACTTTCCACAGCACCAAGTGTTATTGGGTGGACAAGTCTAATGCACCTTATGTATGTATGATGTATGTATGTATTTATATAGCGCCATTAATGTACATAGCGCTTTACAGCAGTAATACACATGACAATCATATAGATAACAAATAATATAAATCACATAAAGGGGAGAAGTGCTTCAGACATACTGTAAAAGTAACATTTAGGAAAAGGAGTCCCTGCTCCATAGAGCTTACAATCTAATTGGTAGGAGGAACATACATATACAGTAGGAGGGTATATTGGTGTGTCTGCAAAGGGTCAAGCTTTATGTATCAGGTGTATAGTGTTAGTCACAGAGCTACTCATATGCTTTGTTAAGCCGGTGTGTTTTAAGGTGGGTCTTAAAGGTGGATAGGGAGGGTGCTAGTCTGGTATTGGGGGGAAGGGCATGCCAGAGGTGTGGGGCAGTCAGTGAGAAAGGTTTAAGGAGGGAGAGGGCTTTAGATACAAAATGGGTAGAGAGAGGACATCTTTGAGAAGAACGCAAGAGTCAAGATGGTGTATAGCTAGAAATTAGGGCTGAGATTTAAGGAGGAGCAGAAGAGTGCAAAGCTTTAAAAGTGAGGAGGAGAATTCAGTTTGTGATACGGGATTTTATAGGAAACCAGGAGAGGGATTTCAGCAGGGGAGACACTGAGACAGATTTTGGAAAGAGTAGAGTGATTCTGGCAGCATCGTTTAGGATAGATTGTAGGGGAGACAGGTGAGAAGCAGGAAGGCCAGACAGCAGGAGGTTACAGTAGTCGAGATGGAAGAGAATGAGGGTCTGTGTCAGAGGAAAGGATGTATCTTTGTAATACTGCAGAGGAAAAACGACAGGTTTTAGCTACCTTTTGAATGTGAGGGGAGAATGTGAGAGAGGAGTTGAGTGTGACCCCTAGGCAGTGTGCTTCGGCTACTGGGTGAATGATAGTACTCCCAACAGTAATGTGGAAGGCGGTAGTAGGGCCAGGTTTGAGAGGAAGTATGAGGAGAACTGTTTTTGTCATGTTAAGTTTAAGTCAGTGGAGAGCCACCCAGGATGATATAGCAGAGAGACATTCAGAAACTTTAGTCTGTACAGCAGGTGTAAGGTCAGTGGTTGAAAAGTAAATCTGTGTGTTGTCAGCATAGAGGTGATATTTGAACCCAAGAGATGTGATTAGGTCACGTAGAGAGAATGTGTAAAGAGAAAACAGAAGAGGTCACAGGACAGAGCCCTGGGATACCCCCACAGAGAAATCAATAGAGGAGGTGTTAGTACAGTAGAAGAGACACTAAAGTATGATGAGAGAGGTAAGAGGAGATCCAAGATAGAGCTTTGCTACGAATACCAAGATTATGGAGAATGTGAAGGAGAAGAGGGTGGTCCACAGTATCAAACACTGCAGAGAGGTCGAGTAATATGAACAGAGTGTAATGACCTCTGTCTTTGGCAGCATGGAGGTCATTAGTTATTTTAGTGAGGGCTGTTTCAGTGGAGTGAGCAGTGTGGAAGCCAGATTATGGAGGGTCTAGGAGAGCGTAGGTGTCGAAAATGGAGCAAGCAAGAGAATACATGATGTTCAAGGAGTTTAGAAGCAAAGGGTAGAAAGGAGACAGGCCGATAGTTAGAAAAACAGGTAGGGTCAAGCTGGCTGTTTTTAAGTAATAGAATAACTGTTGCATGTTTGAAGGAAGAGGGAAAGGTACCAGAGTAGAGGGAGAAGTTACAAATGTGTGTGAGCGTAGGTATTATAGTAGGAGTAAGAGGTTTTAGGAGATGTGAGGCAATGGGGTCAAGAGGACAGGTGGGAGAGGGAGAAGAGGAGATCAGCAGTGACACATCCTCCTCTGTGACAGTGAAAAAAGAGTCAAGGAAGGCAGGAGGTGATTTTGGAAGAGGTGTCAGATGGGAGTGGGATACAGAGGGGATGTCCTGCAAATGGATTCCACCTTTTCCTTGAAGAATGAGGAATGGGGTGTGGTCATACACAACATGATCAGAAGTTGAACCCACACAACCTCTGTTATTCGGGACAACAGTTCTAGCAGTGTGACCTAATCCAGTTGAACGCTAGCACCACTGTCATGGCATAACAAGTTTTGAGCTTCACTCTCATTGAGTACTCATACTTGTACAAAGCACTTTACCGTCTTCTGGGATAGAGAAGCATATCTAATAAGCAGTCTTCTGCCATGAAACACCTTCTGGCGCAAGAAGAAACATTACAGTTTTTTTATTTGAATACACTGTAATATAGTCCAGCATTGAAGGTGCCTTATGGCAGAACACTGCTTAGTAAATATGTCCCTCTGTCTTTATTCGATTAGAAATACTAACTCAAGTCCCCACCTCACTTTCTCTCTGCCTCTGCTTTCTTTGCTGTTCTTAAACTTGTTTGTTTTTACGTGTGTGTGTGTGTGTGTGTGTGTCAGAAAACTTGTGTTTAATTAATCTCACCTGGCCTCAGTAACTCATGGCCCTCAGTATATACTATATTACTTTCTGCTTGAAGTCCTTTCAAGGTTACAATCAACAAAATAGATATCCCTTGGAGATATGCTAGTAGACAGTTACAGTGGTGCGCTTCTAGCCATTATGGTTTAGCTCACACTGCTAGAGCTACTGCCTAAAAAAACAGTGGTTATGGATTCTAGTCCTGTTCGGTCTGATACCATTCCAGTACTCTATACTTTTAGGAAGTGTGGGATGGAACTATGTAACGTTGCTGACTGCAAGACAGGATACGAACCCACAGGGTAGAGGTAGGGAGTAGTACGCTGACCTTGGTCTGGGATCTGAGGCCTGGGATGCAGGGGTAGTCAAGTCCAATTCCGGAGTCGAGGCAGGCGGCGGGCAGGGATAGTCAAGTCCAATTCCAGGTCGAGGCAGGCGGCAGGCAGGGATAGTCAAGTCCAGGCAGAGGTCAAGCACAAGCAGGTAATCACAGAGGCGAAGACAGAGCTCAAGCAGAACAAAGTACAGAGTACTTTGCACGAGCACTGACAGGGATCACCTGTCTGCTATTTTAAGGCCAGAAGCAGCTACTGGCAATTAGGGCCAGAAAGAGGCTAACTGCCTGTCAGGAAGTGCGGAGCAGGAATTGCCAGGAAGCAAGATGGCCATGGTAGCTTCAGTGAGGGTGAGAGGTCACTTCCTGCCGGTAGCCATATTAGTTATTCAGACAGATCCCTTATAGACTCATTTAAATATACTTTGCATAGACATTAGCATATGTCCCAGCTGGTTACCCTGGGGACACTACTAAATTTAAAGTCAGCCCCTCCCCCTCCAAGATCTAGTAATAAATTCTAGATGTTAGAAATCCTGGGCTCAGATCCACAATTCCTATGAATGGGAGTAAAGGCATGCTAAAGCTTAGCACACTTTTGTGGATCTGGTCCTACTGTCAACTTCTTAATGAAAATGTTCCATTTGTAGTCTGGTCTCTGGCTTTCATTCAGACTATTTGGGTTCAAATCATCGTGAAGATCAAGTTTACTGCTCCAGCTTATTCACAAATAGTCAAATTATGGCAAAGCAGGGAATCTACTTTTTACAGTTACAAGATGCATATACATTATGAAGCTCCAGTGCCTATCTCAAAAATAGATATAGAAGCAACCACAATAGAATGTTTGATTTTACCCAAGTAATCAATACTTATAGAAATCCCAGCACTCTGGAGATTTTTCTCCCCCAAGATGAAAAGGTCAATGAACTGTTGGGACCGAAACGTTGATTTTTTTTGTTATAATTTTTAATAAAATATTGTAGTATTTCTTCAACAAGATCACTGGAGTGTAGTTTTTCTACGATTGAGTATTTATAATTAACCAATTCTACATTTGGACTAATGTTCACCACTGGTAAGATTAACAGAGTATTGTCAGTGCTCCTTTCCTTACGACTTTATTAAATATAGAAATTTATAATTGAAGTACAGCTCAACCCCATTATAGCACGATCCGCTTATAACGCGGTTTGAGCATGGACACCGAATTAAAAATATATATATATATATTTTTTTACATATTTTTGCACACTGCACACTGAACACTGCACACACTGCGCACACACAGCACACTGCATACACTCACAGCACACTGCACACACACCACACCACACACACAGCCCCCCCACCTTTGGTGTTACAGCCCACCTTTGGGGGCATCGTGGAGATGCTGGGGGGAGGAATGGTGCAAGGCTGGGGGATCAGCGCGAGGCTGGGGGGGAATAGGTGGGGGGATCGGTGCGAGGCTAGAGGATAGTTGCGGGAATCCGTGGTTGGCTGGTGCGGAGCTGCTGAGGGAAGTGCAGGGAATGCTGGGAGAACTGCAGTTGCTGCTAGGGGCAATGTGGGCTGCCGGTGCCTCACTCCACCTCCTCCTACCCCTCCTCCCGATCGGGCGCGCGGCGGCCATTTTTTTAAAAATTAGCGCGACTCCAGTTATAGCGTGGTCGGCTCGGGTGGCCCCAGAGGACCGCGATATAACGGAGTTGAGCTGTATTATGCTTATGGTGTGCTGAGAGTCATTGGTGAATCAAGAAAGAGGTGTTTTAATACTTTTTTCTATGCTGAAATAAGGAGTATATTTAGTGTATTTTACCAAGCCGAACCATCCTGTTGTCAGTTGATTCTGTAACAACTGCTGTTACATTTACAACTGCTGTTACACTGCAAGATAGAAATCTGCTTATACTAACTAGAAATCATGGTTAGATTCTAGCTTTCAATATGTCTGTTATACAGTTGAAGCCCCCTCTTTGGGGTTTCAAATTCTATAGGGTTGAAGGCCTTAACGGGTTAACTAGGTGGGCTCACTCTGGTAATGCCCCTCCATGTATGTCTTGTGACCTGTGATGCCACTCTAGGGAGTGTAGATGATATATATAGCTCCACCCTGTGTTCTAGAAGCAGGTTCTTCAGAGTTCTAACTGGGGTCCTCACAGTTAGTCCTGTAAATAGGTTTGTGTGTCCTGTCACCGTTAGTTGTTTTCAGTTAGGAACGTACCCTTTAAGTAAGCGCCAGTAGTAAAGGCCTTCAATTGTTCTCACTATTTATAAGGATGGAGCATGCTCTTGGTAAGGGGTTCTCGGCATAGTAACTCTGGAGTATTTTTGGACCAGTCCAACTGGAAAGGTTCTCTGCGCATTCCTTATAGTATAAGTATGGAAAGTATACAATACATAATAGGGGTTTACTAACTCAGTGTAACGATGCTGTCTCAAGCAGGAAACGGGCCCGCAGGGCTGAGGTAGGAAGGTGAAAGAACTGACCAGAGCCGAGGGACAGAGTCCTGATAGTGTAGTGAGTTGTAAGCCAAACGTCAGGGCTGGGCAACAGAGTTGCATAGTCGGTGTGGCTGCAGAGGTTGAGGCAGGATGAAATCAAAGGTTAGTCAAGATACTTGCAATGGTTGGGGCGGGCTGAAGACAAGGGTAGTCGAGGTACATGAGCCGGGTCTGGTAATGTGAGAGACAAAAAGCATAAACGCGTTGCATGAATACAGCAGGAAACTGGAACTTTGCTTGGCAACTTCCTGCTAACACGGCTGTCCTTTTAAAAGAAAGTTGCCAGTAACAAAAATGGAAGATCCAGCAAAAGAGGGTGAGCAAGAGCAAAATCCCGAACCGGAATGTGAAAACCCGGAAAGGAATTTGCCAAACCGCCTCATACTCAGGAGCCCAAAGTGTATACATTAACGGCCCACTCTACAAGTTGTGGAGCATTATTTACCCAATTCCAGAGACTGACAATTTATCCTTTACTATGGGTAATAAGTTTAAGTACCTCCCAAGCATAGGAGTGAGAGCTACCCGGGGGGTGAATTCCAGAGTGTTATTGTTTGGTACAAGATTCTGTCAAATAACCAGTATGTAAATGTCTGTGAAGCGGTCTTGATGGCTTTCAAATAAAGCACATTTTTGTTTATAAAAGTCTTGGCGCCCAACCTTTTCATATTCAAGCATCCAGCCTGCACCTAACCAGCACCCTGACAAGGCCTGAGATACTGCAAATGCATATAGTCAATATGATGTGACCTCTTTTAGAGCCGGGTGAGTGGGTTTACACGGTTGTGTTTGCTATGCAACTCCAATGAAATAAATACTTCTGCTTTTGCTTTGCAAGAAAAAAGGGGGTTGTCTCCATATACAAAAAGGATATATATCTATATAAATTATATAAGAAAAAGAAGAGAGAGAGGGTGAAAAAGGTTGATTGAGATAGAAAGCACATCTGAGTACCTATTGACTTGTATACCTCACAAAACACTAATCTATACAACATGTGAAAAGATAACAGTAGTCAGGGCCGGTGCAAGGCTATTCAGTGCCCTAGGCGAACGTTCAGCCTTTTGCCCCCCTCCCACTCTCCAAGAATTAACTGAAAAATAAGATTTTTTCTAATATTCATACACACTCCCCCCCTCTCTCACTCATACACACTTTCCCTTCCCAACTCTCCCTGACGCTCTCTCTCCCTAATGCTCTCTCTCCCACCACTGATGCTGTCTCTCCCCCCACTGATGCTGTCTCTCCCCCCACTGACATACACCAGAACAGATACAAATAGCAAAGCCACAGAACAAAAGCATACACATACAGACACACACAACAGGACAGACCAAACACACACACACACACACACACACACACACACACACACACACACACACACACACACACACACACACACAACAGGACAGGACACACACAGCAGGACAGAACAAACAAACACACACTCCTCTCTCGGGTCTATGCTGCTGCCTCCACCAGGCACCTGATAGCTCCTCCTGATTGGCTGCATTACCCAACAGCAGCCAATCAGGATGGAGGAAACTGCCCAGCCTACTAGCAACAACCCTGCTCTCTCCCTGCTCAGAGAACCCCCACCCCACACACATTCTGCCACCCTTGGCAGCCACCTAGTACACCTAATGGTTAAACTGGCCTTGCCTGTAGTTAACACACCTGAGATACCTGGGAAATATGGTAATTTTCATATACTTTGCAAATTTAAATTAGCTAATACGCTGGTATTTCTGTTACATTCAAAGGTATCTCTTTATGTATAGTATAGAGAAGGAAGGTATATAAATCAATAAGTACTCAACTAAATTAAGGCTCACTCTCAATTTTTACATAGCAAACTTTAAAAAGTTAGATTTTTCGTCGTTCTGAAAAAACTGCAAATTTTGCAAGGTTCACAAATTTAGGCAAGAAGTAAACACATCTCCAGTCCAATGGTATAGTAATCCAAAATGAAATTAAAGTAATGCCGGTATAGCTAATGCATGGATAGTCCCTGCAGCCTCTAGGATATGCTACAAATAGTAGATTTAGTAGAGTAGGGTCTTTTGAGAAAAATTGAGATTAGATTCAAAGATGCGTGATTTTATTTCCCCCTTCATACATTTGCTGTTCTTGTGTCTCTGTTTTGAAGCTGGGCATGTTTGATACTACACATTGCCTAATTTGTTGTGTAGAAGATAATAATTGTTTGTTCTTGTATAGCTACTAGTTTTATGTAGTGCTTTACAGAAACATATTTGCAGACCCTGTCCCTGCCCCGTTGATCTTACAATCTAGGTTTTTTGGTGCTTGAGGAACAGGGAGATAAAGGTCACAAGGAGCCAACACCGGAAATTGAACAAGGTTCCCCTGCTCCAACCTCAGGGTCAGTCAGTGTCTTTACTACATGAGCCACTGCTTCTCCCTATGCAATTGGTCCTTCGTGAACTGATAATCATTAAAAAAAAACAAAAAAACTGAACTTTAAATACATCACAAGGAAGTCTGTGATATATTTTGTGGTTCAGTGCTGCTTTATCAGAGTGCTCTAAACACATTTATTATTGAATTAAAGAAGCTCAACAAATTCAGTAGGATGGTAGTACAGTATATCGCTTGTTCAAAATGGATATGTGGAATAAACCACCTGTGAAGCTCAATACAAATATATTGCTTTACTCGCTTCACTTTACTTCAGAGGGAGTTTGCAATATGTAGCTGCTGCTGCTGCAGGATTCACGTGGCACTAAAGGGAATGGAAAATGATTGTAAAATGACTGAGACTACTTTGTGTTTGTGATGTCTGAGCATAAAGAAGGTTATTTCACAAAGAGCAGTATTTTACCATTTATAAATGAATGTACTTTGTAGGATGTTAGGGAGCACCAATTTTCCCCGAAAGGCTTGTTTCAAAGCAAATTTTCCTTCTCTTTCCGCCTTCTTCCTCAAGTGGCCTTTTGCATGAGAGAGGCAAATTAGCTCCAGGCCCGCTGGGTTTCTCTGTTAATTTTGTCAACTTTTTAAATTCATTTTGCCATGTCAGCTAATTAGCTGATCCCAGGCCAACACTTTTGCAGGAATGGTGAGTCATCAGAAGATTTAGCAAGCTATTATTTATTATTATTTTAGTGTCTGCCTAGGGCAATATTGAGCTAACTACAGATTGGGATAGGTAGGTATGTCCTTTACTCAGAATGGTCTGTTTTGAATGATGTGTTCTGTAGCCCACTCTATGTGGACTACTAGTTCTGTAAAGGGGTTAATGCCTTAAGCAGTTAACTGGGTGGGATTGCTCAGGGTTGGGCCCTCCACTTTTTACGCCGTGCCCAGTGATGTCATGATAGTGAGGTTAGAGGCTATATACAACTCCACAGTATGTTTTAGAAGAGGCTCTTCAAAGTTCTGACTGGGATCTTCACTGTGAGTCCTGTAAATAGGTTTGTGTGTATAGTCGTGTATTAAGATGTGTCCTTTCACCGTTTGCTGATTTCAGTTAGGAACATGCCCTGTAAGATAGCTCCTGTTAGAAGAATGGGACCTTAAGTTGTGGGAGAGGGATGCCAATTGTTCTGGTCTAAAAGGGTTGCTATAAGGACTCACATGCGGGGTTTGCGTCACTCCGTGTGGACCCTGTAGCGGGCTTCAATAATCCCATATCCCATGGATGTGGGCGGGCTCTGACAGCATTACTTCCCCACTGCCTATAAAAGAGCACCATATCCTGCCCTGCATTGCTTCACAACGGACTTGTTAGGTCAGTGAAAGACTTGTTAGGTCAGTTGCCCCTGATTCCAGTGCTGCAGTAATTCCTGCTTCCTAATTTAGTCTCGGCTGACAGTAAACCCTGGGTCCAATTTTTCTGACTACTCTACCACTCCTGATCCCTGGGGCTGACTAAAGCTCTGTGACTGCTCTTCTGATCCAGATCCCTGGTCATTAATCCATCTCTCTCCATGGATTTCTCTGTGTTGCCTGATAGTTGCCCATAGTGCAGCCTTAGCAGCAGAGACCTCACGGGTTGCCGACACTGCAGCAGGTACTCAGATAGAATCTGACAGTTCAGCAGGTTCTCACCGCATTATAGCCTCCCTGCAAATGGTTCCCACGATATCCTTTATAGTAGGCCCTCAAGTTAAGTACCTCCCCCGCATAGGAGTGAGAGCTACCGGGGCATAAAGTATCGAAGTATATTGTTTGCCACAAGTATTTTTGTTAAGTACCAAGTGTGTCAATACCTGTGGCAGATTATTGACTGCTGTCTGGTGTAGCAGGGTTCCCCTTACCTGCCCAGAGGAGGAGGAGCTGTCCCTGCATTGCCATGCATTGACCTGCATTGCTCCGGTGGATCGGGAGAAGTTGCAGCGGCCATTTTGAAATGGCTCTGCATGTACTGCGCAGAACTACAGCTCCCAGAAGCCTCGGGGTTGGTAACATGGGCCGTCCCAGTCAATTGGGAGCGAGCTGCCATTTTGTGGCGCTAGATGTCCTCTGCGGGGCTGGAACAGCATGGGGAGACGCCACAGAGCCTCTGAAGGGAGAGGTACTGTCTCAGGAGCTAGTACGCTTTTGTACTAGGCCAGACCTTGCTCTCTAGGCCTCAGTTAGGCCCTGAGCCAAAAACAGTGCAGTATTGTAGAATTAGGCCTCTGATAGGGACCCTTCCCATTACACCTGCAGCAGCACTACTGTGCCGGTGGACGGACGTTCATGCAGCGGACTGCGGCCTTGGACAAGAGCTGCACGTAGCAGCACAGAGGTGGAACCCTCCGGCTGGAGACTTCACCGAGGATAGTGCCCTGGATAAGATGTGAGGGGTGTTGTGTTGGAGGCCCCACTGCATGGGACCTGATCTAGCACCCTCCTCTCATTATTCCATGGTTGGGCCTGTGACCAGGAAGGTACCAATATGCACCTACACATCACAGGTTGGTAGCGCAACCTCACACTTGCGTGGGATTTCTTGTGCGGACACTGGGGTTATAGATGCCCAAGGCACCCTCAGTACTTTGGGGGAACCACCCAGGGGGTTGTACTAGTAAAAACAAGTTATATATATCTGGTGTGATATTATTACTGGTTGTATTGGTTCCTGTGAGGAGTCATCCCGCCAACGCTGGGATCCCTCATAGGTGAGGCGCTGCCCTAAGAGAGAGAGAGAGCTCACCCCAGTCTCCCAGAAGTGCAGGCTCAGGCCTCCTGTGAGCGTACAAGTACTAGCAGCACGCATAGTCGCCCTCAATTTCTCGTAGGCATGGCTAAAGAGTGCTACACTTAAAACGCAAAGATGCTTTATTTAAGTTCCTGGC
This sequence comes from Ascaphus truei, assembly GCF_040206685.1. Classification (NCBI taxonomy): domain Eukaryota; kingdom Metazoa; phylum Chordata; class Amphibia; order Anura; family Ascaphidae; genus Ascaphus; species Ascaphus truei. The sequence goes on from NC_134488.1 coordinate 101,590,117, forward strand.
GCCCATCTTTTTCTTATCCGCTTATTCATGCCTAGCACCATGCAAAAGGCCTGAGAGACTGAGCACTGCCAAAGTGTATAGTTAATCTGATATGACCTCCTTCAGAGCCAGGTTAGGAGGTTTACAGATGTGCTATACTGTAGGTCAGGTATTGGAAAAATTAGTAGGACTATTTAAGAAGTCTAGTTATTACATAGTGAAGGCAATAGAAAATGAATGTCATGTTAAATTGAAAAGGACGTGTGAACTTTACATGGTGTAACACAGTGTAGTTGTACATTTTCTACACTGTAGTACACATGTGATGAAATCTAAAATTTCTCTATAGAGCTGTAGGAGACGAGTGCAATGGTACAACCAGGGAGACATAGATTGGGGAAATAAATAGGTACAACAAAAGCCAAAAAGCCCAAAGCTACTTCCAATATGACAAAAATACACAGTGAAATACCTATATATTCTCTTGAAAAAGGGTAATTTAGTTAAACCCTTTGGCCAAACCATTATAAACATACAAGCCACATCAAGGAATGACCAAACCATTGTGTATGTTTTAGGGTTTCGTGAGCTTGCTGGGATTCTGTGTGTTATCTTTTTTTCCAGCTAGTCTCAGCTGCTTGGAGGTTAGTGGCTCCTCCCCACCCCAGGGTTTAAGGTCATCCCTCCCCACTTGCCAAGGTAGCAGGTCTTTTTCATGCTGCTGGGTTTGGACAGATCCAAATGTGATCATTCTTCCTCCAAATATAGAGGTAAATGAGAATTTTAATCAGGAAGTGTTAGGACCTTCAAATTTGGTCATTCTTTGATGTGGCTTGCAGGTTTATAATGCTTTGGCCAAAGGGTTTAACTAAATGACCCTTTTTCAATTGAATATATAGGTATTTCACTGTGTATTTTTATCATATTGGATGTAGCTTTGGACTTTTCTGTCTTTTGTTGTATACATTTCCCACGCCCAGTAGCACTCCTTTTGATATATATATATATATATATATATATATATATATATATATATATATATATATATATATATATATATATATATATAGAGTTAAGTTATGGTGAGTAAAAAAAGTGACAAAAACCCTCCACAGGAAAGCAAATATGCAAATATAGCTGTATGCTCATCTGCATGTCTTAGGCAGGTCTGCAACCCCGCCTTTCCCCATTATCACCCAGCATACAGCACTTCCACTGCAGCAAGGGATTCTGGGAAATGACATGCAAATGAGCACACAGTGTCACTTTTTGCCTCAATAACCATTTTTAACATGGTTCCCTATAGGCTTAAGCTTGCTGCATGGTCACAGCTTCGAGCACAGCCAGGGTTAAGGTGCATACCCAGAAAACCACCCACAGACAGCTGTTTCGACCTTGATGGGTCTCATCAGTGTGGGGTTGATTTTACTGGGAATGCAAGAGAGGCTTATGGGATAGGCCAAACCATAATACTGAGTTAAGTTATGGTGAGTAAAAAAAGTGACAAAAACCCTCCACAGGAAAGCAAATATGCAAATATAGCTGTATGCTCATCTGCATGTCTTAGGCAGGTCTGCAACCCCGCCTTTCCCCATTATCACCCAGCATACAGCACTTCCACTGCAGCAAGGGATTCTGGGAAATGACATGCAAATGAGCACACAGTGTCACTTTTTGCCTCAATAACCATTTTTAACATGGTTCCCTATAGGCTTAAGCTTGCTGCATGGTCACAGCTTCGAGCACAGCCAGGGTTAAGGTGCATACCCAGAAAACCACCCACAGACAGCTGTTTCGACCTTGATGGGTCTCATCAGTGTGGGGTTGATTTTACTGGGAATGCAAGAGAGGTTTGGCCTATCCCATAAGCCTCTCTTGCATTCCCAGTAAAATCAACCCCACACTGATGAGACCCATCAAGGTCGAAACAGCTGTCTGTGGGTGGTTTTCTGGGTATGCACCTTAACCCTGGCTGTGCTCGAAGCTGTGACCATGCAGCAAGCTTAAGCCTATAGGGAACCATGTTAAAAATGGTTATTGAGGCAAAAAGTGACACTGTGTGCTCATTTGCATGTCATTTCCCAGAATCCCTTGCTGCAGTGGAAGTGCTGTATGCTGGGTGATAATGGGGAAAGGCGGGGTTGCAGACCTGCCTAAGACATGCAGATGAGCATACAGCTATATTTGCATATATATATATATATATAAACAGATGGCACGCACATATGTGGTAAAAAGGTGCTTGTCCCATACAGGTAATGTATAGATAGGTTCCTTACCGAGTAGATCCAGGATCCCAAGATCACGAGGCAAGAAGGAGACAGCACACACAAAGGTACAAAAAACAGCGTGTATTCAGTAGAAAAACCGGCACATAAACCCGACGTTTCGGTCCTTGACACAGGACCTTTCTCAAGGGAGTGCTAATACATAGTGATACCTGACAAACATATATACCCACCACCCATTATCAAACAGATCCCAGACAGGCTAGACCAGCGGTGCGCAAACTGTGGGGCGCGACCCCCAGGGGGGGCGCAAGACTACCGACGGGGGGCGCGGGGTTTACAGAGGCCCCGCGCGCTTCCCGAAGGCACTTAAATTAAGTGCCGGGGGAGCTGCAGGGCCTCTGCAAACCTAACTTACCGTGGCTCCCGCGGCTTCCTCCTGCGTCACCATGGCAACGCGGCGTCAAAATGACGCTGTGAGGTCATGTGACGTCACGTTGCTATGGCAACGTGACGTCATTACGCCGGAGCGCGGGTAAGTTGGGTTTGGGGGGGGCGCGGGAGTGAGGGGACAGCCGGCAGGGGGGCGCAGGGAAAAAAGTTTGCGCTCCCCTGGGCTAGACCATGATGTAAGACAGCTGTGAGCACTAGCTAATCAATTATGACATCAGCACTGAACGACAGTGGTCTCAGATGGCGTCTCACGTCTCATGCTGATCAGTGCTGCCTTAGGCAGCAGTGGCGTGCGTGCGCAATGTACATCGCAACTAAATAAATAAGGGGAATACCTAAAAGGCACGAGCATTCAATGCGTATGTTAGTTTGCACAAATAGACAACAGTGCATATCTGTGGAACATATCCTAACAATACATAAAGGAAATAGCAGCTGTAGTAACTAACATTCAAATAATGGCGTCAGCACTGGGAAACACCATGTCGGATGGCGTCAAACGTAACCAGGTAACCACCACTGCAAAACAACAATGGCGAGCATGCGCAGCATACGTAACTGCAATGAGATATAGAGAAATATCCTTAAAGACGCAAGCGACCAATGTGCACATAGTGCTGGCTCAAATAGGCAACCTAACACATGGGCAAAGCATCGCATATCATAACTAATTAAAGTGTTAAAAAGACACAAACAGCAACTTAAATCGCAATGTAAATAAAGCAAGCATGATAACGCATGATAACGCATTCATGGCTAGCATGAGTTTAAAAAGCATAAATATAGAACAGGTGTCATAACATCAGGTAACCATAGTTAAGGAGGGAAAAATAATAAGGTGAAAAACAGAAAAAAGGGACGGGAAGGGAAGTGTTACCATGGAGTCCCAAGACACATGAGGAGTGAGTGCATAAAGATGAGACAGAAAGACAGAGGACTTTACACAAAATGAAAGCAGAGGCATACTAATAAAGCATCACTATTAGATACAGTGGACATAAGGTGGATAGGGCAATAAGCAACAAAACAGAAAAAAATAGAAAACAATTACAGACACAACCAACAAAGAGCTAATCTGGTAGAACCACAAAAATGCAAAAAATGCAAATCGTGTAAAAAATGCAGAAAAAATTGCACAGATAATATAATATAATGCACCAATACAAAAACAGAAAGTCTAAAGCAAAAAGCAAAAATGGCATAAAAATAAAGACAATGTGCAAATAATGTCCCAAGTGTCAAATTGAGTTTTTTTATCATATTAAATGAAACATCCTAGGCGAAAATCTTCATTGAGACCGTGTGGTGACATTGTTCTTAGTTCATAAATCATTTTGGCCTCCAGTTGAAACAGCAACTTATTCCTATCACCCCCACGTGAGGGTGTATTGGCTTGTAGGATAGGCATACACTTCATTGTGGATAAACCATGTTTATGTTGCCTGAAGTGTCTTGCCACTGGAAGGTGTTGTAGGTCATCCCCGTTGTCAGTATCCAACAAAGCTTTTCTAATGGTGGACCTATGAACGGCCATCCTTTCCTTAAACATCCGGCTTGTTTTCCCTATATAATAGAGTCCACAGGGACATTTGATGAAATAAACTACAAACCGTGTCTCACAGTTAATAGTGAAAAAAATGTGATTGCAACGGCGCTTACTTATAAGAATGTCCTAAAAAAGTGAAATATGTGTAACAATGTGTTTAAAAGCAAATGACAGAAATAATATCTATAAATTCAATTACAACGTGAACTGTGATCTATTAGTTAATCATGTGATAAATCCACCACCCAGTGTAAAAGGTGCTAATAGAAAAGCTACTCAAAACCCTTGTAAAGACTGTTCTCTTAGTCTTTTTGATTGCAGAATTCCTCAAAGATTCTCACAGTTAATGTAAGATCTGATGGGAATAGGATACCCATTGTGTGGGTGAGAGAATGATTGTCCAGTCTGCATGAAGCTTCAATTGATGCAGCCATGGCATTTATACGTGCCAGGTTTCCTCCTAAGCCATGATGGAGTCGGTGTATATTTGCTCGATGGGTCAGCCTGCACCAATGCGTCTCGAAGATTTCTACCACGACGATAACACATACGTAGCAGTGCTTTGCACAATTGGCCAATTTGATTATCATTGCTTAAGATATGCTAATTCTTGCGAATATTTCGATTAATGTAATTAGAAGCTGTTGAGTAGGTACTGCTGATGTTGATGCATTGATCTTCATTAATGGCTATACGTGGTATGAGGAGAGATTCCCTCTTAATGGCCTGAACTCTTTTTAAAGGCCGCATCAATCTCCGTTCTAGGATAACCCCGATCCATAAACCTTTGGGCCATTTTGAAAAGTGAGGCTTCAACCAGTGAGGGATCACTGGTGATACGCTTGACCCTCAGCATCTGTGAATAAGGGAGGCCACGTTTTAGTGGCTCAGAGTAAAGTGGCATAGAGTAAGGAGTTTTTATCAGTGGGTTTTTGGAAGATCGCAGTCTCCAATTTGCCATCCTTTTTATAAATCATCGTGTCCAAGAAAGTGATACTGTCCATGCTTTTAGTGACAGTGAAACGGATCGTGGATGGAATCAGATTCAAGTATGTAACAAACTGTGAAAGCTCTCCCTCTGAGCCTCCCCAAATGAGGAAGATATCGTCAATATAGCGTACATAGTGATTAATGTATGTTGAAAGGGGGGCATCACCTAAAATATGTACTTGTTCGTAGCTGTTCATGAACAGGTTAGCATACGAAGGTGCCATATTTGATCCCATCGCCGCCCCAGTGAGCTGTAGATAGAAATCACGTTCAAAACGAAAGAAGTTCTTATGTAGAATGATATCTACTAGCTGCAAAATATATTCTGTGGGAGGACCATCATGGTTGCTGATCATGGAATAATGCTCCCGAATGGCCTCCAATCCTTCCACGTGTGGGATGTTCGTGTAAAGACTGGTGACATCCAGGATCACCAGCAACATTTTTCCCTCCTTAACTATGGTTACCTGATGTTATGACACCTGTTCTATATTTATGCTTTTTAAACTCATGCTAGCCATGCATGCGTTATCATGCTTGCTTTATTTACATTGCGATTGAAGTTGCTGTTTGTGTCTTTTTAACACTTTAATTAGTTATGATATGCGATGCTTTGCCCATGTGTTAGGTTGCCTATTTGAGCCAGCACTGTGTGCACATTGGTCGCTTGCGTCTTTAAGGATATTTCTCTATATCTCATTGCAGTTACGTATGCTGCGCATGCTCGCCATTGTTGTTTTGCAGTGGTGGTTACCTGGTTATGTTTGACGCAGATCCCCTGATGAAGTCATCATAGATGACGAAACGCGTAGGGCGTGACTAAGACTGAGGTGTCACTTTCCACGGACATTACCACTGCTGTTTGAAAGACATTGCAGGCTGTGTGAGGCTAAAAAGAAGTTTGGATCCTTTCCCCCGGTGGCGCACTGATCAGAAGCAGGGAACTGAAGGTGCTGGTTCCCGGAAGGACTTCCTGTGCGGGGCACCCGAACAGAGGGACGCCACTTCCGGTTGTTCGTACCACGTGGAGAACAAACAGGAGAAGGATACCATTGCTGATATCGGACGGCAGTACTGGCTTATGAGATCCTATCTCATACCTGCTTTTAAACCGTGTACCTTTGTGAGTGGGCATTTGACTGTTTTTATTGTTCTATAAACTAAATTGTTATACTTTAATGCACTAGGTGTGCGCCTGTTTCTTTTCTTTTCTTTTTTCATAGGTATCAACAGGGAAACGGGCTGCCTTTTACCTGGATGCTTTATTTTGGAACAGGACTCTGTGTTTTTTAAGGTTTTTTAAGTTCTAATTCATTTGTTTTTTATTCATTCACTTTCATAATATTTTTATATTTTTATCATTTTTATTTAGTTTATTTGTGATTTTATCAATTAATAAAGTATTAGGTTATTGATATTGAACTATTAACATATTTTAATATATAAACGTAAAATCCTTGGTTAATACTGGTTTTAGTATATTATACCCACTTTTGCCACCCCATTGGATGCATTCATAGTTAGGTTAACTTAATCACAGTTTTGTCAAGGTTATAATAGAGGCGCTACTTCGTTTCTTTCTTTCTTTTGTTTTGATATATATATATATATATATATATATATATATACATATATATATATATATATATATATATATATATATATACAGTGTTCGACAAACCTATACATTTGCACGCCCCGGGCGAGTGGATTTAACATCGTGGCGAGCTCCTATTGGCCCAAGCAGCACACGTGTGGTACTAGGTGGCGAGTAGATTTTTTTGTTCGGCGAGTAGATTTTTTGGTGATTTGTCGACCACTGTATATATATATATATTATGTGGTATGTTTTGGGGTTTCGTGAGATTGCTGGGATTCTGTGTGTTTGGAAATAAATAGTGGCATTTATTTAGCCTGTAGCTTCCAAACAATACAGCTTCATGTTAGCAAAAAAACAATAAAACAGCCTATCCCTTTGTAAGGGCTGACTCACGCTTCCCAGTCCCTACCTGCACGGCTGGGAGGCTATGCTTCTTGCCAACCTCTGACCACCATGTAAGCGGGGGGCTCTTTCTATTAGTCTCCGGGTCTGAGTTGGTGTCCGTGGGGCACACCCTCTGGCGGTTCTTGCTGGCAGATCCGTACTTCTGTTCTCAAGACAACCCTGTGCAGTTTATGCAGCACACCTTTAAACCTGCTTGATGAGCCAGGTGGAGACTGGTTAATTGACTTTACAGTAGCTGCCATTAACCAGCTTCTTGCTGGGCTCATCAGCTACAGACAGGCTTTTGGTGTGCTGTCTTTTAAACTGAGGAAAGGCCCTGTCACAAGAGCTTTGTTAAATTAACAAAGGAGGTAGAATGAGTTGGTAGTGTGATACCTTTTATTGAACCAACAAATAGTTGATATGTTACAAACCTATCAGTGTTCTTCATCAAGTAGGGATTAAATATAGAAAAGGAGAATATTATCACATTCAGTAGAGCTGCCATGTGTGACAGCTGAATGGAAAGCTTTATGTTAGAAGCCTGGGTAGCAGTGAACAGCAAATGATTTGGGCAACCTGTTTACATTGCTGGTAATAGACAATGATGTTGCTCTGCATAAGCCAAATATATGTCGCCCTATGTTAAACTGGGGTTACTGCTGAATATCTAAGACAATGTTGCACTCTCAAGCACTGTCATCAGCCAAATTAGCCAGTAGCTTTGTAACCAGTTCTGTATGTCTGTCTGGTGAACAGTGATATGCTGCACACCATTAGTCAAATAAACAAAACAGTATTACCGGTGCTGCTGGTTCAAAGGGATACCTGTCACAAATATGCAAGCTTGAACTATGAAAAGGAAAGATCCAGCGCTCCACGGATTTGCAAAAGTATCAAATTTATTGCGCCATACACAAGGACCGTTTCGACCTTAGTAGGTCTTTTTCAAGTGAAAAGGCATTTTCACTTGAAAACGACCTACTAAGGTCGAAACGGTCGTTGTGTGTGGCGCAATAAATTTGATACGTCTGCAAATCTGTGGAGCGCTGGATCTTTCCTTTTCACAGTATGTCTGCTGGAAACAGGACTATGTGATTTAAAGTCCTACAGATGAGAGAATGTAAAGAAGTATAGGATGCTAGACACTTCAGTGAATCTCTGAATATATCGTAATATAAAATAAGAAGGAGGAGGATACCCCCAATCTTGCTTCCTAGAAATGATAGTGAAACGGATTTGTGTACTGGACCAAAGATAAATAAACACTGGAGTTTCGAGAAGCTACCACATACTAGTATGATCGTTATTTGGGCCAGTGCTCATATGAGTTGTCAGTCTAAAGATAAGAAGGGAAATTCTTATTGTAGAGTACAGTAAGGGTTCAGTATAAGCATAGCACAGAGCAAACGGGATGTTCATAGCACTCTGACAATCAAAGCGAGCACTGAATAAATATGTATGGTTTCCATCTGATGCCAGTTTCAGTCACTGCTTATTTCCACAATGGAATAGAGGATGTGAAAGCTGGCTAACAGTGTCTTTGAAGCCTCTTCCTTTTATTAAGTAGAAACCTCAGTCAGCCCAGTCACAAATTTAAACCTTATTATAGTGAATGGTGGCAACCCCATGAGACCATTGGCCCCAAATGGTTCTAACTTACAGCAAAACTTTCCTGATAACTGGAATTAGTCAGGCTTCCAAAGAGCAGTACTCTATATTTCGGATTGTTTTGAAGTGCCAAAATATTCAGAGCTGCAGACAAGAAGATTGGATCCACTGATGCAGCTTCACCACAATAAAATTGCATTGTCAATGCAGATGGAGGGTATCAGGTGATGTAATAATATCAACTCGTAAGGAGAGAAGAGAGAACATTATAAATACTGCAGCAAGCAGCAGTTCTAGTCGAGATGCAGGTACAGTACGAGCTGATTGACACGGAAACTAAGGAAACTGAGCAAAACAGACTTAAAATTATAGTCTGGGACTTGTACATGACTTCAAAAAATATTACTGATGAGTGTGGGCTACATTAGAAGAGAACTGCATGACTCCAAAGCCAGGGGCACACAATCCAGAGAGACAGTAAGAAGCCAAAGTAGGAAAACTATAAAGCAATACTGTGCATAAAGTCTACAGCTTCTGACTCCAATGAATCTATGGTAAGAGGGTATATCATTATTATGGCACAGCAGATTAATACTTTGTGTATAGACTAGTAAAGCATCAATGCTACGACTCATCCACTTTTTTTATAGGCAGCTGAGTTTAGGGACACTGAGTATCTATCATTTGTAGTCATGTGATTGCTACTGTACCTCCCTCCAGCTGAAGGAAACAGCAGGAAATAGAAGTGGCGGAAGCTCCAGAGAGGTGGTATGCCCAATCATATCTTGTTAAAGAAACATTTCACCATGACGTATCTGGTACTGTACCACAACTAGACCTTTGGCCAGGGCAGCATACAGATATGCTGGGGCCAGGACTAGAGATTTGCCCCCCCCCCCCTCCATGTTTGGCCTAGCGAGCCCTCCACCTGTATTTTTCTCCCCCTCTGTCTCTCACTCTTCCTCCCACACTCTCACTCTCCCCTCTCCTCTTTCCCACCCTCCGCTATCACTGAATTACCCCGTCTCACTCAATCCCCCATTCCTCACACTTATTTTCCCCATACAACCCTCCCCCAATACACATGCAATGCCCCCTCCCAATACAAAACAACCCCACAAATATAGACACCACTACACCCCCCAGATACAGATACCACCACACCCCTTCCAAAAATACAATTACCCCCTTCACAAATCAACTTACCACCCTCACAAATACACGTACCCCCAAAATACACTTACACTTACCAGCCCCCACAAATACACTTACCACCCTCCCACATATACACTTACGACCTCCCTCTACCCACAAATACAATTACCCTTACTACTCCCCCCCCCCACAATACACTTACCACTTACCTCTGGTTGTCGCCACCAGGTGCAGCACCCGGCCCTCTCCAGCTGCTGCTGCGGCCTTGTCCCATGCTGCACCTCTCTCTCTCTCTCCTGCGGGTGCGTGCTGGGGGCTGAGCCTGACTTCCAGGTGCACCCAGGTTGGAAACAACACACAGAACCACAGCAAGTTCATTTTAGGAACCCATGAGCCCCCACAATATATATATATATATATATATATATATATATATATATATATATAAAGGAAAAAAGAGGAGAGAGTGCACGCCCATAGCGTATAAAAGTATTTAATGAGGGGGAGGGGGGATTGAGGGGGGTAAAAAACGCACTTACAAAAATGCAATAAAATCAAGCATATGTGATATATAATAATCACCACCATCCGGTTTTTCTCTAGACTCTTGGGGCAGTCCCAGGCTCCGTTGGTAAGGGAGCAACGTCACAGCAGATTCCCAGGGCTGGTAACACCATCCGGTTAGACTGCAGACTTTTGGGGCCGTCCCAGGCTCCGTTGGCAGTGGAGCAGAGTCCCAGCAAATTCACAAGGCAGGTGTGAGGTCTCTTTTTCAAACGTACTGCATACTCTGTAGCAGGGTATTCCTCCTGGCCACTGGGGGTGATTACACAGCTTCTCAGGCTGATTTGGAGGAGGCAGGGATGAACTAAAAGAAACTCTATGTCCTTCATATACTGTATATATATATGTGTCAAAAAGGAGAGCTACTGAGCGTGGCAAATGTATACAACAAGCGACAGAGAGGCCAAATGCTACATCCAATATGACAAAAATACACAGTCAAATACTTATATATTCTCTTGAAAAAGGGTAATTTAGTTTAACCCTTTGGTCAAAGCATCGTAAGCCTGCAAGCCACGTCCAGGCAGACACAGTTTGCAGGTCCTAACACTACCAGATAAAATACCTACCTCTAAAATACTTCTATTAGAATTAAAATTCTCATGTACCTCTATTAGGAGGGAGAAAGACCAACATTGGGAGAAAGACCAACATTGGATCTATATAAAGTAGAATGAAAAAGACATGCACCCAGGCTGGAGACAGAGGCCTGGCATGGAAAGAGGAGGCAGCAGCTGAGGAGAACCGGGCCCGGCGCTGGCAACAAAAGGCCCGACTGCTGGGCCCGGTCTCTGGTTGCACCACCAGTCCCCAGCTCTCCTCAGTTGCTGCCTCTTCCCATGCCGGGCCTCTCTTTCTCTCTACAACTGGTGTGCACCAGAAGCTGGGTGCAACCAGAAGTCAGGCTTAGCTTCCAGTGTGCACCAGTTGCAGAGAGAGAGAGAGATGACATGAGATGAGGCAGCAGCAGAGAAGAGCCAGGAACTGGGGCCAGGCGGCAATGAGAGGCCTGGCAGCTAAAGGAAGAAGTTGGACCCACCAGCAAGGGCCGGACAGACCCCCCACAGCCACAGGGCCCAAGACACTTGTCCTAGCTCTCACCGCCCCCCTCCCCCACCCCCGCCCTTGTCGGCGGCCCTGCCTGTGGCATGCATGAGGATACTGAAGATTAGAAGTTAAAATAACTCTGTAAAAAAAAAATAGACTCCTATCCACTATACCACATCACTAAGAGGTAACACCTCTGACACTAGCCTGTAATCTTTCTAACAGGGATATTCTATAGTAGGGATGTCAAAACCAAGTTTCCTTTGTAATCAAAGGCAGCTGTCACTTCAGATCTGGAAATGTGTGTTCTTTTAATTTTAACTGTGCCTAGCTTAGCTCCCCTGAGTCTCCACACTCTTCATGCAAAAAGAGAAAAAGAACAGAAAGTAGCAATGACAGGCTTTTAATCATGACAGAAACCTGCTCCTGTGCTGTCTCTTTCTTGAATAAACAAGACCTTCAGACCCTGTCTGTGTTAAAGAAACCAGCAACCTTAAAGTAGGAGTGGCAGAGACACAAGCACATTCTTATACATGAAGGGACTACAGATGCAGCGGCCGTTAGTCGAACATTTCACAGAGCCGTTTACGTGGCATTCACTCGTTATTCTTCCGTGAGTGCCGCCAATCGCACCAGTCACACCTGTGTTTACCGCTGTTGATTTCTTTGAATTGCCTGGATTGTGATTTCTTTGATTGCAGTTCTTCACGTATTCGCTTCGCGTATCTGCTAGATAGCAGAAATGAATGAATTCCCTTTGTACTATCCAGTGGATAGTACTGTACAGTTACAGTACAGGCATACCCCGGTTTAAGGACACTCACTTTAAGTACACTCGCGAGTAAGGACATGTCGTCCAATAGGCAAACGCCAGCTCACGCATGCGCCTGTCAGCACGTCCTGAACAGCAATACCAGCTCCCTACCTGTACCGAAGCTGTGCGCAAGCGGGGAGACTATAGAGCCTGTTACAAATGTGTTATTTACATCCGTTATGCACGTATATGATGATTGCAGTACAGTACATGCATAGATAAGTGGGAAAAAGGTAGTGCTTCACTTTAAGTACATTTTCGCTTTACATACATGCTCCGGTCCCATTGCGTATGTTAATGCAGGGTATGCCTGTACTGTATGTACTGTGCTACTGTGTCAATTTGCAGGTGTTTAAAAGATAAAAAAACAAGTCTACCACAGTGATCCATTGTGAATCGACCTTGGTCTTTGAAGACGCTGATGACGTTATCAAAGGTAGGCGTTTCATAATTAAAAGCTCTAAAACACAATGCTGTGGGATTTTTTCTACATTGTTATCCCTACACAATTGCTGAATGAACACCATGTCCACTCCGTACATGTATACCAAACCTGACTGTAATTATGCATTTTTAATATTTTCTGCAATTAATGCTGGAACAGATAAGAAGGCGACTTTATCAGAAATATATGAATATTTCATTTCGAACTATGATTTTTTTCTAATTTTCACCGATCCTTCGTGGGTGGAAGCATTTTGTAAGGGAAACCTTTACTAATGAAGATTGCTTTTTTCGCACTACCCCTCCTCTGGGAGATAAAAGAGGGTATTGGTCTGTCATCCCACATTTTGACAAAATGTTTGCTCATGGCAACAACAAAAGGAAAGCTTGGGTTTAATCCATATAAGATTCGTCTTTCCCGATCCAGCAATGTTCCAGCCAATGTACCAGCACTGGCTTACAATAATGGTCCGACCATCAGTGAAAACCTGGTAAACCGCAATCCTTGCTATCTCCCCCCCCCCCAGATTACCAGACAGATTATCAGCCTGATTTCCAACCATACTATATTACCAGGTGAGTTGTTTGTGAGTTTGTTGTTTGGCGACGTCCAGTCGCATTAGAGACACAAGAATGGGACCGCACCCCGATCAGGATTGGATAATGCTTCCATAAAAAGGACAAGGAGCAGTCGGTCCTGATCCACAGAGCCTGAGGAAGTCCAGTTCCGGACGAAACGCGTTGCTCTTTTTGAATCAGAGACATTTCACAGCACACCACAGAGGAGGCAGAGGTGTAGTTGTAGCTCCCCATCCGGACGCGGAAGGCGAGACCCCCTACTACTATACACCACCCTACCCCCCCTTGCTTTTACTTCCCCACAGAAGCCTTCGGTTTCTGATTTTATACTTTTATTTCTTGTTTTTTATTAAAGTTAGTTTTTTACCCTCCAGACCATAGTGTCTTTTATTTTGTTGCCTAACCCATCTTCAGCTTCAGCTACACAAGGAATAGAAGCACAAAGAAATCGCTAGGAGTGTGTACTCACACTGGCCCGTAGAGGAAATCCCCCTGGAGCGGAACATTGAACCAACGAAGTAAGCACTATATACAACAAGAAGAAGAACGCACATCGCGGAGAGAAAAGCATCATTGCAAGATCAACTGGACTCCCAAAGAAACCTTGAAGCGACTGAGCTTACACAAGGCCGTGTAAGTTATATTATATTATTTCTACCTTTTTCCCACACATACACAATTTATGTATGTTTACCCTTCAAGATTGGATATCAGCCACCTGAGCCATTACGCTTGCTCAGGGTCTAACCGCTATATCCTATTAAGGGTGAATTACTAGATACATTACATTGCCTGTTTCCCACAACTGTGCTCCCCCATCCTTTTTGTATTCATACTATATTACCAGTCTGAGTACTGACATGATTACCAGCTTCAGCAGCTTCATCAGGCAGCTGTCAACTATAATGCTGTCAACTATAATGCAGACTACAGGAGTGACCCCAACTTGTACACACAATATACCTCTGACATTGGCTCATGTCCACCCAGTTGGCAAAGTTTATAATGAAGGTAAATATAATGTACTACAGTTACACTATACAGTACAGTATTAACTTTAATTCCCAATGACACTACAGTAGTGTACTGTATGCCTGCCATACATACAGTACAGTACTGTACAGTATTAATGCTTGTACTCATGCACACTACAGCGCGACTTGACACATGCGCAATACCAGTAATAATAGCATAATTTTTTTCCCAGAAAATAAATCGAGCGTCAAAAGATAAGTAGAAAGTTCGATCAATCTCTAATATCGCTTTTTTAAAACGTTGCTTTTTTACTTTTATACATTCAGTATTACCAGCTTCACACTTTTAAAACTTTGCCACGCTATTATTTTGGACAACACACTATGCACTGTACAGTAATGTATACTGTATGATCGATTCAAATTAAAGTGACAATGTCATTTTTATTGAGAAGGAGAGAATAATTGTGAGCTTCATACAAAACATTATACAGTATGATGCTACTGTATGTTGTCATATTCAATACATTTTTACATTATCATCACCACTACAGGCAGTCCTTGTTTTACAACGCTTCGCTTTACAATGAATGGCTTATCCAACGCTGTGCAATGCATACCTATGTTCATTTTTACAACGCCAAAATGGCTTATCCAACGCTCTTACGACGCTTTGCAACGTTGTGTATGTGTATATATATATATATATATATACACATTCACATTGTCACGGGAGACTCCTGTGGCGGGTAGGATCTCGGTGGCCGGAACAGCACGAGGGTAGTAGGGGTCACAAGCAGGAGTCCGAGGCAGGTGGCAGGTAGCGAAGTCAGGTACAAGCAGAGGTCCGAGGCAGGCGGCAGGTAGCGAAGTCAGGTAACAAGCAGAGGTCGGCAATGAGGAGACTGGAACAGGACAGGGGAGCAAGGACAGGTCTGGGGGCAGGGACTGAGAACAGGAACAAACAGGGACAAGCCAGATTACCAGCAAGGGCTTTTACTGTGAACAGACTTCTATAATACAGGTACAGGTACAGAAACAGATCAGGAACCAGAGGCATGTGCATTAGGAGTCTGACTTCAAGCAAAGGCAATTGAACCAACCAGGAAGCAGAAGCTATAAAGGACAGAGACAGGAGCAACAAGAAGACAGACAGACAGAGGAGCCAAGAGGAAACAGAAGACAGCAGCACACCCAGTGGACAAAGAAGAACTATGGCAAGGCAGGAGGTCTAGGAGACCCTGACATTACTCCCCCCTCTCAAGAGCGTTCTCCGGACGATCCTCCAGGCTCTTCAGGGAAACCTTGATGGAAGGCCAACTTAATGTGTACGTCAAGTGCTGATGGGAAATCTGTGAGAGGTGCATTTATCCTCATCACAAGAGCGTTGGCATCAGCATCAAGAACATTAGGCATAGCAAGGAACTTCACCAGGGATCCGTCTAACGTCATAGCAGGGGCATCAGGAACAGATACATCAGGCTCTTCACATGCGGCAGAGGGGACATATTCACTTTCCGTGGTCTCTTTCTGTGACCAATATATCTCTTTTAGTTTTGGAATCTGGAACTTCCCAATGGATACGTTCAACTCCATTGCAGAGGCATGGACATCAGGAATGTGGGCATCAAGGACGGGTGCAGACTTTTCACATGGGTAAGTGGGAACATAGAATTCACGCTCCATGGTCTCCTTTTGTGACTGCCGTTTCGTGGTATCACCTAAATTCTCATTAAGACCAGCTATTTGAGTTTTCAGCTCTTGAAGCTGTCCTTCTGCACTTCTTTTCCCAGTCAATGCAGTTGTCAGTTCGGCTTCTTTGGAGTTGAGTCGCGACTCCATATCTCCCAGCTGACTCAGAGTAAAGCTTAAGTATGATGCATCTTCTTCATTTCTGATCTGCAGCTGCCGGTACTCCTCCCGGGCATTGTACAGCTCCAGCTGCAGCCGGACCTTATCACGGGCTGTGTGGTCCAATAATTTGCAGGCATCGGCCATTTTGACCTCATAGCGCTGTGTCAGGCCAGCCACTTGACAGACGGACACCTTCTCTCTCTCCTCCTTTTTGGCAAGCTGTGTCTTGAGCTCAGCGATCTGCGCCTGCAGCGCTGTGAGTTGCTGAGATGTGTGTTCAGCTGTTAGCTTTAGCTCTTCCTCCAGCGAGGCTCTGGTTATGCTCAGTGTGGCCTTCAGTTCCTCATACTGTTCTTTGGGGACACACTGGGTACTCAAATAATCTTGCAGCATCTTTATTTTGTAGGCAGTCTGGAAACTTTCTTCCTGCAGCACTCGCTGCTTTTCTTCAGCATTCACCCATTTCTCCTTGGTGTCCTGCAGATGTGTACGCAGTTCTCGCAGCTGACTCTGCAGCATATTTTCTGCTTGTGTGCGCCGCTCCAGGGAGATACGTTCTTCTTGCAGCACTCTTTCTGCATTCTGCAGTGCTGTTTGCACGTCTAACTTTTCCTGGGCCAACTGTTTCTTCTCCTCTCCTAATTCATGGAGTTTCTTATCTCCTTCCCTGACTTGGACATAGAGATTCTTGCACTCTTGGGTTACAGTTTCAAAACTGATATTTAACCCTTCGAAGATTTCTCTCAATGAACATAGTTCTGTGTTGAAGTTGCAAATCTCCTCCTTAGAGGCTTCCAGCTCTGTAGTAAGCCTATGAACCTCTTTCTGAGATGCTTCCAGTGCTGCGTCAACTTGAGCCATGAAAGTCTGGTACTGGGCAGAATCAGCGTAGGCCTTCTCCAGCTTACTTGACAAGATCAACCCGTCATTCTCCAACTGATATTTTTCTTTTTCCCAGTCACCCTCTGCTTTTTCCAGCGCTAATTGCATCCTTGACTTTTCTTCTATCAATAGTCTCTTCTCCTCTTCTGATTCATGGAGTCTTTTATCTCCTTCACTGGCTTGAACAGAGAAGTTCTTACTCATTTGGTTTATAGTTTCAAACCTACTATTTAACTCTTCGGAGGCGTCTCTCATAGAACGTATCTCTGTTTTCAAGTAGCATCTCTCCTCCCGAACAACTTCCATCTCTTTTTTGAAGTAGCAAATCTCCTCCTGGGAGACTTTAAGCTCTGTATTAAGCCTGTCAATTTCCTTCATAGAGATTTCCAGGAATTCGTTACTTTTAGAAGCGAGGCGCCGATTCTCGGCAGCATCAGTATATGCCTTCTCCAGCTCACCTGACATGACATCCAGCTCACTCTCCAACTGCTCTTTTTCTTTCTCCTGAAGAACACACTTAGCAATTGCTGAGGATAGACAGCTTTGTAGTGCAGCGTTGGCTTCTTGCTCCTTATCTAAACGTCCATAAAGACAATAAATCGCTTTCTGTGCAGCTTGAAGCGTCTGAGTAGGGGCATCTTTCTTTTCTTCCACTATTCTTGGGATACGTCTGTGAGTTGCCTTAAGCTGCAGCATATCTCTTTCAGCAAATGCAGACTCTGAGGTTAAATTTTCATTCTTAATTCCTTCTGCAACTTCCACAGTAATGCCTCCCTTCTTTTTCTTCTTCTTCCTTGCTTTGAGAAGTTCTGAAGAATCAGTGGTACTGTGTTCACATTTACTGCTCAAAACTGTTTGAGTGGGAGCCATAATTTCAGACATGGGGAAACCACACTTCCCAAGAAACCAGTAAAGAGGAAATGTGTTTTTAAAACAGAAGCATTAGAATGAACAACAGGAATATTAGACACAGAGAGACACAAGATAGGAGAGCTGACCTTTTGAGACTTTAGCATCAGTCACAGAGATTTATAAATGCAAGGAAAAAACATAGACAGAGAAACCCTGCAGTTATATCTGAAACTTTAGAAATCAGGCGTAAGGATATCATATAGACAAAGAAATCCTGCAGTTGAATCTGAAACTTTAGAAATCAGGCATAGAAATATCATAGACAGCAGGAAACTACTACAGAGAAAACTTGCAGTTAGATCTGAAACTTTTGACATCAGACATAGGAATATCAGACGGAACCTTGCAGTTAAATCTGAAACTTTAGATATCAGGCATAGGGATATCATACAGAGAAATCTGCAGTTAAATCTGAAACTTTAGATATCAGGCATTGAAATATTATAGACAGCAGGAAACTAATACAGAGAAAACTTGCAGTTAGATCTGAAACTTTTGACATCAGACATAGGAATATCAGACAGAACCTTGCAGTTAAATCTGAAACTTTGACATCAGACATAGGAATATCAGACAGAACCTTGCAGTTAAATCTGAAACTTTAGATATCAGGCGTAGGGATATCAGACAGAGAACCCTGCAGTTAAATCTGAAACCTTTGATATCAGGCGTAGGGATATCATATGTTGCAGAGAAACAAACTTTAGGGGATCTTGCAGGTAAACCTGGAACCTTAGAACCAATCATATGAAGAACTACAGATTGCAGGAAAAATCACAGTATGCAGTAACAAAATAATGGAAGCACTCTTGTCTTTTGAAATGGGAACCCTGTGAACAGCAGTGGTCCAACCAGTGATGCAGAGACAAGCCTTGTCCAGGGAATGAAAAGTCAGAGTCTAAAAGGTGGCTACAGGTACTGCAAGGGTTAACCCACGCACCGCACAAAAGAAAAATCTCAAAGAAAGGTGCACTAGTCTCTGCAGCAACAGTTCTAGTCTCAGCAAAAATGTTTTTTCGTTATGAACGCAATAATTCTTGCAGAACACTAAGCAACAAAAAAAAAACCTTCCCAACTGGGATTTCCAAAAAAGAAACGAAAGTACTTCTCTTCAACCATGCGGATGTGGTCTGCTGCAGCAGGCAGGAAAGGGTGCAGGCAGAAGAAAATCTGTTCCAGTGAGGTCCAGAAGTGGCCTTTGCTTTCTGTCACGGGAGACTCCTGTGGCGGGCAGGATCTCGGTGGCCAGAACAGCACGAGCGTAGTAGGGGTCACAAGCAGGGGTCCGAGGCAGGCGGCAGGTAGCGAAGTCAGGTACAAGCAGAGGTCCGAGGCACGCGGCAGGTAGCGAAGTCAGGAAACAAGCAGAAGTCCGGGACAGGCAGCAGGTAGCGAAGTCAGGTAACAAACAGAGGTCGGCAATGAGGAGACTGGAACAGGACAGGGGAGCAAGGACAGGTCTGGGGGCAGGGACTAAGAACAGGAACAAACAGGGACAATAAGTTACATAGGGGGCACGTCGCTTCACCATACAAACACATACAGAGTAACGGTAAACTACCTGGTGCAAGGGAGAACGCAAGACAACAACACACACATAATCAGATGATTACATAAAGCCCCCTATAATTGCACTCTAAATAGGTGACATTACTGGTACAATGTCATCTATGAGGAGGCCACTGAATAGCCTATTCCCTTAATAGGGTAAGCCGCAAAGGTCACACTCAAATAAAAATAAAAATTTTTAATCAATAATATTAAAAACGACGAGACACCATAAAAATGCATACACAATGCATAATAAAATCCCCAAATGTGTATAGGCACGAAGGCAGGCAGAGAACTAGCAATGTCCAGAGCCTAAGGATAGGCTGACGCGACGCTGCATAAATCCACACAGTATGTATGTGTGGTTGCGTACTAAAAATAATATAATAAATGGCATGCTGCAGTGAGTAATGGAGTGTAAAAACCCCTCCGTTAGGTGATATACAACCTGATCGCTGGCATGTCGACAGCTGAAGTTCCAGGAAGTGACCGGAGCTGATCGTGCCTACTCCCACAAGCCGCGTGGACGTCAACGTGATGACGTCACGCGTACCCCGACGTACGTTTCGCGCGTCACAGCGCGCTTTCTCAAGGGGGAGTAGTAACTGACATGGTATGGTTAGACCTTATATACACCTCCCTAAAGGGGGAGGGGCGGGCGACGGATGCGAGAAAATCGTATACTCGTATCATAGGAACACATAAGCCCTGACGTAACAATAAAGGAATCAATGGGAAGAAGGGGAGGGATGAGGTAGAATGGGAAAGGACATATGAATAATTACCACAGTAATTCTATAGAAGGCATGCACACATTGGCAACTAACATGTAGCAATTAGTCAGTATTGGAATAGCCTTGATATAGTTCTACAGACCAATGAAATGCATCAAGTGGGCACATATGAATAGCCTCAGTGTATAAGACACTTGGCAAGAGGCAGAGAAAATCAAAGGGCAATTAGAGGCAGAGAGGTACAGGAGCAAGTATATGTATGTTAGATGTAGGATTGGACTACTCTGGGCGAAGCCGCCTAAAACGTCAAAATGGCTCCTACTAGGCTGGTGTTAATAAATCCTGTATACCTGGATCCCTCTAACCCCATTTGGTACAGCAGGTCAGGCACATATGGATAGTCTCAGTGTGATAGACACTTAACAAAAGATAAAGTAAGCCAAAGGGCAAATGATGGCAAAAAGGCACAAGGGCAGATATATGTATGTTTATGTAGGATTGAACTACTCTGGGCGAAGCCGCCTAAAAAGTCAAAACGGCTCCTACTAAGCTGATGTTAATAAATCCTATATGCCTGGATCCCTCTAACCCCATTGACAAGAACGAGGAGAAAATAAACCTTCATTGGTATAGGTGGAAGCACACGCGGTGCCCATGGCGGTACTTTGAATTTGGTGGTAAATCTTTGAGTTGAACAAAAAGAAATTCCTGGTTAAGACGAAGTTCAACAGCTGCATAACAAAATCATTATGTGCCCGTGCATGTGTGTCTCTAGCCCGGAGAAAATGTTCCACAGCTTTAAGTCCAGATGAATGAGGTATGCTTGTGTACAGACTTTCTACATCAATCCCTACTAGTAGGGTGTCCTTGTCTACAGTGACATCCTCCAGTTGCAGCAAAAACTGTAGACAAGGACACCCTACTAGTAGGGATCGATGTAGAAAGTCTGTACACAAGCATACCTCATTCATCTGGACTTAAAGCTGTGGAACATTTTCTCCGGGCTAGACAATACGTGGGCAAAACTCACAGAGCATTCAAGGTACGCATTTTAGAACACCTTGGTTCCATTAGGAACAAACTTGACACATCTGTTGCCAGGCACATAAATGAGGAACATCAGGGAGATTCTTCCAATCTTGGGTTTATTGGTATAGCTCATGTACCCTGGGGACCACGCAAGGGCAACTGGGACATGAAGCTACGCCAATGCGAATGCCGATGGATACATGCATTGAAGACACTGGCACCACATGGCCTCAATGAAGGTTTTATTTTCTCCTCGTTCTTGTAAATGGGGTTAGAGGGATCCAGGTATATAGGATTTATTAACATCAGCTTAGTAGGAGCCGTTTTGACTTTTTAGGCGGCTTCGCCCAGAGTAGTTCAATCCTACACAAACATACATATATCTGCCCTTGTGCCTTTTTGCCATCATTTGCCCTTTGGCTTACTTTATCTTTTGCTAAGTGTCTATCACACTGAGACTATCCATATGTGCCTGACCTGCTGTACCAAATGGGGTTAGAGGGATCCAGGTATACAGGATTTATTAACACCAGCCTTGTAGGAGCCGTTTTGACGTTTTAGGCGGCTTCGCCCAGAGTAGTCCAATCCTACATCTAACATACATATACTTGCTCCTGTACTTCTCTGCCTCTAATTGCCCTTTGATTTTCTCTGCCTCTTGCCAAGTGTCTTATACACTGAGGCTATTCATATGTGCCCACTTGATGCATTTCATTGTCTGTAGAACTATATCAAGGCTATTCCAATACTGACTAATTGCTACATGTTAGTTGCCAATGTGTGCATGCCTTCTATAGAATTACTGTGGTTATTATTTGTATGTCCTTTCCCGTTCTACCCCATCCCTCCCCTTCTTCCCATTGATTCCTTTATTGTTACGTCAGGGCTTATGTGTTCCCTATGATACGAGTATACGATTTTCTCGCATCCGTCGCCCGCCCCTCCCCCTTTAGGGAGGTGTATATAAGGTCTAACCATACCATGTCAGTTACTCCTCCCCCTTGAGAAAGCGCGCTGTGACGCGCGAAACGTACGTCGGGGTACGCGTGACGTCATCACGTTGACGTCCACGCGGCTTGTGGGAGTAGGCACGATCAGCTCCGGTCACTTCCTGGAACTTCAGCTGTCGACACGCTAGTGATCAGGTTGTATATCACCTAACGGAGGGGTTTTTACACTCCATTACTCACTGCAGCATGCCATTTATTATTTAATTTTGGTACGCAACCACACATACATACTGTGTGGATTTATGCAGCGTCGCGTCAGCCTATCCTTAGGCTCTGGACATTGCTAGTTCTCTGCCTGCCTTCGTGCCTATACACATTTGGGGATTTTATTATGCATTGTGTATGCATTTTTATGGTGTCTCGTCGTTTTTAATATTATTGATTAAAAGGTTTTTATTTTTATTTGAGTGTGACCTTTGCGGCTTACCCTATTACGGGAATAGGCTATTCAGTGGCCTCCTCATAGATGACATTGTACCAGTAATGTCACCTACTTAGAGTGCAATTATAGGGGGCTTTATGTAATCATCTGATTATTTGTGTGTTGTTGACAAACAGGGACAAGCCAGATTACCAGCAAGGACTTTTACTGTGAACAGACTTCTATAATACAGGTACAGGTACAGAAACAGATCAGGAATCAGAGGCATGTGCATTAGGAGTCTGACTTCAAGCAAAGGCAATTGAACCAACCAGGAAGCAGAAGCTATGAAGGACAGAGACAGGAGCAACAAGAAGACAGACAGACAGAGGAGCCCAGAGGAAACAGAAGACAGCAGCACACCCAGTGGACAAAGAAGAACTATGGCTAGGCAGGAGGTCTAGGAGACCCTGACACACATAAACAACATAGCAAAGCGTCGTAAGAGCGTATATATATAATATTATACTATATAATATATTATTTATTATGTTATATTATATATATAATACAGTATATACACTGTATAATTTATGTGTGTGCTGCGTATCTTATTGCCTGCATAAAATATTTGGTGTATTTTAGTGTTAAAAATGCCTTCAGGACCGGAACCTTTCATTTAAACAGTGTTCCTATGGGAAAAAGTGTTTCGCTTTACAACATTTCGCTATTCAACGCCATTTTGAGTAACACATTGTGTCGGATAACCGATGACTGCCTGTATTTTATTTTATCAATGATGTTGCATTTTGCAGTATAATTACAGTAGACTTGCATATATAATTAATTATGTTAAGAAACAAAACAAATATTAATAGCTTTTATTCTATATTTATTATTCAATACTTTCAACTTTTGATAGGCTTGCTCTGCTATTCATACAGCTTGTCGAAATATTACACTCACACAGACAAAGACGGGCTAATAGTAGCTTCCTTAAAAAACAAAGACACATTAACTTTGAGCCTTGGGTTCTTGGCTGAACAAATCTGGTGATTTGGAATGGGAGGGGAAAGAAAAAGGCAAATTAGTTGACCAGATAAAAACAGTTTCAATCAAGGAGTAAAAGTTAATGCACTATACAGTACACTGGAGAACTTAATCCCAGCGTCTTAACCCAGTTGATAGCGCTAGCAAGAATATAGGTAGTTGAGGCGGTATGTTTAGGGTCATTGTCCTGGAAGAAACGGTGACCACCAGAAGGGAAATCAAGCCTAATGTATTCAACAATACGGGTGACAATTTGCTCTTGAAAAAATAGTTTATCCATGATTCCTGGAACAATATAAGAAAAATGTAACATTAGGGTACAAAATACACTACGGTTGTACAGTGCTGTAACGCTTGTCCTGCCAACAAGCCAGACGAGACCCCAGGACTGAGGTGGAAAGGAGAATTACCACACACCAAACAATAAACAGGGGCATGGCCGGAGTGTGGAAGTAGCGTAGTTGGTCCAGGAAACAAAAATAGAAAGAGTACAGTACTTGCCAACTCCAGCGTAGAAGGGTAGAGTCCGTAAGCCAATGGTCAAGGTGTAGGGAGAGCAGCGTGGTAGAGTGTCCATAAGCCTGGGTCATGGAGCATAGAGAGCAGCGTAGTAGAGGTCCATAAGCCGTGTCCAATGGATGTAGAAGACTGCAAGGTAGAAAGTCCAAAGCCAAATCCAAAGGGTTCCAGAGAGCAGCGTAATCAAAGTCCAAAGCCAAGGGTCAAAATCCATGAGGTCAGCAGAGAATCCAGGGATAGGAACAGGAACTGAAACACAAGAGAGCCAGGCAAAAGCAGACAGCACCAAGGTACAGAAGCAATGCAGAGCAATGTGGTAATGGCGAGGGGAGACTAAATAGTGGGCTGGGACCTATCAGAGGAAAGGGAGGAGTGGAGGTGCGGCCCAAGGGAAGCCCCGATAGGGGTGAAGAGTCTGGGGGGCGGACCTGGTGGAGCAGGGGCAGGGAATCGCGCCGATGCGCGTGCCGCACCTGAGGAGGCGGGGTCAGGTTCCCGGCACCAGGAAAGGGAAGCCTGGGGCGTGCCCGTAAGGGTGACGCGCATGAGCCGGAAGTGAGGGAGCAGCCGCGGGGGAGATGCCGAGGGCCAGGGCACGCCGCCGGGGACCAGTGGCAGCGGGGAGAACAGGTAAGGAGGTGCTGGTAGCGGGAGTCCCCACAGCGCGGGTCCTTACAAGTGCATAAGACTACAGCATGTGACTTTACACATTATTTTACCCTCAAAGATGATTATGCATCCTGGTCCCACACATGCATCTTCAGTGGGTGCTTGGGCTACGGCTTCAGATATAGGTGTCCTTTTTTGTGGAATGCAAAAGTGGCAAATCTCTCAAGAGCTACAGTTGTCTCGTCAGAAAAGATGACATCCTGAAAGTCTCACCACTTTCTATACATGCCCATGCTTGGTCCACACTTTACCTTGTTGGCATCCCTTATCATTGGATACACTCTGTAATGAGAAGGGATAATTTTACAGGTACAGTAAAACAACACTTTTACCTACTGTACAGTACTAACTACAGCACTCTTTATACAGTACTATTGCAATATACTGAGCTTTATTACTACTGTATACTGTACTATCAAGTATTCGCGTGGGGTAATACTACTATATACTGTACTTTATTTAGTACTATATGCAATATACAGTACTGTACAGTACTTTGTTACAGTAAGACACTTACTTTACACGTTCATATTTCCATCCCAATTGGCGTCTCATCACGATGATGATCTCAGATGCAGTCATATTGTGGCCATTCTCTAGAACAGTCTTGACTCTTGCTGCACAGCGCTCATCTTTATTCGCATTATCTTCGCTGATTTCATCCACCATATGCTTTGTAGTCCTACAGTGTAAAGGAAAAGAGAACAATTTGTTACAGTAGGCCCAAAATTAAGTTAACGCAAATACATGACATGCAGTACTGTATACAGTATTCTACAATAATTGCAAGGAAAAAAGTAAATACACAAATGCATTTTGATAGGCAAGAAGTTTCTAGAGTAATACTACAGTACAATATATTACTTCATAAGCATCTAGAGCTTCTCTAACATATACTTATTGAACATACGAACATCTTGTATCATAACGATTGACTCCTAGTGTTGCAAAGTTTAACATATACATTAGTTTGACTTACTCAATTAATTGTCTCTATATTACTGTGCTTAAAGATTCAGTTCAATACCCACTGATACGTGGACTTTGAAGTACGCATGGAGATCATATGGTGACAAGTGTAATAGTTTTTTGCACTTTAAAAACAGCAAGTTCACATAGCTCACACTTAATGAACAGAACTCACTTTACCTGTGGCAAATCCCACTTCTGTGATAAGCTTTGTCAATAATCATATGCCATTCGTCTGAACGCTGTACTCCGATTGAGATAATTGAGACAGAGAGCGTCTGCTGCTATTGAGTATTGTCTTACAACTTGGGCTGCTTTACCTGCAAATGGGGCATGTGTTAAGTACAATTAACATATACTTACTGAACATACAAACATCTTGTGTCATAAAGATTGATTCCTAGTGTTGCAAAATTCAATATAGACACTAGTTTGACATACTTATTTAATTGTCTCAATATTACTGTGCATAAAGATTCAGTTCAATACCCACTGACACGTGGACTTTGAATTACGCATGGAGAATATATGGTGACAAATGAAATATTGTTTTGCCCTGTAAACAGCAAGTTCACTCAGCTCAGACTCAATGAGCAGAATTTACTTTACCTGTGGCGAATTTCAATTCCATGATAAGCTTTGTCAATAATCATATGTCATTCCGTCTGAACGCTATACTCCCAAACAGGATATTATGGGGATTATCTTGTCCAGGGATGATCTTGAATTAATGAATTGTAGTAAATAGGATTTGATTAGACACCAGTAGATTCTCTCTGGATATCTATTTTTCCCTTATACATCATGGTTCATATCTCACCAGAAGGCTTTTAGATTTCACTTTGTAAATATTTAGCACATTGTTTAGTGATTAATAACATTTTATTGTTTTTGATAATTTGAGGGTTTTGACCAGTCTCTTTGTTTACAAATTATATCACTTTGCCGTGTGATTTTCTGTAAGTAATCAATTTGCTGATTTAACTGTACCTTCTCTTGGTCTATTTAAGTAGAGTGCAAACATTGGGGATACTTGTCTTCTTGTTTTCTCTAACTAGAATTTGTTTGTAAGAAAAAATAGGCCAATTTTTGTATCTACTTTGACTACTGCTAGCAATTTAATTCATCAAACGTTGAAGCAACACTGGCACCTTCTCACTGACAAACCAATTCTAGTTAAATGGTAGAAAAATCATCTATGTTGGCCAACAAACAGGGTCGTAACAGCTCTGATTACTTGGTGAAAGCTGCTAATCTGAAACATTACACATCAGTCTATAACAATATATCAGACAATTTTTCACTCATCCACATCAGGGCAATAAAATTAACATCAAACAACACATAATCTGTACTCCTACATACATTGTTTACTTAATTAAATGCCCTTATGGATTCATCACGTAGGCAAAACTACTAAAGAATTAAGGACTCTCTTAATAGAACACAAAGGTACAATTAAAAAACGGCACAGAACCAACAGTACTTATTCAACACTGTAAAACACATATATACACAGTGACTCAATTAAGAGAAGTTGCTAAATCCACAGGAGGAACAGAGAGAGGCACTTTATTATTAAGATTTCTATATTCATAATAATAATTTTTATTTCTTAAATTTTCATTTTTTTGTGCTTCTTTTTCATATTTCACAATCTTTTATTTTTTCTATTTTCATAATTTTTTACAGGGATGTCACCAGATTGCTCACATGTGCCTAAAAGGAATTCTTCATTCTTCATTATCAATGCTCTCTATACACCCACATATATAGTTCATTGTATATAATTAAATCTTATATTTAGACATCAAGTAGTACACATGGCTTTGGTGTTGAAAAATAGTTGCCTTTATTCAAAGGCACATACCACACAGCAAGCGACGCTTCAGGCCCATACACGGCCTTTCGTCAGGTAGGTGTGACCGTGATGGACCTGAAACTTTGCTTGCTTTGTGGTATGTTCCTTTGAATAAATTTAACTATTTTTCAACACCAAAGCCATGTGTACTACTTGATGTCTATTTGGATGTACTACTTATATATAAGTTATATGCTTATCATGGTATTGAGTGCTGCCCTTTTTTTGTTTGTTCCTGTATATTGCTGAGTGCGACCACACCCTATGAGGTTAACCACCTTTATAGCTGAAGAAAACAATTACGTTTGACTCTGTGCTGTGGTTTTTTTGGGATACTGCACCCTTGCTTTTTTAGCATGCTAGTGGGTGCAATAATGTATGCTACTAACGAGTTGCTTAGAGCTTGTATCAACATAACATGTGTAGCCTAGTGCTCCTTGGTGGGAACAGGGGTTAAACTCCTGCACAGGGCCTAGCTTGCACGTTGCAGCCTGGATGGATACCATGTTATCATATCCAGGTGCAGGCCTAACAGCAGTTTGGAGTGTCATGCCTGGGAGGGTACTGACTGGATAACATGCAAGTAGTGTGATGCCTGTCAGTACCTGGACCTGCCCTGTTATGGTGCAAGGTTACCTACCCCTCCCCAGGTATAAAAGCTGCCACTCCACTAAATTGTGTTGTTTCTGTCCCCTCCCTCTGTGGAGTGGGAGCTATTTCACTTTACCCCATCAGGGGGTAAGGGGGTTAAGGATGGGCGCTTGGGGCCTCAATCCCCTTGAGCCTAATCCAGGGAAGGAGGAGAATGGAATGGCTGTGAACATCTTAATAAACACCGGTTATACCAGCATATGCCTGTGTGTGTTTATGGAGAAGGAGGGCTTGTGGGGAGAACTCCTGTCCCTGGCAGGAGTCCTGCAAGATGGAGGTGCTGTACTGGAAGATCTGAGCTAAGAACTTGTCCTGCTCCCTATACCATCTGCGGAGCACTCAGTCTGCTGTGAGCCAACAGGTATGCACCACCACACTGGTAACATGTGGCACTTATCCCAGGGGAGCAGATCTCCCTTTGGGGGGTGAGGGGGGATGGATAATGGTGCTACACATTTATTAAACATGAACAGGAAACTAAAAGTTGATACAAGATACTAAAATTTAGTATGAAAAGTTGCTGCTTTATGATTCAATACATTTGGAGCACTATTTGTTGCTATTTCAACCATTTTGAGATAATTTAGGCAAGTAAGCTAATCCCCATCTGAAAGGAGAATGTGAGAACTAGATTCCTACTGTACCATTTACAATCAATGCAAGCACAAATTAGATTAATAAGATATGTATCTGTTAAATAGATTTCTCCTTGAAGTTCAGTGTTGAGAAGGTTAATCTCAGCAAGCAATGATGAGTCCTAATCAGCCAGCGTGCTGTATTTTCCAGTGACTGCCTGCAGTGAAACACCTGCTTGGTGGCTTTGCCGCTTGCAAGAACATTTCCATCACTGGAGCATTCATGGACCAAAGAGCATGTACATACGGCCAGTTGCACCTTGTTAGCAGGGGGCATGTACTAGGGAATCAGTTCTATGTAGGATGCAAGATAAATAATTCTGATCAAATGACAATAAAGGTTATAGTATATGAGCCGAGGTCCACCCATTTTACTAAATGGGATGAAGTAGGCTGACAAGTCACATATTCGCACAATTACTCTATTTCTACAATATCCTCTCACCCAACATGCAGTACCTCTCATATGCATATGCTTTTGTATGTAGATTAACTTTTTCCCTACTCAATTAACCCTGAAAACATTGTCTGACAATGTGTTGAACCCAGAGGAATGCCTACTAGAGTGAGGGTGAACAGAGGTTTTCGGTTAGCTACTTTGGCACAGTTTATGGCGGCCATGACTGTCAAGGTGGTATCTACAGTAGTGACGACAAACAAAAGCTAAAGTGAACACAGTTCTATTTAGGGCATGATAAACATTGTAATAGGCTTCAATTTTTTGGTGCACCAAGTATGTCTTCATCAATCCAGGAAGCTGCGAAGGAGGTTTCAACGTTAAAGGTGTTTATTGCTTAAACACCGAAAAGCAATAGCATCTCTTAAACAGCAGTAAAACACAAACACAAACATGAAAATAAAGGTTTACCTTCTTAAGTTCTTGGCACTTACTAAACAATAAATATGTCCTATATATCAGAGCAGGAGGCTGCTTCCTCTGTGCTATAAACAAACACAAATATATTAGCTTGACAGCCTCAGGTCTTATGGGGAGAGAATACCTCTGTTTTTCAGGCTTTTTTTCTTCCTAATCTGTCCGTTCACTCCCTTTCCTTCTTTCTATCAGGGGAGAGAGTGGAGTCAGTGCTAAGGCCTTTAAAACCTCTGTCACAGGTATCTTGAGGTCAAGCAGGTCTCTGTCTGAACTCTCCACTTGTACAAATTGGGGTGAATCTGCTATTTTTCTGTAATCCACCACAATACCTTTACCAAGACCATCAAGCCACAATCACCATTTTTAAGTGTGTTTATGACAAGGAACTCTGAGTTTCTTGAAACAGGTTTGTCTCTGTCTTACCACCAGGAGTAACCTGCCCTTTTCTTCAACAATAACTTAAATCTTAAACCAAGGTGGTCACCCTGCACATGTACAGTAGAACTGCAGTATGATACCTGATACTCGTCAAACCCTCCCCAAAAAAATTTTATCACAGGAGATTGTGGCGTTTTACTATTTTTAGACCACCTTTGGTTTTTAGCTATGCTGCAAAGATCAAACTCTTTCAACTACCATCACAAAAATCTTTTAAATAACACTGAGGCATAATAACATTGATCTACCATTGTGTAACATATCTGCAAGTAGCAATGTAATATTAATGGCACGTTGTGAACATTGTTATGTGACAAGGCCTTTGTGTGCTTGGAGATAAACCTTGAACAATAATGAATCTGGCTGTGATAAAGATTTTTTTAATGGCAAAATTAATCTGTGTGTTAAGCCTGAACGTTGAATTTTTAATTTCTTGTGTGCATGAAGAAAAAATACATGTACAAACAATTAACAAAGAGCAGAAACTGCATAATACAGTTGACATTAAAGAGCTTGGTTGTTGCATATGAAGATACAGTACCATCCTAGAGAAGCATTGAACTGAAGTGAAACCAAACATTGCAGATGTTTCCTGAACTGCAACTGAACGCATACTTCCAGGAGTTTTTGGGGAATACAAATTGAAACTGGTGAAGTTGTAGGAAGGCACTACTGAAGGTCTCATCACAGGAAATGTGCTGAAAAAAGGTATATATAATGAATATACTGAAAAACAGGGGAAAGTGCACACTTAGATTTAGCTACGGTAGTTGGTACGTGACATCTGACAGGGGGCATGGAGTAACAGTGGGAATGAGACAATGTTTGGAAGCACTCCTGCTGACTGCAGACTTAATCAATAGAGATCCGCTATGTACAAGGTACATTTAGTATCTGCCTAATTATAGCTTATCTATCTCTTAGCTACTACAGCTATAGTCTTAGTATTGGTATACTTTGAGAGCCTGACAAGTGGTTTGCCACCAACCAGCACCACTCGCATACATTGGACTAGAATCGCAGTCAACATCCTGAGATCTACAGTATATGTATGAATATACATATATAGAGAAGTTTGAATCGTACACCAGTACATTAGGATAACCAGGCAAAGGACGTATTGCCAGTCGCTATTGCATCTCCATGGCATACATATCAATAGAAGACTCTACTGGCTATCCACCTATGTTAATCTTACAGGCACTTGTGATATACAGGGGTTAAAACAGGCCAGCCCTGCTTCCTAAGATATGTTTGCATTATGCTAGACATCTTTCTACATACTGTATGCACTGGAAGATTGTTTGACAGGCATTGCGTACAGACACATCCTAACTATTCTACTACACAGGGTTGTGGATGTGTACCCTAGTATTCTATTACACAGGGCTCACTGCTAGAGCTACTGCCCACAATAACGAAGGTTGTGGGGTTTAATCTGTTGACCCTGACACCAGTACCCCATTTCTTAGTCACAGGGTGCCCTAGACTTGTCAACTCACTATAGTTCTTATGGAAATCCTTTTAGAAACTGTGGGGTGTGATTCATTTAAATATACTTTGCTGGCCTTATCAGCATATCTCTCAGGTGTGCTCCTTTTTGCACACAGAGGTCTCTCCCTACAGTATGTTATTTAGAGAGAGGTTTGTGGAGATATATATACAACGTGTGATAGGCACTAATAAAATAGGGCACAAGGACACAAATCTGCGAATTGATTTTTAGTGACCGGGAAAAAACAGGCTTATACCTCTACCAGCCTTGTCTCTAGGAATGATAATAATAATAATAGCATGTTCTTGTATAGCGCTTAACAGAGACATTTTGCAGGCACGTTCTTGTTGCACGTAGCGCTTTACAGTGACATTTTGCAGGCACAGGTCCCTGCCCCGTGGAGCTTACAATCTATGTTTTTGGTGCCTGAGGCACAGGGAGATAAAGTGACTTGTCCAAGGTCACGAGGAGCTGGCACCAGGAATTGAACCAGGCTCCCCTGCTTCAAGCTCTCCGTGCCAGTCAGTGTCACCGAGCCACTCCCTCTCCCTGATAGATGTGTGATAGATATTGTCGGTACATTGTAAACTATATTGGTTGCTAACACCCACTAACCATTCCCCACCCCCCGCATAAGCATTTTAGTCACTTTTTTATAACATTATTTTACTTAATTTTGATTAAACTTTATGTTTTACGTATCTTAATATATCTTACACAGTAACTAGGGTACATGTCCATAAACAACCCTGTACCAACTAGCTAAATCTAAGTGTGTGCACACACAAGTGGTGTCCTGGAGTTTCTTTGCCCAGTTTTGCAGCAAATTGAAACTGGGCCTTAGCAAAATGTTTGGCTATCCATACAGATAAAACACAGTTCAAGCCTGGCATGTATTTTTGAGACAATAATATGTGCCTTTCCCCGGAGAAGAAGGATCAAAATGAATTTGCTGTGCAGAAAGAAGGGTTGAGGACTTCTCCATTCTGCTGCCTATTGTACTGTATGGTGGTTTTATATCCCTAACACAAAAGGTGGAGTGTTCTACACTCAGTGTTTCTTTACAGAAGAAAGTCAGGGAGAAAAAAGGGAGTAGACTATAGAAGCACTGAAAGTATATTATATTATAAAAGTGCAACATATTTATTAAGGACACAATTCATATAAAAATGATGAAAGTACGATATATAAAACCGCACATGTAAACACATAGCCGAGAGTAAAATGCATTTATAGAGCTAATTAACCTTCAGGGATAATTATAAATGTTATATAAACAAAATATATAGACAGACTGTAACTCATAACCACATAAAATGTCACTTCTTGGTCCAGTAATCTTTCAATCTGCATGCAATAAGTCTGTAATGATCAACAGAACAATAGCACAGTAACCCCTGAAGGCACGCTGTGAGGAATGGGGTACTGGTGTCAGGCCCAAAAGAATTAGAACCCACAACCTTTGTTATTTTGGGCAGCAGCTCTAACAGTGTGTGCAAAACCAGCTGAAGACTAGTCATCAGCACTGTCAAATAATACTTTTGAGCTCTACTTCTCACACCTGTAGCTCCCGCCCACTGGCTTCCTTTAGAAGCAGACCACTTGCACTTCCTGGTTGCCATTGCCAGTTCAATCTTCCTAGTGCCCAAAAAGGAGCACACCTGAGATACATATGAGATATGCTAACAGCTGGATTAGTTACAATCACTGTCATGCTGCTTGACTTGTCAACTTAGTGTAGTTCTTATGGAAATTATTTTAGGAAGTGTGGGATGTGAGTTATTTAAATATACTTTGCATATTTTATTAGCATGTTTCCCAGATAGATACGTAAGTTTCATTTTTGTCTGTGACCCAAGTGTGGGTTGGAGGACATACTCTTTTGTGAACCACTTATACGTGTACAAAACAGTTTTTTTTGTCTGACTTCTGCCACAGCCATAGGGTTTAGTAGAAGAAACTAAGGGGCATATCCACAGAGCTTTATTAAATCAGGAAAAATAACGTAATGTTACATAAATAGGTAACAAACATTAGCTTTCCCTGAGCTTAACGGACATTCACAAATCTAATACTAAATCTCATTCCACATGTCCTAAGAGGATTTCCATAGCAGTGACAGCTCAACAGTATGCTGTGAGAGTGGTGCTCCATATCAGCTGGTTTAGCTCACACCGCTTGAGCTCCTGCGCAGAATAACAAATGTTGTGGGTTCTAATTCTGTTGAGCCTGACACCAGTACCCTATTTATTAGTCACAGTGTGCCCTAGACTTGTTAACTCACTATACTTCTTATGGAAATCCTTTTATAAAGTGTGGGATGTGACTATTTTAAAGGAGTGGCTCAGTGAGTAAAGACACTAACTGGCACTGAGTTTGAAGCACAGGGACCTGGTTCAATTCCTGGTGTTGGCTCCTTGTCACTGTGCCTCAGGCACCAAAACGTAGATTGTAAGCTCCATGGGGCAAGGACCTGTGTCTGCAAAATGTCTTTGTAAAGCGCTACATAAAACTAGCAGCGCTATACAAGAACATGCTATTATTATTATATCTCTCAGGTGTACTCCTTTTTGCGTACAGAGGTCTCTCCCTATATTATTAAGAGGGAGGTTTGAGGGGATATATATACATCTTGTGAGAAGCACTAGTAAAATAGGGTACAAGGACAAAAATATGCAAATTGATTTTTAGTGATCAGGGAAAAATGAATATTCCTTTTTGAGACTGATCCACTGATTAAAGGAACTGGCCAATCTGTTGAGAACTCGAATTATGGGCAAAATTTCAAACATCTCAAGATATTCTTAGGTAATGCAACGTTGGATCCTTTTGGAATCAACAGACAGCACGAATACTCCCTTGTTGCCCAGCCTGCTGAATTCCTAGCTGCGCAGAGGTAACCCGTAAGTACGGAGCTCTGCCAGTAGCCTGGAGAATAGCAGCTGCCGGACCAGGGAATCCCCATCCGTAGAAAAGGATTTTGTCACATCCGGGTCATCATCCTCTGACGTCACATCCGGGAACATCGGAGACCGCCACCCACCGCCACCCCAGAAACGAGTGGGAACCACTTGAGGCCACGACCCAGAGGGCCAACACTCCAGCGAAGGGAAGAACATCTAGGTGGTAACATCGGCTCACCCTCCCCTCTGACCCCAGGACTACTAAGAGGACAACAGAGACAGATAGAAGGGATTTCTCCCAATCGGGCACAGCAGCAGCTACAATCCACTACAGGAAATACCCTGCTTTTATCTATTTCCTGTCATTTATGTATTGAGTATTTTACCTCTATAAAGTTTGTGTTTGCTACTATTTGAGCCCTTTCTTTCTTTTTGAGGCATTTTGTTACACTACAATAATGTGACATTAAGCCTATGCTGATGAGCTATTGTTTTTGCATAAAAGTAGCTTTGTGGATACGCGTTAACCTCAAGTAAAATAATGTCCATTCCTGTTTTTGGTAACATCATGTCATTTGCCCTGATTTAATGGAGTTTAGTGTGTCTGTCCCTGGGGGTAACAAAGTATGTACAGTATAAAG
This sequence comes from Ascaphus truei, assembly GCF_040206685.1. Taxonomy (NCBI): domain Eukaryota; kingdom Metazoa; phylum Chordata; class Amphibia; order Anura; family Ascaphidae; genus Ascaphus; species Ascaphus truei. Next base: position 101,625,523 of record NC_134488.1, read on the forward strand.
CAAACTGTTCCACGTTTTGTTGAAAATAGCCATGATAATAACTTACACAAAACATTTTACTATTTTTTTTATCATATAAAACAATTCAGTGAAACAAATGTTTTCTGTTTAGAGAGAACCATATCACAACCATAAATAATTCAAGTCACATACATAGAACTGTTATAAAAACTTTGGAATGGTGAAGACACATAAGAGCTTAATATAATGCATTGGTGGATTTATTTCAGTGCTCTTTGAAATGCAAGAATCAATGTACACTTTCTTATATTTCCTTTATTGCACCAGCTGTTTATGCAGAATGGAGACAGCCACTCTTTATAAAAGCAAACAGCATTAGGACCTCAGGGCTAACTCTGTACAAAGAGAAATACAAATATTCCTAAATCAGCCATCCACATACAGTACATTTTACTTAAAAAATTGCTCTTAGCAGATGTACACATAGTTCCAGACCACTTCAGTATGATTTTCACCAGCATTAAGTACAATATATGAAGTTGTTTAATGAGGGGAACTACCACTCCCACAATATTTTCTGCCTGCACTACTACATTGGGTCTTTGCTAAAGACGAAACGAGTCAACTAACCCTTAGAGGTTTCCATTATAACAAATTACAGGGTTGGCTCTAGGTCTTTGGAGCCCTGAACAGACAAAGCCATGGCAAGTTGTTGAGCAGGGGGTAGAGGGCACAGGCCCAATTGTTTGAGAAGTGGGGAGTTGACAGCAGTCTCTCTCGACCAGACAGTAGAAACCCAAATGTTGCTGCCTGCATCATTTAGAACTAGAATGGGGGAGATATGGTGCAACCCTGAAAAAGTTTGGGCTCTAAGTAACTTCTTAGTCTGCCTAAATGGTAGGGACACCATTGAATAAATAGATATACGGTACAAAATTAACACACATAGTACATAGAAAATAGAATTAAAAAAACAATATATTGCTCTCCGAAATGTTTCAAGCAGCAATACTCTCTTCTCAAATGTTTTTCTGTAAATGCTTACCTGAGCTGTTCCATGGTCCCCTGATGTCCGGGGGACCTGTCTCCTGCAATCCAACACCCTGCAAAAGTTGCCATGGAATCAGGACTCGCTCCCACTATCAACTATGAAATTGTGGTGGCTCCATTTCCCTTTCGATTGAGCTGGTTGCTTCATTAGAGATGTCAGCCTAATCTGCCTCTAGAAAATTAGCAAATGCCCATGGTTTATCTGGCACATCATGCGGGCACTCTAGAGATGAAACAGATTTAGTGACATTTTATGTAAGAGTAGTGTTTAACCTGCAACATGTGTAACATCAGCAGCAATTCTTCATTATTTCCACTGCTGTCATTTGTTTCCATCACCATTATTTATTTTAGACCAGCAGCCTTGAGATAGATTTTGTTAGTAAAAAATATAATAAAAAAAACAGGCATTCTGTTATTTATGGTGGGACTTTGAGTCTGCTGTCTGATAAAGAAAAAGAATATCAACTGCTCATGAGTAGGGAAGGTCTAAGTTCCTAAGTACAGAAATAGTGACTGCACAGCATGATACATTAAAAATAAATCCAAGATCCTTTATCTTAGATACCCAAGAAACAGGCAAACCAATTGAAAACACGACTATCGTTTTTTTTGTTTTTTTAAGTTAAAAAAAGATTACTGTCCACTTTTCTGCATGTTTCATGGTTGATTTCAAGGCTTTAGAGAAATATCAGAGTGGAAAATTGCTAAGCATGTACTAAGCTGCCTATTTCACAGCTATGGACAGTGGTCTTGTGTTGATCCTGTCTTTGCAGGCATGAAATCACTATGTCAGAGGAAGGTAGGAGAGAGGTCAAACCTGTTCTGCCTTGTATGACTCGGTAAGGATGTGAAACAAACCTGACACCACCTTTTTACACAGCTTATTTACTACACTGATGCGGGTAACAGAGTATCTCTTCACTGTTTCCACATTAATGGTTTACCTCTAGTCGGTATTTCCTTAACATTTTTATGGAGACAGAAAAAGGGGGATGGGGGAGCACAGGTGGAATGGTATACAATATGAATTCAGGTGTGTAAGACTCTGTACTGCTGGTGTGGGTGATATGAATCTATAAAAAGTCTCAAACACTCACACGGCCTTGTGCGAATGCGTACGCATCAAGGTATCTTTATGTCCTATGTTCTTTTCTTTAAGGATCTCGTCTGTGCGTTTCTTTCTTCGTTGGTGTTGATTCGCCTGTTTTGTTCTGTAGTACTCCACCTCTCGTCCGGGCTGGTTCTTCTGTTTCTTGTACTTGTCGTTACCCTCGGAATAAAAGAACACAGGTTGAGCAAAAATGAGACAACATTCAATGGGAATAGTCTAACCGGGGGTGATCTATAAAGTAGATGATAAATATTCAGTCACTCACACGGACATGTGTGGGTGCACTCTAGGGCTATGGTATCTTTTGGCTTCCAGGATTGATCCCACTGCTCCAAGTTGCAAAACCTGGCTCAGTGGCAAGTGAATGATGGTGGTTGTAATTATAAATATAAAGTATTGTTACTCACACGGCCAAGTGTGAGTGCACACTTGGAAAGGTATCTTGAGTTGTTCCTGGTGTCCTGTGCTGGCGAGTTTCTAGCCACTCCTGTCCTGGATTCCTTGCTCCCAGGTAGGTAAATGAGGATATAAGCCCAAGGTGCCAGGCAGAAACTTTATTGAAGTGATAAATAAATAAACAAATAAAACAATAAAAACAGGGGTATGTAGCAAACCCTCCGCTTGCTCAACTCGTGAGCTGCGGTATGGGAAGGGGTGGGAGGCCAGTCTCTGGGATGTTTAGCAGTCTCGTGGTGCTACAGTCGCTCGCTCCGCGTCCGGATGGAGCTCTGTACTTCCCTGTTCCTGCTCCCGACGGTGGCCGCAAAGGATCAGAATAGTGGGGGGATTTTGAGCAATGCGTTTCGCCCTATGGGCTTCCTCAGGCTCCGTAGTTAGCAACATTAGTTAACATTTTTATGAAATATTGGATGATGATCCTATGAATGTTTTCCAAAAGCATTGATTTCAACAGTTTTATAATAGGAGTATACAACTAAAACTGTGGAAACAATTAATATTGCCTTTTGGCTACAATCAGGCAATTACAATGGGAGATTAAGAAATCTCAACAGGTTGAGAGGTGTGCCCTTCAATATGTATTTTGACTACCTCTTAAAATTTCAGCCACTTTATGTTTTTAACATGTTGTCTTAACCCCAGTGAACTCTTACAGCCTAGAACCCTTTTTAGCTAGAGAAGATGGGTGGGATTGAAGGGCTCTGAAGTGCCAATAACATGAAAGGTCTATGGCAAAACTCTTCAACTGGTTCTCCCATGGGGCCAGATCAGAAAACATTTAGGAGTAGAAGGGCCACAAGGTGATTGTAATGTAATTTAAAATACATTTAAAGACTTGATTATGATTATATTTCAACATTTTGCAATTATTTATAACATCTGTACATATATAATTTACATTATCTTAATTACAATTGAGTTTTGAGCTGGAAGAATTGTACTTAGCTGCCTGAGCAACTAGTATATGGGGAGTCCACACTTAATAATGCCCCAAACTGCACCTTATCATGGGTGGTTTAGCTGCCAATTACTGCAGGAGCTTCCAAAGTCGCTCCCCACAATGCTTTGCATTCACAGCAACAAGGCATTGTGGGGTGTGACTTTGTAAGCTCCCACAGTAAATGACAGCTATACCACCCATGCTATCTGTACACACTCACATGCAGTTTGGGGTCTTATTATCTGACCATCATCTCATCTCATTCTCTTTATCTCGCTTCTCCCCTTCTCCACCTCCATCTACCCCCCGGGTTCTGCAGAAACCTGCGCTCTATTCACTTACCTGACTTTGAGTCCACTTTACACTCTTCCCTCTCCTCTCTCAGCTCTGCTACAGACCCTGACAACCTGGTCAGAAAGTACAACTCTGTATTGTCCTCGTCTCTTGATCTACATGCCCCACTTTCTCTCTGCCGCCCTCGCCCTTCTAACCCTAGACCCTGGCTAAATTCCCACACGCGCATGCTGCGTTCCTCCACTCGTTCCTCTGAACGCCTCTGGAGGAAGTCTCACACTCTCGCAGACTTCCTTCACTACAAATTTATGCTATCCTGTTTCAACTCTGCCCTCTCGCAAGCTAAACAAGCCTACTTTTCTGCACTAATCAACATGCACAAGTCTAACCCACGCCGACTGTTCTCTGTCTTTGATACTCTACTCAAACCACCCTCAGCTGCCTCTCCTTCCTCCATCTCCGCTCAGGACTTTGCTGACTATTTTAAGGAAAAGGTGGAATCCAGACGGCAGAACATCCCCTCTGTTTCTTCCCCCCATCCTACACCTCTTCCTAACTCTCCTCCTGCCTTCCTTGAGTCTTTTTCCACTGTCTCAGAGGAGGATGTGTCGCTGTTGATCTCCTCTTCTCCCTGTACCACTTGCCCTCTTGACCCCATTCCCTCCCATCTCCTAAAACCTCTAGCTCCTACTATAATCCCTATGCTTACACACATTTTTAACTCCTCCCTCTGCTCTGGAACCTTTCCATCCTCTTTCAAACATGCAACAGTCATACCATTACTCAAAAACAGCAAGCTTGACCCTACCTGTCTTTCTAACTATCGACCTGTCTCCCTCCTGCCTTTTGCCTCTAAACTACTTGAACGTCTTGTATTCTCTCGCTTGCTTCATTTTCTCAACACCTATTCTCTCCTAGACCCTCTACAATCTGGCTTCCGCACTGCTCACTCCACCGAAACAGCCCTCACTAAAATAACTGACGACCTCCATGCTGCCAAAGACAGAGGTCATTACACTCTGCTCATATTACTCGACCTCTCTGCAGCATTTGACACCGTGGACCACCCTCTTCTCCTCCACATTCTCCATACTCTAGGTATTCGGAACAAAGCTCTATCCTGGATCTCATCCTACCTCTCCCATCGTACTTTTAGTGTCTGTTCTGCTAAAACCTCCTCCTCCTCTATTGATCTCTCTGTGGGGGTACCCCAGGGCTCTGTCCTGGGACCTCTTCTCTTTTCTCTGTACACACTCTCTCTAGGTGACCTAATAACATCTTTTGGGTTTAATTATCACCTCTATGCCGACGACACACAAATATACTTTTCAACACCTGACCTTACACCTGCTGTACAAACCAAAGTTTCTGAATGTCTCTCTGCTATATCATCCTGGATGGCCCTCCGATGCCTTAAACTCAACATGGCTAAAACAGAGCTCCTCATACTTCCTCCCAAACCTGGCCCTACTACCTCCTTCCACATTACTGTTGGAACTACAATCATTCACCCAGTAGCCCAAGCACGCTGCGTAGGGGTCACATTCGACTCCTCTCTCACATTCGCCCCTCACATTCAAAACATTTCTAAAACTTGTCGCTTTTTCCTCCGCAATATAACTAAGATACGCCCTTTCCTCTGTTGTTCGACTGCTAAAACTCTGACTCAGGCCCTCATTCTCTCCCGTCTTGATTACTGTAACCTCCTGCTGTCCGGCCTTCCTGCCTCTCACCTGTCTCCCCTACAACCTATCCTAAATGCTGCTGCCAGAATCACTCTACTCTTTCCTAGATCTGTCTCAGCATCTCCCCTCATGAAATCCCTCTCCTGGCTTCCGATCAAATCCCGCATCTCACACTCCATTCTTCTCCTCACTTTTAAAGTTTTACATTCTTCTGCCCCTCCTTACATCTCATCCCTAATTTCTCGGTATGCACCATCCAGACTCTTGCGTTCTTCTCAAGGATGTCTTCTTTCTACCCCCTTTGTATCTAAAGCCCTCTCCCGCCTTAAACCTTTTTCACTGACTGCCCCACACCTCTGGAATGCCCTTCCCCTCAGTACCCGACTAGCACCCTCTCTATCCACCTTTAAGACCCACCTTAAGACACACTTGCTTAAAGAAGCATATGAATAGCACTGTGGATATTCTAAACACGATACATAATGCTTGGCCCCCTGCAGACGCACTTACCAGAACTCCCTCCTACTGTCTCTGTACGTTCTCCCTACCTACCAATTAGACTGTAAGCTCCTAGGGGCAGGGACTCCTCTTCCGAAATGTTACTTTTATGTCTAAAGCACTTATTCCCATGATCTGTTATTTATATTATATTTATTTATTTGATTACCACATGTATTACTACTGTGAAGCGCTATGTACACTAATGGCGCTATATAAATAAAGACATACAATACAATACAATACAATGTGCTCCCCCCACAAACTCAGGACACTATACTGCATGGGATTGGTAAAACAGTTTTATTAGCAATAGCACTAGTCAGTTGAGAAGGCAATAATATTTAGTAATTAGGGGTGCACGGAACAAACAGGGGGTGCACAATGTAAAAGAAAGGATGGGAACCACTCTTCTACAAGATGTATTTGATGAGCATGTATTTCTGCAGCTCTCAGAGTCAGAGCAGCTGAAAAAAACCTGATATATTCTTTCAAGATATATGAGTTATTTGTATAGATCGCTCTTTTCGTTTTTGATCTTGATCTGTATCTAATATGGTATCTTTCAAGAGAATAGGTGGAATCATCTTCTAAAATAATAGTGTAAACCCGGGGTGCGCAAACTTTTTGCCCTGCGCCCCCCTGCCTGCTCTCCCCCACTGCTCGCGCCCTCCCTTACCTTGTCTCAAGCGTCAAATGACCCCACGGGGTCATGTGACGTCACATCACCCTGCGGTGTCATTTAACAATGCATAGCCATGGCATGCGTCGCACAAAGTCAAGGTAAGGGATCTTAGGCTGCGGTCCCAGTAATGTCTGTGACACGCGAGCCCGGCGGGGGGGTGGCGCGTGTCACAGCGCTAACCGCGATCTGCGGTCTGACAGGGAGAGGGGAGCTTGCGACGGGAGGGGGCGTGGTCGGGGATTTGCGGGGGCGTGGCCATTACGTCACGCGGCTGGTTCGCCCTCATTGGGTGAACCGCCGGTGGGGGCGTGGCCACGCCTCCGTTGCTAGGAGTAAACTCAATTTTATTGAGTTGGGAAAAACCCTGCCGCACGGCGCGGCTGCACCTTCTGCGTGACGGTGCGTAGTGGGCCCAGCCCCATTGAGGGGCGGTGCTTACACGCACAGCGCACACCGCGCCGTGCGCACAGGGTGTACTGGGACCGCAGCCTTACAGAGGGCTCGCGCGATCCCCCGGCATTTCATTTAAATGCATTGGGGAAGTGCTTGGGGCCTCTGTAAGTGCAACACCCCCCAAAAAAATATTGTGCCCCCCAGTTTGCGCACCCCTGGAGTAAACGGAACACTGACATTACACACCATGGTTTAACAGGTATTAACTACAATAGCTGATGGATTTCTAGCCTTGGGATTCCCCTTATGGTAACCAAACTCCTTCAGTGCAAAAATAATTTAACTCATTGTTAACTACAGTAGGCGATCATTTTCAGAGCTGCTTTTTTCTTTAGCAAATCAAGTTAGTTTACGGGATAATTTATTGGTTGTCCTTGTGAGGCATGCCTTAGCTGCTCAGCACTTCCTAATCTGCTACATCAAACTGTTTCATTAGGTTTCACAGGTCTAATTTATTATTGCAATACATTACCTGCTGTTCAGAAGGGTTCTTCCTGTACGAGAGATTTTCAAGCCTTTTTGCTCTTCTTTTATATGGTCTGCATGATAGGATCTCCAGGTCTTTTCTGGACTCTTCCAAATTAACATGTTGCATGGATGAGATCCTTCACTTTCCAAAAGTCAGCAGGAAACATGCTTATGATGGCATTGTAGAGAAACCGTGTCTATAAGAGCACATAGCACACTGTGGTAATACAAGTCCAAAGGAAAATGTTCTCTCCACTCAGTAAAAATAAATAAATAAATACCTGACATACATTAGTACTTAAATAAATATGTTATATAAGTAACATTATCATTATACAGTAGTAACTGGCTTTTCTCCTTTTAGTTCTGAGATCCCTGTGCTATTCGTTATTTTATCCCCCCACGTGTTTGTGAGTTTTAAAAATGTATAAGCTCCCAGGTAGAATTTATATTCTTACAAATGTTACCAGCCCTGAAAACTATATTTACTTACACATATTTTTGTTGGTATGGACTGGGAGTGGGACATTAAGTAACATGATGCTATTTAACATAAGGGATTTTTGGCCATATCTGCAAGTGTTTTCACCAATTACAAAATAGCAGAATGTATCTAATTCAACTTCCACAATTAATGATTCACATCATTAGCCATCAGCAGATGGGTCCAGTTTAAAAAAACAAAAAAAAAAATAAACAATCCCAGAGCGTTCAATTTCCTGGCTTTTCTCATTCCGGAACCCCTTTTCCCTAGTCACCTGTATTACAGCAATTTGTTGCGGCAACCTTTGACTATAACCCATTACTGTCATTATCTTTCACAGTTTCTCAAATAGTTGAAATGTCAACAATGTGAGTCTTATTTATTAAAATATTCCTTGTATATTTACTTATTATTATTCTTGAATTCATCTCAAGTTCTCCTCTCTGTTGTGACTATGTAAATCACGGGTGAAAGGCTAAAAGTCTCCTTCCTTTATTTAATTCCACCCACCTCCTCTCTTCTTCCCGTCCAACATCTGCAATCAAAACTACAGAAGAGTTGGGGAATACTGCTGGCAGTTCTGATGAGTGAAGGGGCAATGGGCCAACTCCACTGGGAGAGACAAGCGCAATGTTTTTCAGCTGTATTGCTGCGGAAAATATAGGGGCTTCATTTGTTAATTGAGAGTGACAGGAGCCATAGAAATTAATTTCAAGTCCATCCTCTTCTGCACAACATGTTTCATGTGCACAATATGCAAGTGAGAAATGCAGGAGAGATAAAGAATGGGGAACAAAGCAAGTGCAATACCATAAATGTATGTAACCTCTTTAATCCTAGTTCTCAACAGTTGGAAAGGAAGGATTGTTACTATTAGGGCTGTTTTACCCCAAGAATTATTAGGGACCTTTGCAATCTTACCATTATTGGATTCTGTAGTACGAAACAAATAGAGAAATGTATTTAACCTATTTAATATGTATGTATGTATGTATGTATGTATGTCTGTCTTTATTTATATAGCACCACTAATGTACATAGCGCTTACAGCAGTAATACACGTGACAATCATATAAATAACAAATAATACAAATAACACATAATGGGAATAAGTGCTTGAGACATAAAAGTAACATTTAGGAAAAGGAGTCCCTGCTCCGAAGAGCTTACAATGTAATTAGTAGGAAGAACATACAGAGACAGTAGGAGGGTGTTCTGGCAAGTGCGTCTGCAGGGGGCCAAGCTTTATGTATTGTGTATATTATCAGCCACGGAGCTACTATATGCTTCGTTAAGCAGGTGTGTTTTAAGGTGAATCTTAAAGGTGGATAGAGAGGGTGCTAGTCGAATATTGAGGGGAAGGGCATTCCAGAGGTGTGGGGCAACCAGTGAGAAAGGTTTAAGGCGGGAGAGGGCTTTAGATACAAAGGGGGTAGAGAGAAGACACCCTTGAGCAGAACACAAAAGTCGGGATGGTGCTTAGCGAGACATTAGGGCTGAGATGTTCTCAACAGTTGGAAAGGAAGTATTGTTACTACTAGGGCTGCGTTACACCAATAATTATTAGGGACCTTTGTAATCCTACCATTATTGGATTCTGTAGTACGAAACATATAGAGGATGGTACAATTTTAGCCCATAAAATAGACAAACAAAAGTAAAAAGGAAGTGATACCTATAATGGCTAAATTGTGGTTACAAAGAGTGCAAGCTCTTTACAGTGGTAAAAAAAATCTGGCCAAAGAAGAGACCTTCTCTACTTGTTGGTATTATTCTAAATTATTTGTAACATGCCAAAAGTGCCTGTACAATAGGATGTGAAGTTAATATAAGTATAACATTGGTACATGTACTAGGAGCAGGTACCTGTGAACCCCTTTCCTAATATCTGTTATTACTTTATGTAACACTCTCAAGATAGTTTCCTTATGAAGGCAATTAAAAGTTAGGAAAAGCATCTTAAAACATGGATTGTAAAATGTGCACGTTAATTAGAAATAGGGGAACGCGCCCAAAATCAGTTTCCCGGATTTTCGCTGTTATTACCCTCCAAATCCGCTTCGCTGTGTAAAATCCGCAAACAGATTTGGGTGGTTTCAATCCGCGCAGATTCATCAAAATCCGCCATTGGATATAACTGTGTACGGATTTGCAGAATCCAATCTGCGGGTTCAGCAATCTGTTAGCAGATTCTTAAGAATCCGCCAACGGATTGCTGAATCCGAGGATTAGATTCTACAAATCCGTCCACGATTCGCGGAATCCATGGAGTGTATTGGTAATAATAATATTAATATAAAGTCTGCAAATTGCGAATCGCCCTTTTTGACATTGATCCGCTGAAATCCGCGGACCAAAGGAATTGGCGATCCAAATTCGCCAAGAACATGTGCCCATGTCTAAGGTTAATAACTCTGTTTATGTCAATGTAGATGCAAAACCACAGCCACGCTTGTTCTTAAAAGGACATCAGAGGAATTCTCAAAGAGAATCTGCCTCCAGCTTATGATCAGCTGAATGAATGGCACTAAAAATAGACTGTGGGCTTACCAGGACAGTGGTTCATTTTTGCTCTATTGTACTATCGTGCATACATTGACAGTGCTTTATACTGTGCATACAAATAAACAATATATCTCAACCCCAATGGATCGCAGCGTCCTCACTCTCCTGCATGGTAGGTGTAATGCACTTGCCATTAAAATGAGTCTGTTGGTTTGCAAGGTAATAACTGTACTGCTCCTTGCTAAATAAAACATTGATCACCTTTTGAGAGACTTAACACATCTCCAGAGAGATCAATTACCCAGCGAAACTCATTATCTCAACCTACCAGCCCCAGCCAGGAAGGTTGTGCTGAATGTAACATAACAAGATGAAGCTCCCACTCTACCATTTTTATGGGACTATTTAGAAGAAAATCATAAATAAGAAGCCTTATTGTTATACACATTGTCACTGTTGCTTACAACAGCTGTGTCATCGTATTCCCTTTGATTTCAGGCAGTGGTCAAAATGTAACTGTACTAGGGGATGCACAGTAAAGTACCACTGCTTTTTAAAAATACAAATGTACAGTTCCACTTTTCTTTTAGAGTATAGAAAACAAAAAAGTGCAAAGGCGCTCTTAAGTGATAGTGAAAAAATATAGTCATATACAGTGATAAATACAATCTATTAATTTTGTGATAGAATGTGATCTACAGTAGTAAATACAATCTATTAATGTGATGTAGAGGAAAATGGGTGGCTCTAATTCTAATAAAATATGCGGCTCAAAACCCTTTGTTCAGAATTTGTTACCAAATTTTTCCATGTGTAGAAATCTTCATGAAACTTGGGGAGCGCAGGTACCAAAATGGAAGAAATAAAAGACACAAATAGTATAATATTGCCTCTTCAAAATTGGTATGTTGAGGGAATTTGCACTAACATTGTATAATTACCAAATATGCATATATCCATCGCGGCACCGGACAACCTTTGAATGATAATTTCCACTAGATTGCAAGTATCTCGAGATTTAAGAGAAAATAGGAATACAATATTGCAGATCAATATGGTAAAAACATTTTTATGTAGTAATAGCTCGAGTGCTCACAAACTATACTATTAAAAAACCAGGAAAGAAGAGAAACTTCGGCACAATTGCGCATGACTGAATCAGTGAGACTCCCGGATGATCTTCAAAAAACTTTATTGACACTACACACAAGGGCTACACCGCGATCTCCCCCTCTACGCGTTTCACCCTCTAGGATAGGACTTCGTCTTAAAAAACCAGCATTAATATCAAGAGGGGGAGAGAGAAGATGCATGGACAATATGGGGTCTATTATAGTAGATTCGATAACTTTGCTGCCATCTCGAACGACGTGGCATGACTCCATCGAATGGTTTGTCATTTGTGTTATCACGGTATTAAAATCTGAAACCATTTCCACAAGTCTCAAACCGTGAGGTAGGAAAATGCCAATACCGTACAGGACAGCAGCAATGGTATCTCAGTCTTTTTCTAAGTTCTCCCCCGTGCGATCTGGCCGCAGTCTGTAAGAGCTGCATAGAGAGCAGCACAGAGAGAGCCGCATCTCCTTGCACAGCTCTCACAGGCGATCACACTGTTTTTATTTAAATTTTAATAACAGAGTATCGTAGCAGGGGTTCTGGGGAGCTGAACCGCATTGATTTCAGCCCCGGGGACCCCTTGCTTCCCAAGCTACTGGCCCCAGTATAGGGTGCTGGTATCTCCTGCGCATTTAAATCTCCCGGTCACATGACGCAGGAGATTTAAACATTGCAAGGGGATACTGCCACCCCATACCGGGGCCTGTAACTCAGGAAGCAGGGTGTCCCCGGGGATGAAATCAATGCGGTTCAGCTCCGGAGACCCTCTGCTCCGTACCCTGGTATTAAAATGTAAATAAAATCAGCTTCATTACCTTAGCAGCTAGCCTCTAAGGCAATTAAGGGGTTACATCTGAGTACCAAATTTGTTGGGGGTACAGGGGGTGGACTAAGGGGGTAGTTACCCTAGGGTGGGTGGTTAGGCTTGCTGGGAGGTTGCGGGAGGAGTTAACCCCTTTACTACCAAAGCGGTGGTAATCGCTAACGTAATGAAGGGGTTAACTACTCCTGCTACCCACCCGAGAGGCCTAACCACCCACCATTGGAGCAAATACCCTGTTCACCCAATTCCTCTGCCCCCAAGAGACATTAAAATACAACAACCCTACTACCCACCTCCTCTACTCCAAACAACACCCCTCAACACATACAGTACAATAATGGGCAAAATTACTATTATCCAGATCTGGATAACAGCTCATTTGCCCATTCAAAATAAAACATCATCCAGCCCGCATAAAGTAAATAAAACTTCTACTTACCCCTGCCATGATGAAGGCCATCCTCATCACCGTCCTCTGCATCCATGTCCCCCGTGGGCAACAACAGTACAATCAAAAAATTAACTACTGCCCACTATCCCCTTAATCTATAAAAGAAAGGGGCGCAAGAAAAAAACAGAATCAATAATGATAAGTTACTTTATGTATGCAATATTAAAAATGATGTGTTAACAGCACATGATATAACAAGGCTATTTGCAAAAACAGTACCTATCCCACATAACCCCTTCCTTAAGATTAAACGAATTACCTCAGCAGTTGAAGCTTTTTGCACCAAACCGATCCCGGTTGGAGACGCTGATGTCCGTCAGTAACAGATTCACCTGGGCTAGCAGCGGAGCTCAAGCTGCACAACCACTGCTGTGTAAGGGAAGGGGGAAGGTGGGAATCACCGCTGTGTCCTGCGTCTGGCCTCACATGTCACTGCTGTCACTTAGTTTACCTCAACGCATTTTGTGCTACAAGCACTTTGTCAGGGTCCCACTATCCCCTTAATCACCTTAGCAGTTAGTAACTGCTATAGTAATTAAGTGGTTAACCTCCCTCCCCCGCTACCCACCCGGGATACATAAGCACCCTCCCTGGGGCAACTACTCCCACCCTCTAAGCATTGATTCGCACAGTGGTACACCATGCCCATATAATATACAGTAGGCCTGATTTGGCATAATATAGGCATATTATCTATGCCCCCTGCATAGATCTTGGCATCCCTCGTGGCTTCTCTACGTCACTTCCGGTGGTGTACTACCCAGATGCAGGGAACTCCGTTGGATCGGCAGCTATCTCAGCTCCTCCGTACACTTGTCTCCAATCGAGACCCTACCAATTTTCCAATTAGTGCAGGTACAGTACACTCCAATGCCAGTCTGGACATCACCCTCCATTGAAGAGTAGTGAATGTATAAGGCCGACAGAAACCAATATGTGTAAGTTTTATCATATTCACTCCAGGGAATTTGTGCACCCACAGTTTACCTCTACAGTAAGGCAATGATGATACTGGCTTTGGTCAGTTTTTATTTGCACTACTCACATAAGCATATGCTTTATTTAACCCCTTCAGGGCTTTGTCACATTTTATCACTAGTCCATGGGACAATTATTACATATATTCAGTGTAGGTACCTGCTTCCGGGTATGCCTTAATGTGGCATGCAGGCTTATAAATACTTTTAACAAAATTACCCTTTTTCATGAGATCATTATTTTATTTTAGCCTAATTGGTAGGAGCGCTGGAATCATTCTTTTTGTTTTTCTATACCAATTTTGAAGAGGCAATGTTGCACTATTTGTGTCTTTTATTTCTTCCTTTTTTGGTGCCTGCGCTCCCCAAGTTTCCTGCAGATTTCGTTTTTTAGAAAGACTATTTTTGCCTATATCATAATTATTGTATTTAGTATTTCAATAATAATGTATAAAAAGCCAATCCCCCGTGTTTATCAGTTTAGGAATTCCTTTACATGGTACCTCTGCTGATTAAAGCATTTCAGCCACTTTTGTAGGAGAATAACGGTGTGTTTAGTGATGTGTATATATATAGCACTTGGGACTCTCTTTCTCTCTCTATCCCTCACTCAATTTGCCCATTCTTAGTATTTTGAAGCGAAAGTGTCGTAGACTCAGGAGAAATGTGAGGATGTTTTCTTAAACAGAAAGAGTTGGAGATTCACGGTTAAACGGATTCCTTTGCTTGCATGTGGGGTTTTCTAAATTTGGGAAACAGCCATGTTTAAAATAGATTGGAATCTAAAAGGTGCTTATTTTCAAGTCATTACCCAGAAGTCTTTTCTACAGTTCGACCACTGTATGTGTGAATTATGGGAATAAACGGAAGATGCCCTCGGCACTCAAAAATAGAAAGACATTTTATTACAAAAAGACTAATATATGAAAAAGTACCTGACTTTTTGCAGGAAATGCCCTTCATGAGTGCGGAAAGGACCTTCCTTTATTCACGTTTTTTTAGTGATGATTAGCTTTGCCACATGCAACATGATTGCTACTTGATATGAGGTGAGTGTGCTTTCCCATGATTTTTTCATTGTGTCGAATGAGGACAAAAACATCGACCACTGTGTTTAAATACCATTTGTACAAGACTCTGTGTGTGCTTTCTTCTTTTATTCTGAACATACAGTACAGTACAGCATGGATCCTTCCATGCCCCAATTCGCACCTGTGGCAGAATAGTTAATTACGTATGTGCTCCTTCTATCAAACCCAGTTTGTAACTGTAACGGGTGCTCACCACAAACAGGATGGGACCGCGAGACTGAGGTGGGGATGTTTGAGTACACCGACCTCCAGCCACGAGAGCGTGTCTGAGTGATAGTCGTATAGCCGTGTAAGTGTTGGAGAAGTGAGAATAGTCGTGATACTCGCCATGGTCAGGAGTTGGAGAATTCGGATGGTTGCAAAGGGTAGCTGGGGTCCAGGGGTAGAGAAGGTGGAGGTCCAGATGCAAGCCGAGATCGAGGTTTGGAGAAGTCGGAGGTCCAGGTACAAGCCGAGGTCAAAACACTGAGACAGGATAAAAATGCACAAGGCAACAGGACAAGGCAGCAGGATGATTGGGGTAAGCAATACATTCAGCAACGAAGAATAATGCTAAGCCAATTTGCCAGAGGGCTGGCTGAGCATATAAAGGGCAGGTAGCCAATGAGCAGCCAGCAAGGAGCTGCCACAAATTAGCATCAACCGCCCACTCAGTATACAAGTGCCCAATCAGTAGTCAGGAGGCGGAGTGTGCCGCATATGCACGTGATCCTGGGTTAGTGTCGAGTTTTGGGATTTACCCCTCGCATGATCTTCATAGCGCGGTGCCTGAGCGTGGTTTCCTGCGCACGTGGTGCATCACCCGTTTCATCACGGGACGTGACACGGGGCGGGGCCTAAGCCTGAACCTGATGGTATCTCTCTGCCTGTTAGTGCGGCGCCTGCGGGTAGCTTCCCTGGTCTGAGGCGTGTCACCCGTGTCGTCATGGGACCTGTCGCGGAGACGGGACCTAACACCGATCCTCAGAGTAACCCAGTGTGAGTTCTTTAAGCTTGTGCAAAGGCACACTAGGTATATATTGTTTATACTTTCTGTGTCTTATAGAGGCCCCATGAATGTAAATTGGCCATAAAGGGTCATATTTACTAAGCTGTGCTGGTAAGTATCGTATGGAGTAGCACTGCTTATCAAGCATGGCCTATTATCTCCCAGTTTTCCAGGGCTGGAGTCCCTGGTGCTATTTCATAAGACACATTCAAGAGCTTTAACTCAGAGACTGTACTAGAGAATTGCAAATAACAGCGCAGGGATATTTTCTGTTGCCCCCTCACCCCTTGTCTACAGAATACATAGAGGTGCACAATGGTACCTCCAGGAAAATTACCACTGAAGGCTGTGGGCCCCAATGCATTGCCCCTGCTGCACTGCCTATTGTGCTGCCACTGACATTACCTTCACTTGAATGGGCCATCAGGTGTCTTCTAGAGACAGCGTGTACCTTAGGGAATAGCACCGCTTAATAAATATAGGCTTTTCTTTTGTCCTCATACCCACTGCTATTACAATTGTTATTGTTAATTTTTCTTTAGGGGACATTTTTTATTGTATTAACTATAACAAATCCGCAGTTGGCTATTGGGCTTTTGGTTACCACACCTGCTGCTGTAGTTGGTATTTACAATGCTCCAGCAAGTGCAGGTTGGTTTCCACCCTCACTCTTAGGCTGCGCTTATAGTGCCCGCGACGGCGACGCAACGTTGCTCCAAAACAAAACAATTGACTCCATCGCCAGCGCTTACAGTAAGCGTGACGGCGACGGAGCGACCAAAAATGTGGAAGCGGGTTCAGTTTGATTTTTTACAGACTGTCGCCACATGTGACTGTCTGTAAACTGATCAATAACCCTATCGCTAGCGACGTCGCTGAAAGTTAAATTATAACTTTCGCGGGTGGCAACGGTGACGGGTGACGTCATCGGTTGCGTCGCTGTCGCCAGCACTATAAACGCGGCCTTAGTTGGATGCTTCAGGAACTGAACAAAAGGTCATTCGATCTGTATTAGGTGATACAGTCTCTTCTTCAGGACTGTAAAAACATTTACTGTATATCAGCATTGTTGTACTATTGGCAGTTGTAATTGGCAATCATTGTCATTATTGACAGATAAGGTCATTGCTATTGTAAAAACAATGACTTCTACTTTACCTAAGAGGGACAAGCTAGTATTGTAGGCTACAAGCTCATCAGAGGGAATTGCTCCTGGATACGAATAAGAAAAAAATAAGGAGATTTTCAAGCTATATAATAAAACATGGAAAAATCTTTCTTCCTGTTAGAGCTTAAAGAATCCGGGGTAGTTTACATCTGGAGCTAAATTTAAATTATCTGTGCAGGTCTTTCAGAAGGACTTCACATCAAAATAACTACAGTATATGAGGATTTAACAACTATAACTATGAATATATATAACACTGTGTAGTGAATGTATTCGTCATTAAAAAGTAGTGGAAATGTTTAAGACAGCCTAATTCTATTAAATAACAAGACCCTATTAAAAAAAAGTTTACCCTAATTTTGCAGCAAAGAGTGACGATATTAGAAATACATGTATTGTTTAAAATATGTGGTGTCATAATGTAGCAGGCTTCATTGTTCTCTTTGATGCCTTAAGAAGAAGGATTAGTCAACACAAGAGTCTTATGAGAAACAAATCAGAAATGTCCTCGTTTTCGAGGCATTTTCAAGAATATGGATAGCTCAGATTTGAGGCAAAAGAACAGGTCACGAGACCCGCACATGGAGGTATTCACGTCTCACTACTGAAATGTACGGAACTGTGGTGGATCTATGAATTGGACACTATGGTGCCAAGAGGAATGAATGAAGAAAAATATTTCTCTTGTTTTTATTAAAATTATGACCATAAAGTCGAACTCTGTGATCATCTATATTGAAGAATATACAAAAAGAGAGAATATTGAAAAGAGAAACTCCTTTTTGGAAGAGAGGGAGGAAAAAATAGCAGATTTTTTAAAAGAACGAACGTAACCCCCATCTCACCCCACCCCCAATATAACTTATTTGGGTTTCTTTATTTATTTACGATGTTAATGCCTGGATTGTGATCAACTCCATCACAGTATGTACAAAAAAGTGGAATGTAACTTCCATATTGTGTCTGCTTATGCCCTGTGTACCCCTATACTCCCTGTATTGTTTTTCTGTACCCCACTAAAAAACTGCAAATAAAAAAGTTGAAAAAATAATAATAGAAATAAAAAAATAATAATAATTACTGTTACTTACTGTAGTAGCCATTAATATAATGCCCATATATGTGTATTGAATAATAGCAAAGTAGATACATCTAATTTATATTTTAACTAACTATAACAACTGTGACTATTTATGCAACTAAATGTGTGACCATGTTTAACAGTGTTAAGAATTTAACAGTGGAAGTGTCAGCTCAAAAGTCCAATTTCACAGCTGGATTCTGCCACTTTCCTTCTCAGTGAAATGTTGTATGTGTGTCTGCGAGTAAGTGAGATGAAACAGAAATAAATGAATGATGAGGAGAGAGATAGAGCAGAATAGCTTGAAAATCATGTCAAAAGTAACCAAATCAAAGTCAACTTTGAATTTACATGTGCCATGCACTGCTGACGATTGAAGAGAAAAGTATGAGGTATTTGACTGACCTGCTTTCAAGTTTCCTGAAAGGGGGTCTCCTACACTGCAGTGTGAAGGGGATCTCTGGGGATCCACTTTTTTTTTTTTTAATAGAAAGGACGTTTCCAGACCCTGTCTGCCTGCACTGTGAGAAATCAAGGTCGGGGAAAAGAAAAGAGACAGGTAGTTCTCATTCCAGGTCATGCTTGCCAAACTCCCAGTTAATTTAGTCACTTGCAAGTCTCTTATATTTCATCCTGTCAGTGAGATCCATTTCAAATTGGCTAATGTCAAGGAGAGGAAACTGATGGAAACTTAAAACAAAAAGGGAGAATTTATCAATGTTTTACTTCATTGCAAAATTTTACTGGGAACCTAGTGAACTTTTTGCCTCACTTATGGGCCTAGTCACTTAACAGTGATAAAATCAGTGCATTTTCATCTGACTATGGGACCTGTGCTATAAGCCTTCATAAAAAAAATCGCAGGGCCGTTTAATTCGACAGTTTTTTTTAGCGTTGCTATCACGGTATTCAGAGATCTCAATTACCTGTGATAGCAAAATTCCCAAAACGGGCGAGTAGCCGGCGACGTGATGATCGCCTCTCTCAAAAGGCCTTAACCGGCGATTTCTTTCAGCTGCAGAGAGAGCTGCACAGAGAGAGCCGCCTCTCCCTGCGCATATCTCGCAAGCAATCAAAAGATTTTAATATAAAATGTAATACTAGTGTAGATGAGCAGCGGGTCTGCGGAGCAGAGCCGCGTAGATTTGAGGTCCGGGGACCCCCTGCTTACCGAGATACAGGCCCCGTTATGGGGTGCGGGTATCTCCTATGCATTTTATTCCCACAGTCACGTGACACGGACATTTAAATGCATAGGAGATACCGGCACCCCATAACGGGGCCTTTCCCTGTACTCTGTTTATGTTGCTCTTTATAATGTTGCATTTCTACCGACCAATCAGGGATTGGGCACATAGGCAGCACCTGGCTCTGAATGTTTCAATATGGTGGGTTAAGGCAGGGGTGTGTAAACTTTTCAGTCCATGCCCCCCCAGTCTGTGCTCCCCCTTGCCTGCACCCCCCTCCTTACCTGTTCTCTGGCTCCACGTGTCATATGATGTCATGTGACGCATTGCCATTTGAACCCACGGCATCATTTGACACCGCGTTGTCATGGCGACATTTCATTGAAGAACCGGCAGAGAGCAGGTAAGGGAAGTTGCAGAGGCCTCGCGCCTCCCCCAGCATTTAATTTACATGTCTGGGGGAAGAGCGCGGGGGCTCTGCAACCACCGCCCACCCCTACAAAATCCCCCCCAGTTTGCATACTCCTTTGTTAAGGGTATAAACAAGTGGGAAGGGAGACCCCTAACTAGCTTCAGCTTCATTCCAGCTGTAGTGCCAGTTCCTGTACCGGTTCCAGGCAGGAGGTTCAGTCTGGTCAGGTCCAAGACCAGTTTCTTACTGTATGTATATACCTGAAGGGGCTATACATAAATACATTAGCAATGAACGTGTCAAAAAAAGTCCAATACCAAAAAAAAACAGTGAAAAAACCTGCAAAATAAAAAATAACATACATTCAATTTTTTTTCTTACCTTTAGATGTCTTCACCCTCTGATTCCCGATGTCTTCACCCTCTGATTCCCATCTTCTTCTTCTGTATCTTCTTCTTCATCATCTCTAGCTGTATCTTCATCCATCTTCATTTTCATCTGTAACGCATTGTAATCCAATTGGTGATGAAGGTCCTGTAACGGAGTGCTCACCACAAACAGAGTGCGACCGTGGGGCTTAGGTGGGGATTGTGAATACACCGACCTCCAGCTGTGAGAGCACGTCCGGAGTGTAGATTGGTAGTGGGTAGCTGGGTCGGAGAAGTTGGGTTGGAGAGATGCGGATCATCGTAGGTACTTGCCGTGGTCAAGATTGGAGAGGTGCGGGGTCAGGAGTAGAGAAGTCAGGAGTCCAGATGCTAGCCAAGGTCAGACATGAAGAGAGGCAGGTACTAGGAACAAGGAACAAGGTAAGGAGGCAGCGATTGCAGTAAGCACTTCGCACAAATTAAGTCTTATGCTCAGCCATCTTGCCAAGGGGCTGTCTGAGCATAAATAGTACCCTGGACCAATAGGGAGGCTGCAGAGGAAGGAGCTCACCAGTATCCCTTGCTGTGATAGGCAGTACAGGATTTTGTAGAAACTGCAGAAAAATGGACTGAAGCCAAGACCTGATTCAGCATGTGCGTGCGCTGTTCGCGCATAGCGTGTGTGCTGCGTGCCGCTGATGTCAAGTGAGGATGGAGTCTGGAGCAGGGACTTGTGTGACCAGTACTTCCCCCAGTGTGGGGTGCGCGCTCGAAGCGAGGCCGACGGGCGACACCTGCGGCACCGCGGGAGGTGCCACAGGAGGAAGGAGCAACGGAGCACCCGATCGCAGGTTGAGGTGGGTGAGCATCGCAGAGAGCACGACGCAGGCCGTTACAGATCCTTACAGGTCCTCACTCCTCAGCTTCTTGCTGTCAAATGAGGCTGCATAGGCTTTTAAAGGCCTATGATGTCACATTTGATTGGCATATGGTTCCCACGCCATCTGATTGGCTGTGAAAACCATGTGCCTTTTTTTTATGTGATGTCATGTAAAGGGAGCCAGCCACTCAGAATGGCTGTGCTTCCTTTCCCTTTAACATGTCATCACAAAATTCAACATGGCTGCAGTCACATGGTACTTCAGACAATCAAGGCTGCCCTTTCAATGCTGATGGACTTTCCCAGCAGAACAATCCAGGGCCGGCCTAACCCTGACCTTCACGCATCATGCTTGGGGATAAACCCATTGGGGTTGCTACCCCAGAGCTCTCCGCTTAAGGGGGGAGGTGTGATGTAGGGGTAAATATGGCTGCTCTTAGAACAGGTCAAGCCTGCCATTACCCCTGCCTGTCAATAATACAGTGTATTATAGTATGTTATATATGTATTATATCTGTATCATGCTGGTTCCACCAGTGCAGGGACCAGGGATTCACTTTATGTACAGTTGGAAAGTTACAAAAAACGGTCTGTGGCCTTTCCCTGTACTCTGTTTACACTGGCGACACACTTTATTCGAGCTTGGCTAGTCCCACGAATTCGGGTATACCCGGGTGTATTGAGGTTTGTGACTGTTTTCTGCCCGAGTGCATTGAGTTATTTTCCAAGCAGGGATTGAAGCATTTTATTCCCGCTGGCTGCAATACTGCACAGTATATATATATATACTGCATTACAATTCATGAATTTATGCCATCTGGTAGACATGCGAAGCATTGCAGCCTATTAAATCCTAATCATTATCATTTAACAGATCAGCCGCCCATCAGCCAGGCATGAACCCAGGCTGGGAAGGCAAACACAACGGGGCTTGTCAGAGGTGAGGAGCGGCGCATTCCAGGTATCTGCCAGGTACATACCGGGTATTTGCTCGAATAAAGTGTGTCGGTGCAGTATGTTGCTCTTTTTCATGTTGCATTTCTACCCACCAATTATGGCCTGGGCACATACACTGGCGACACACTTTATTCGAGCTCGGCTAGTCCCACGAATTCGGGTATACCCGGGTGTATTGAGGTTTGTGACTGTTTTCTGCCCGAGTGCATTGAGGTATTTTCCAGGCAGGGATTGAAGCATTTTATTCCCGCTGGCTGCAATACTGCACAGTATATATATATATATACTGCATTACAATTCATGAATTTATGCCATCTGGTAGACACGCGAAGCATTGCAGCCTATTAAATCCTAATCATTATCATTTAACAGATCAGCCGCCCGCCAGCCAGGCATGAACCCAGGCTGGGAAGGCAAACGCAACGGGGCTTGTCAGAGGTGAGGAGCGGCGCATTCCAGGTATCTGCCAGGTACATACTGGGTATTTGCTCGAATAAAGTGTGTCGGTGCAGTAGGCAGCACTTGGCCCTGAATGTTTCAATATGGTGGGTTAAGAGTATAAACAGGTAGAAAGGGAGAACCCTAGCTAGCTTCATTCACAGCTTCAGCGCAGCTCAGCTTTGGCTGTCATCTCTCTCTCTCTCTCTCTTGGCTGAGAAGATTCCAGCTGCAGTGCCAGTTCCTGTACCGGTTCCAGGCAGGAGGTCCAGTCTTGTCAGATCCAAAATCAGTTCCTGTAAGCACTTCAGTGGAGGATAAAAGGAGAAATCTCTCTAGGGAGATCCCAGCGACGAGGCCTGCAGTGTATCGCCAGTTTCCCCAGTTGGGAATGTGTGTTGTGTAAATGTATAGTTGTGGATACTGTTTTACAATAAATTAATTTTTATCTGTTTTAAACTATTTTTAGTTCTTTTTTAGATAACATGTGGGAAGGGTGTGGGTACATAAACAAGAAAGATAGGGGGAGGGGGGTGCAGCCCCCACCATAATCAAAACAATAAACAACAGTGATACTATCTTTAGTATAGGTTTACCAATCTTAATAGTTATAGTCAAAAAGAAGGAAAAATAAAAAAAGACATCCATGGTGGTTTGGGGGGGGGGGGGGAGGGGTATGGGCAAGAGGCGCCTTTGGTAATAATCCTTTTATTTTTCCTGATTCATTGATTTTTGATATAGTTTAGTTTATAACTCTCTGACAACTTATCCATTACTCGCATAAAGTTTTAATTATTATTTTTAGTATTTTCCAAATAGTTTAAATTTGTAAGTCTTTTAGTGACGCTATGTCTTCTGGAAAAGCACTTAACCAGGGATTCCAGATTTTTTCACATTTATCCGTAGTATTATTCATAAATGCCGTCAGATTTTCCATTTCTAAAACATGTCGCACCTTCTCTTGGAAAACTTGATATGATGGTATATTAATTTGCTTCCATTGAAGTGCTACTGTGCATCTGGCTGCTGTCAACAGATGTGCGATAGATTTGTTTGGGGCATATGACACATTGGGCACTGGTTTCCCTAGGATCAATATTACAGGGTCCATAGGTATAGAAACATCAAACATCCTGGTGATCTTTCTTATCATTTTCCTCCAGAAGGGAACAATCTTTGGGCAGGTCCAGAATATATGAAATAATGTGCCTCTACAGCCACAATTTCTCCAGCACAGCACACTTGCTCCCTTATAAATATGTGCAATCCTATCCGGTGTTAAATACCAGCTCATCATAGTTTTATACCTATTTTCTTTGATAATGGTGCAGAGAGATGAGCTCGCCGCTGCCTCCCAGATCTCTGCCCAATCTTCTTAAGAAAGCTCTACTCCTATAACTTTTTCCCATTGAGTCATATACGAGTGTTTTTCCTTTTTGTCCCGAGAGCACAGTCTAGAATATATATTTGATATCAGCCCTCTTTGGTGCGTTTGTACTGTGCACCTTTCTTCAAATTTGGTTAATTGTGTATCCCCTTGTGGGAAAGATTTTGAAATGATAAAATGCTGGATTTCTGTGTATCTGAAATGCTCTTGAGTGGAATATTATATTTTTTTCGTATTTCTTCAAATGTATATATTTTCCCCTGAAACATAACATCTTTAATCCTAAGTATTCCTCTTAAAATCCAAATATTATTCCTACCCGTTATACATCCTGGGGGAAATTCCTCGTTCCTCCATAGAGGGGTCATAAGTGAGGGTCGTCCCATTAATCCCTTTTTTTTCTCCCATTTATAACAAATATATAATATACATTTTATAACCGGGTGACTGTATACCTCTTGAGGTCTATTTTTTTCAGGGATCCACAATAATATATCTATAATCTGCGTCGGGATCTCATTTGCCTCAATTTCCATCCATTTAACCTCCTGGGTGGGTCTATGCCAGGCCGGTAAGCGGCTTAATTGTGCTGCGATAAAATATTTATTTAATTCCGGTAAAGCTGGTCCACCTTCTGACCTTAATAAACTAAGCACTGTTCTTTTTATTCTTGTTTATTTTCTTTCCCCAGATAAAAATATAATTTTTACTTTGCATATCATTTAAAATTTTGGTTGGAATAGAGACTAGAAAGCTATGAAACAGAGTAATTTAGGAAGATAATTCATCTTTACTGATATTATTCTGCCATTCCATGATATACAGTTCTTATTCCACTCTTCCAGATCTCTCTTTATTGTCTGAAACAGTTTTGGGTAGTTGGCCTTATAAAGTTCTGAATATCTAGCAGTCAGATACACCCCCAGATATTTGATACTATTTTCTACCCATTTAAAATTGAAATTTAGTTTTAGTAATTGTAGTGTCCCTGTCTGTACTCCTAATGCCAGTGCCTCTGATTTTGTGTTGTATATTTTATAATTTGAGAAAAAAATTAATGTTGAAATCTCCTCAAATAGATTAGGAAGTTATGTCAGTGGTTTGAGTTTTAATCTAAAGAATATACAGTAAAATAGCTCTTTACGCAGATGATATTTTACCAACACGTACGTTGGTAAAATATCATCTGCGTAAAGGGCTATTTAATATTCTTTAGATTGTTTTGTCAGTCCTCTGATATTTTTATTAATCCGAATTGTATTTGCTAACGGTTCTAGACTCAGTACAAATAATAACGGAGACAACGAGCAACCTTGTCTGGTCCCATTATTTATATTAATTACACAAGAGCTGATCCCAGCCATCGTTAACGTAGGCCCTGCTTGGTTACAGAGCGCTTTAATATCATATAGTATATTTCCCCTGATTACAAATACTCTAGGGTTATAAACAGATACGACCAGTCCACTCGGTCTAATGCTTTCTCGGCATCCAGTGAGATTAGTAGCGTAGGTATTTTTGATATATTTGCTAAATGTGAGATTTATTACTCTCCTTATATTATCGGCTGCTTTTCTCCCTAAAATAAATCCCACCTGATCTGGATTGATTATTCTAGGTAACAGTTTATTTAATCTTATTGCAATAATTTTACTATACATTTTAATATCGGTATTGATCAGTGAGATAGGTCTATAATTACTACAGCAATTAAATCCCTTCCTGGTTTTGGAATCACAGAAATGTGTGTTCAACATTGAGGGAGGAATTTCTTTACCCTTCTTAAAACAGTTACAAAGTTTTCCTAAAAAGGGTACTAAAAGTACTTTGAATGTTTTATAATAATTATTTGAGAGTCCGTCTGGGCCAGGAGTTTTTGTATTTTTGAGTTCCTTAATTACTGCCAGTATCTCTTCTTGTGAAATCTGTGCATTTAATAAAACACTATCCTCATCTTTCAGAGTTGGTAATTGACATGAGTCTAAATACGTGTCTAATTGTTGTTTAAATATATCTGGGTTTTGTTTATGTTTATTTTGTAAATTACAGTATACAAAGATGAGTAGTATGCTATAAATTCCTCCTCTATTACTTTTGGGTCAAATGACGTTTCTCCATTTCTCATTTTAATTGATTTAATATTGGAGGAAATTTGGATCTTTCTCAGTTTCTGAGAGAATAGTCTGTCCGCTTTAATACCTTTTTGATAGAACAATTGTTTGGTCCATTTTAAAGCTTTTTCTGCTGTGTTAATTTGCAGAATTCTCAAATCATCCCTTATTTTAAGCAATTTTTGATCATTTGCATCTGTGGGGTTCTTTTAATTGATATCATCAGCCCTCTCTAGGTCTATTGAACATTTAGTCAGTTTATACTCCCTTCGCTTCTTCTTCAAAGAAGCAATGGCAATAAATGTTCCCCTCATACATGCTTTTTGTGCTTCCCAAATTGTTGAGAGAGCCATTCCCGGTGTATTGTTAATAGAAAAAAAAATCTACTAAATGTGAGTTTATTTAGATAATTACACCAGGATCTCTCAGAAGGGAGTCGTTAAACTTGCACATACTGTATGTTTCACCCTAGTAGGATTGATTTCTTTTAGCGTGCATGTTACAAGTGCGTTATCAGACCAGGTAATTGGATTGATCTTTGACTCTGTCACAGCTGGGATTAGTGAGTGTTCTATAAAAAATAATCTAACCTTGAGAATACTAGATGGGGTGCAGAGTGAAATGTATAGTCTCTGTCTTTAGGGTGTTGAATCCTCCATATATCCCATAATGCTATATCTTGTATACATCTTGCTAAATCTGTATCTTTAGGATCTTGCACCTTGAGTCCTTTTTGGGGAGGAGGGGGTTGATTTATATTAGCTTTATAACGTAAACTGCATTGAAATCTCCTGCCATAATTATTTTCCGTTCCGCAAACTTTGATAATCTAGGAAAGACTGTCTCATAAAAATCTACCTGTTTCTCATTGGGGGCGTAAATGTTAGCCAGTGTGACCATTGTGTTTCCCAGTTTGCCCCTGACGGACAAAAATCGACTTTCTTTGTTGGAGTCACTTTCCTCAAGAGCAAAAAGTACCGACCTTCTGACCAGTATTGCCACGCCTCTTTTCTTCACCCGCACCGATGCGAAGAAACTCGAAGAGAAGACTCTGTCGAAAAATCTGGGTTGATCCTGTTTTCTGAAATGAGTTTCCTGTATAAAAACAACATCCAACATATGCCTGTTTAAATCTTGCAAAGCTAACTTCATTTTTCTGGGATTGTTTAAACCTTTAACATTTAGCGTACCTAGTTTTAACATATTAAAATTAAACTTATTTCCTAGCTATTTTTGTTATTTTGTATGTGCACAGGGATTTTGATCTATTGTCTGAGTAGGCTCTCTCTTGCCTCGGGTATATGAGGGAAGGGGAGGAGTAAAAGAAGAAAGTGGAAAAACAAAAACATATACTTATATATAACCACATTTACTTAAAATTTTAAACTTACTTAACCTAAACTAAACTACCCCTTTGGGATTTCCGGAGAATAAAGGACAGTAATTTAGCCCTCAGAGACTTCCAAGGGGAAGGGGGTCTGAATGAGGGTGGGGGTTCCCTTTTTTTCTTTGTTCTCTAAAAAAGAAAGAGACGGAGGAGGGGAGAGGGGTTACAGATAAGGACCCCCCAAAAAAAAAATCAAACACCGCCAAAAGTAACTTTTAGGGAGCTTCCAGAGCTCCCGAGTCCTTTTCTTCTCCCGGATCAGGGTATTGGATGAGTCGCAGCTGGAGGCCAGCTCTGATGTCATTCACACGAGGCCAGACGGCCTTCCTCGTCTCCCGAGCAGGGGCGAAAAAAGATCCCAAATGGGATCAGATATCTGGTCCTTTTCTTCATTCTTTGTGTGAATTCTTCTGTCTGGTAAAACCTTTGATGACGGGCCAGTAGTCATTTTTCAGATACTTCCTCGGTCCTCTTGGTCTTTTTTCTTGCTTCCTTTCTGGGTCGTCCACTGTGTCCAGACAAGTATCCGGGTAGATTTGCTGGGTGATCCCGCAGCCGGAGGTGATTTAGATCTTTGTATTAGACCCAATTTGATCAGTGCATTTTCTCCTTCTTCCGGATTCTTCCCCACTGTTGCTGAACCATAATGCCAGATCACTAGCTTAAATGGGAAACCCCACTTATATCTGATTTGGTTGTCCCTCAGCATCTTTGTGACCGGTTGTAGTTCCTTTCTTTTTAGCAGAGTGGAGGGAGCTAGGTCACTGAATATTTGGATCTGTTGTCCTACAAATCCTATCCACTGTTGCGTTCTGGAGACTTGCCAATAAATTAATTTTATAAACTCTTATGTTTCTGTCTGGCAATATTGATCCCTGCTATTAGTCCTGGTCACCCGTGACAAAGTTTTGCAGGGAAATTATTACATATGGCTTTAACACTCAAGGTAATTGATGGAAATGGGCCCACGGATTTCAATCATAAAGAATTTTTTGTGCCGTAGAACACTCAATGTACATTTTATATATATATATATATATATATATATATATATATATATATATATATATATATATATATATATATATATACACTGTAGGTTAATCCTTAATTGTTTCACACTGGTTTTTATAGGTTGGGGTTTTCTTACACCTCTCTTCATCTTTTCCCACTAACCTGTCAGAATGTAGCATTATATGAAAATAAAACTACCTTCTAAACCATTTTCAATATGATTTAGTTACATGTTAAATAACCAAGGACCGAACAACTATTTATACGATGTACCCGGAAAAGAAATGCTGTGCAATGGTGAATATGTTCCAATAAATAATACACTCTGTGTAAATGCATCCACA
Source organism: Ascaphus truei (assembly GCF_040206685.1). Lineage (NCBI taxonomy): Eukaryota > Metazoa > Chordata > Amphibia > Anura > Ascaphidae > Ascaphus > Ascaphus truei. The sequence goes on from NC_134488.1 coordinate 101,654,302, forward strand.
ACTTTATAACAAGATAATTACCCATATAAAGAACTCATTCTATCATTCTTAGCTTGCTTTGTGCATCTGTTACAGAAAATACTTGCCAGTTTTCAGTGAATTTCATGAAAATGCAAGTGAACCGTCAGTCATAATGAACAGCACCAATGTCCGTGCACTTGTAGTGTAATGGACTTCTTTTACGAGTGACTGTGCTTCATTACAGGCATTGGTCTAAATAAATATGTCAGTAAAAAATAAAAAGGAGACTATATCAAGGCAATTTTGGAGAAAAAGCATCATTTTTATCTTGCGTCTCTTAGCAACATTTAATTAAGGTTCTTTACCTCAATTCTGCATTGAGTTTCTTACATTGGACTGAACCAAAAGCAGATAAGGATACAGTGCAGCTAAACAGATTTTGCTTTGCGATAATAGATCGATCTTAAATTGCCTGCATAACATAGCTAAAACTTGCCTTTCCTCTGTCATGCCACTGCTAAAACTTTATTGCATGCCTGTCACGGGAGACCATGTCTTTTAACACATTTATATTTTTGGGATCATTCACTAGGCAAATCTAGATGGTGGAATAAAATGAGGTTTATTTGGGTAAACGCGTGTACACACAATGAAATACAAAATACAGATGGAATATACACACTTACTGGGGGTCTGGGGATTAAAACTAGACTTTCCTAGTTGCAGGGCTCATGCTTTAGCAAAATGCTTACCCTGTTCACTCCATGTCACTGGGAAAAGCCTGGAACAAGCAATATTATTCCTCAGAACCATCCCTCAGCTAGGCTAGGCACCTCAATGCCTAGTGCTTTGCTATTGCAAGCAAAACACCTGGGAACCCCAACCGATGCTTCAGTGGACAAGTCCCAAGATTACCTGTAAGTCTGGAGACTGAGAGAGAAAGCTTTCATTTGGGCAGCCCTTTTCATAGACTTCTGTGTCCTATGTTTAACATGGGCAGGGATGATCCACCACTCAGAGCGTGGGAACTTTTCCCACTAGCCAGTCAGAGCGGGGCTCATCTCGCTGATGATGTCAGAGGAAGGGGCGTACCTTCCCCCAGTCCTCTCATGGCTGGGCAGGCTCCACAGTGTCTCAGAGAACAAGGATGGTTTTGGGGCTTGTTCCTCTCCCCCTCCCTGCTACCAAATTGCCCGACGCCTCTGGACATCCTGGTTCTCTTTTGAGCTCAGATATCTATGCTGACATCCTGGCTGCTATGTAAATGCTCAGGCTGACTGCATATATTTTTGTACATATAGTATAACACACTATAAACCATACTTTAATAAAGTATAAACCTTGGGGAACATTATATATGTGTGGGAAATTAGTTTGGGATATCTGGGCTTGAAAACCAGGAGTCTGGGGGACACTGTGCAGCTGCAATGTAATTCACCCCGCGTACCCACAAATAGTGCCTGCACACCGAGGAGAATCAGGGGACTACCAGTAACTCGGCCCAACGAACTCCTGCAAACAAAACGAATACATTTTCGCCCAAATATCCCACCTAAAACACTCCCAAAATCTCATGTCTCCACGACACATGGAACTGAAAAAGCCCCTAAACAGGTCAGATTTTTGCCATACTTTATATGGGGCTTCCATAGCCCACCTTGTCCTTATGTACAGACAGGTACCCACAAAGCCTACACTGTTTGCAGGGAGCCATACCGGTACCTGGGGTACCCCCTAAACCAGGGCCCCCCTTTTCTAAGTATACTAGAACACATTTCACCATGGCTCACTTTCGTTCCCGAGCTGTGCTGAAGCAGGGTACCCTAGTGGTGAGTCACGGTTACGTGTTTAAATGGGGGCCAATGTGCACACATGTATCCACAAATTATGCCTGTTTCTCATATACATTTACCGCGGAGCCGGTAACTTTGGTCCCTGACCCTGTATGCACATCCTGACAACAGTGTCCCCACAAAATCCCCCTTAAAACTCATGCATTTAAAATCCCTGGTTCAATGCATTCCTGGAATGGGAAAAATGCAGAAAATATGGTTAATACACTTTGGGCAGTGTATTGCTGCCCAAATGCAAATGGGGCTAAATATCTGGGTTCCCTAACATGCACCCTTGCCCCTCTGCTCCCAAAGTCCATTTCTGCAGCTAACTCCCTATGGGAAATCACACCCCCACTAGGCATCCCTAGGACATAACCCTGCAGGGACCGTGACATGGGAACAGAGATACACAAAAATAAATTGTTTTATCCTACTGTACCCAAGAGCTAATCCTCTTGGCCCATTACCCATGGTTCACAGAGGCAGCCAGACATGCTTAACCTTTATTTGGAAGGACAGCTACCTGCTATTCACAATGTCCTTACCCTCTCCCATCTGAATTATTGTAACATACTGCCAACGGCTTCCCATCAAATTTCAGATCACCCACAAAGTTCTCCTCCTTACCTTCAAAGCTCTGCACTCATTTGCTCCTCCCTACATACAGCATCAGCTCTGATCTCTCACTATGCCCCTGCTCATCTCCTAAGTTCTACCCACAACTGTCTCCTTTCCAACCCTTTCACCTCTACGGCTCTCGTACCTAAAACCCTTTTCTCTTGCTACCCTTTACTTGTGGAACTTTCTCACCCTCATCATACGCCAAGCACCTCCTCTCCCCACCTTTAAGACAAACCTTAAAAATCACCTTATACTGTAAATGAAGCGCTCTAATAGCATAGACTCATGGCTACTATCACACACCAACAGTCACTCTTACCAACGACTGCCGTCTACTGCACTTATTCCCTTACCTGTTGTCTCTATAAATTTCCCATCATACCACTAAGATTGTAAGCTCTACAGGGCAGGGATTTCCTTTCCTTTTTCTGATCTTATTTGTTGCACTAATTGTGCTATAATTCCCTGTGCTGTATTATCTGTCTTGTAAAGCACTAAGTACAGCTGTGAGCGCAACATACATACATAATATAAAAACCAAAAAGGTATCCTGTATCACGTCCTTTCCAGGAGGCTCTGGACTTGAACAGGAGCAAGAAAGGTGGCTAAATCCATTAGCTCATTGATATGTAATGTGTCTCAATATGGACGCTCATAACACCAAGCCCAATGTTTTAATGTGGATAATGCCTTTATCAGGGGTCCCGAAGCAACAAGTCGAAGCTGTAAGTGTCTTGAAAATATATGTAAAAGTACCCAAAAATTATTTTAATAGCAAAGCAGCCTCTTGAGCCCCCAAATAAAGTAAGACCATTCAGTAAGTGTTATGTGCTTCAGCATTAAACAAATGATACTGTATGCATACAAACTATATGTAGAAGAGCGAGGCGTTATGTTGGCCCTCTTATTGGATGATATGCTCAAAAAATGTTTTTAACTGAAGAATAATAGTGAAACAGTCTCTTCCCCCATAACTCTGTGGGGGCAAAATTAGGTCAGACAATGTATAGTCCAAGGTAATAACCTAATAAATGCCAATCTACGAAAATAATAAAATTTTATTCAATATAATAGTAATAGAAATATAACAGAAGGTGGAGGGTATATATACAAGTGTATTCAAATCTTGGTGGTGGGGATGCTGTTTAATGGAGGTATAAGGCTCCTCCTAAGCCTATGCTAAGTAACCTGTGAACAATGGGGGAAATGATCCCTGGATTTAAGTTATATAATGTAGAATATGTCTACAAACATATGTCAGGTAACTCCAAAAATACTCCTGCTAGTATTCGCCTGTTTGCACAGTCAGCAACCTGTTAACAAGAGAAAACCCAAGCTACTAGGATGAATACTGATACAATATATCCAATTGCAGATACTATGAGAAGTGTTACATATGTATCAGCCAGTACCTTGATGTACTGCAATGTATCTGAATATTAGCTAGTAGTAGGCAAATTTCAACAATCAGCATAAATACAAAGCAGGTGTGGAGCTGTTATTGTTACTGCAAACCAGAGTAAAGCGACGTATCAAGTGCATGTGAACAGTAAGCATATAGCACCTTTTGATTGTCAGAAATAAACCGATATAGGCAGCCCCTAGATCGACTTTGATAGACTATAAATACTTAGACAGGACCACTCCCTAGTCTGTTAACTGACTCTATATCCCGATACAAGGGTAGCTCAAAAAAGATTCGCCCATCTCTACCTTTGAGATTCAAATAACCAGTGTGACATCTAATCACAATAAAAACTATTAACAGTAGGACCCACATCAAAAAACAATAGGAGTTGACAAGTATTAAAAAACACAATACTCAAAAGTAGTAAAACAGAGGGATTAGATAAACCCCAATATTTATAGGATATAAGGGAATTTCATCTCGTGTGTGGGTATTATAATTAGGTACACGGTGACATTATATGACACATAAAAATACCAATGCTACCCATACAGTATGAAGGAAGAGTTAACCAACATCCCCTCTGAAGTATAGAAACTCAGGAGAAAGACAAATATCTACAAAAACACCAACAAAAAAAAACCACAACCAAAAAAGGAAAAAAAAGAACCAGTGCTGCTTTAGGTGTTCTGACCTATACTAATCGTATAGCCTAATTTGCTACACATCGTTTTTCTCGGCCTCCTCTGACTGTAGGATAGGAAAGAAATGAGCATCCCCTGTGAATCCCGGGGGTTTTCATTTCAGCCTGGTGTTTTGGAAGCTCGTTACCCTGACAACTTTGTGAGGGGAGGAAATTTGACAGCTCTAGCAGGAACTGAAAAGGGAGCAAAGGCCACAGTGTTATTCTTCATTCTATTACTGGAAATTGAAAGAAAAAAAAAAGAGGAGAGACCATAGAGAAAAGCTGCAGATTTTTTTTTCTGTCAATAGAGGATTAAATGGGAAATCCATTATTCAATCCTTGCATTGTTTTTTTTATTGTTTTTGTCAGTGTTGCTGTCAATTTGCAATTGAATTTGAATAGCTGCACACACAAGGGGGAGCAAAAAGTAACTTATTAAAAAAACATATAAGACAAGAGGGAGGGGTGGGGAGGGGTGGTGGGTGGGGTGGGGAGGGGTGGTGGGTGGGTGGGGTGGGGAGGGGTGGTGGGTGGGTGGGGTGGGGAGGGGTGGTGGGTGGGGCGAAGTGGAGCAAAGCAAGAAAATAATTTGAACATTCAAGCTAATATTTTCTCTGCTCCACTGCATTACAAACTCAGAAGTCAAGGGACGAAAGAGCTGCTCCAAGTGAACTGGAAGTGGCACAGACTGGGAACTACTGGAGGAAGTGGAAGAAAGACTTGGATGCTATTGTATTTAGAAACAATGATAGAGACAAATGGAAACGTCCAGGGCTCCCATTTAACTCCAACTTACTTCACGTATCTCTTCTTCCTTTCCATGTACAGCATTATCAACTTCTCTATATACAGTTAGATCTGGAAATAATTGGACACTAATACAAGTTTTGTTATTTCGGCTGTGTACCAAAATAAATTAAAGTTACAGTTAAATAATGAATATGGGCTTAAAGTGCAGTCTATCAGCTTTAATTTGAGGGTATTCACATCCAAATTGGAGGAAGGGTTTAGGAATTACATCTCTTTTTTTTGTTTCAAAGTTTTTTATTAGGCATTAGTACATTTCACAGCAATACAAATACAGAAAATATTTTGGCCTAATACAAGATTTTCTCATTTTTGTTGGTGTTTGTTGGGGAAAAGCCTCAACGTTCCCTTGACCCTCCAGGGTCCCCAGGGGTGACGTGAGTGTAGAAACAGAAAAGGGAAGAGAGGGGGTAAGGGTGGGAAGGGGGGGGGGCATTGCCTCCCTTCTTTTCAGTTTCCATTGCTGGGGTCCCTGGTCTATCTCGACTACTTTTTTATTCTTAGGGGTGATTCAGCATTGGAGTGCCATTTGGGTCAACCATGGGTCCCATGTCTTATAGAAAGAGACAGTGGACCTTTTCAGAAAGGCTGTCAGTCTCTCCATTTTCCATCACCCTTTTTTTCACTTTGTTTAGATGGGGGAGACACTTTCTTCCAAGAGGCGGCCACCGCACAACTAGCCGCTGTGAGGATGAAGGAGACTAATTTGCCTGTTGGTCGGTCCAATGTTTCTAAGGGCTTGGCCAACAGATAGGTCAGAGGGTCAATGGGTATTGTGAGGTCTGTGACCTCTTTATTAAATTATGTATGATTTCCCAGTATTTCTGAATTTCCGGACATGTCCACTAAATATGGGCCATGTCTCCCTTTTGACCGCAGCCTCTCCAACATAGATCGGAAGCCAGGGGGTAGATTTGATTTATTCTAACTGGGGTAAGATACCAGCGAAACAGTATTTTGTATATATTTACTTTGATTGTGGTACATATGGAAGTTCCTGAGGCTGTTTCCCAAATACTTTCCCAATCCTCTCGGTCTATAACTATATTAAGTTCTGCTGCCCAATGTAGCAAATAGTCGTGTGTGGGGATTTCTATTGCCCTCTCCAGTTCTGCACAAATTTGCGTTATGAGACCTTTCTGGTGAGCTGTTTCCCTGCAGAGCCGCTCGAAACCAGTGAGAGGGGGAAATTTCAACGTTGGGGATAATGTTTGAATAAAGTGTCAAATTTGTAGGTATTTGAAGACGGTCAGCCCTACTATTTCACATTTAGTTTGTATACTTTGAAAACTCAGGAACTGCCCAAGACTCAGGAGGTCGGCAACCGCTCTAATGTTTTTTGCTTTAAATTGATCGAATTGTCTGGGCTCACAACCAGGTGGGAATTTTGGATTTTTATGAATTGGTGTAAGTTGAGAATGGGGTGCTGTGAGCTTAAATTTGAATTTGCATTTCGTCCAGGTCTCCCATATATGCCTCATCGGGCCTAGTTTGAATTTACTATTCTGCATTTCTTCCCTGCTCAGGGACCAAAGGCATGCTGGCAGTGAAGGCATCCCGGTATAATGCGTTTCTATATCCAGCCAGCAGTATTGGTTTGGGTTAGCGTTCCAGACCGCTACCTGACTCAGTTGGGCAGCTTGGTAGTATCTTGTAATGTCTGGAACCCCAAGTCCTCCTCTTCCCCTTGAGGCCAGTAGAACTGTTCTGGGCACGCTGGGTTTTTTACCCTGCCAAATAAATTGGAAAATTAGTTTTTGTATGTTCTTCAATTCTGAGCCAGGGATGTGGACCGGGAGAGTCTGGAAATAGTATAGTAATCTAGGGAGTATATTCATTTTAACCGAGATCATTCTCCCGATCCATGATATCTGATATCCTCCCCATTTATCTAGGTCTTGTTTGATTTTCCGGAACAGGGCGGGTAATTTTGTTGGTATAGAGATTGGTAGGTCCTTGATATCTTAACTCCCAGATATTTGATACAAGAGGAGCTCCAACGGTAGTTAAAATTTAGCTCGAGGAGTTTCACCTCTGGCTCTGGCAGGCTTAGATTCAAGGCTTCCGACTTGTCGCTATTAATTTTGTACCCTGAAATTCTTCTGAAATCTAGGAGATCTTTTTGGAGGTTGGGTAGGGAGATTTGGGGTTTGACGAGAGTTAAGATGACATTGTCTGCGAATAGGGATATTTTATGCTGCCTGTGCCAAATTTCTATTCCTTGGATGTCTATATTGCTTCGTATTGCCGATGCTATGAGTTCTATGGTTAGTGCAAAGAGAAGAGGGGACAGGGGGCATCCCTGCCGAGTTCAATTTGTGATCTCGAATCTCTGGTTACTGCCCTCTGGTAATTTTACTGATGCAGATGGATTTTGATATAGCCTACGGACCCCCTCTAGGTATGCGTCTTTGAAGCCAAATTTACGCATAGCGTGGTCCAAAAATTGCCAGTCTATTCTATCGAACGCCTTCTCTGCATTTAAGCTCAGGAGTAATGCTTTGGTTCCTGTGAGGTGGACATGGTTAATAATGTTGATTATCTTCCGAGTGTTGTCTGAGGCTTGCCTGCCCGCAACAAATCCTACTTGGTCAATGTTTATTAATCTCAGTAAGATGGGGTTTAATCTGTTCGCAAGTATTTTACTATATAACTTGAGGTCACTGTTGAGAAGGGAGATTGGACGATAGCTTCCACATTGCATCGGGTCCTTGCCTTCCTTATGTATAATAGCTAGGTTGGCAAGGGACATTGATGGGGGGATTTGGTTCCCTTCCCTTCCATAAAGTGCTTGAATGTTTTTAAGAGATGCGTGGATAGTGTGGGCAAGAATCTCTTATAGTAGACATTAGTGAAACCGTCAGGGCCAGGAGACTTAGTGATTTTTAGATATTTGACCGCCTCTTCCAGTTCCTCCTTTGAAATCTCAGCATTGAGGACTGTGTTTTCTTCCTCCGTTAATGTGGGGAGTTGACATTTGTCTAAGTATTGCATTATTAATTCAGTTGCTCTCGGTTCAGGTCGGCCATTTTTGGATCTTAGATTATATAGTTCGGTATAATATTTAGTAAATTCTGCCACGATTTTGCTGTCACTGTATTGTATCTCACCAGACCTATTCTTGATTGCCGTTATTTGAGATCTTGTACTCCTCTCTGTCTACTGGCCAAAAGCCTGTCGGCTTTGTTACCCTTATCATAATACTGTTGATTGGTCCATTTGAGGGCCTTCTCAACATCCTCCAACTGAATTTGTCTAAGTTTTGTTCGGGCTGTTAGCAGCGTCTTATATATTTTTTTTGAGGGGTTAGCTTTATGGGTTTGTTCTATTGTTTTAATGTTGTCCGTGAGCTCCTTAATTAGCTTTAGTCTGACTTTTTTTCTATGGGACGCGATGGAAATAAATTTCCCTCTAATGGCTGCCTTATGGGCTTCCCATGGGATTGCCAGGGAGGAAACTGATCCTGAGTTGAAAAAGAAATAGTCCTTAAGTGAGGATCTGATCTCCCTTTCTATCTCAGGATGGTTTAGCAATGAGTCATTTAGTCTCCAGGAATAACTTGTTGTTTTTTCGAAGGGGACTGATAGGGTCAGGGTGATTGGGGCGTGGTCAGACCAAGTGATCGGGCCAATATCCGATCCAGTGGCCGCCGTCAACACATTTTTGGTAACCAGGAAGTAGTCTATTCGAGAGTAGGTCTGGTGAGGGGCTGAGTAAAAGGTGTAGTCTCTCTGGCCCTGATGCTGGGATCTCCACATGTCCACCAGTGAGAACTTGCTCAGAATTCCCCTAAACCTTTTCCCTATGATCTGGGAGTGGGTTGTACGGGGGGGACCCATTGCAGTCGATCTGTCCTCAGTGGGGTTTAAGACCATGTTTAAGTCTCCTCCCACTATCATCGATGACAGATATCCCGGGTCGACACCCTCGAGAACAGTTTGTAAGAATGCCGTTTGATTCTCGTTAGGGGCGTACACATTGATCAGAGCGATTGCCGAGCCCGCTAGAGAGCCGTATACTACTAGGAATCTACCCTCTGGGTCCATTGTTGTTTTGACGTGATTGAATGGGGTGCCTTGTCTGATTAGGATAGCCACTCCCCTTTTTTTACTACTAAATGATGTAGGAATATTATGTCTCCCCCTGATTTTTTCATGTCCTGAAGGGCTAGCCTTCTTTTTCTATTATTTTGTAGGCCTTTAACATTTAGTTACCGGACCTTAATTGGGGCTGTGGATGTCATTGTGTTTTTTTATGGTTCGGGGCCTTAGGATCCCTCCTTTCCCTCTAGGGGGGAACTTGCTTTTATTGTCTGAGGTCTCCTTGCGTCTTAGGACACGTGTTGGAAGGGCCCCTTTTTCTTTGAGGGGTATACATGGCTTGCCAAGGAGGAGGGGGGTGGGAGGGAGGGGGAGGGGGGGTAAAGATCTGCTGGGACAGGGCCAGCAGATGGAGAGTAGATAAGATTAGGTCCTTTCTAGGTCAGTGTGGTGCTGCCAGGTCTTTGAACGACCGACATTTTGGCTAGTGTGCCCTTCTGGGGTGGGTCTGGTTCCGACAACCGGTACGCAACGGAGGGGTCCAGACCCTAAGTTGTTTATGTGCGGCGCCTTCCCCCCTCTATTCCCTTGCCCTGGTTCAGTTCTGTGTCATTTTATATTTGAACGGGAGTAGGAGTGGCGGGGAGAGGGGGAGGGGGGGGAGGGGTGGGGGAAAGAAGAGAAAAAAAAAGGGGGGGGGATGTTTCAGGTTGTGCCTTGTTTTACAATATTCAACAGTATTTTAGCAATGACGTTACATTTGCATATTCTCATACAATCGACAATGCAGCAGACCAGCCTGGTATGGTAGTAAGGGAGGCCTCAGTTGGTGTGGGGGGAGGGGGGGGATCAGGGTGGAGGGGTATGGCGGGGGGGAGGGGTATGGGGAGGGGGGCATAGGGAGGGGGAGGAGGGGAGGAGAAATGGGGGGGAGGGGAGGAGGGGGGCAGAGGGGGTGGAGGGGGGAAGGGGGGAGGCGAGGGAGAGAGGGTGGGGGGGAGGGTCTAGTATAGCAGTCTATTTGGCATCCTAATTGGAGGCAACTCCCTTCTTTAAACATTACAACATATTTAACGACACTTCTAGTAATATTACTATCAGGTATACATGGCTAAACGGTTATTTATGAGGGTGAGAGGTTAACCCTTGTGATTTAACATATCAGTGCAGTTATTCTCCTGGTGAGGGTCAATCCCCCTATTTATCCCGTCACATTAGCTTGCGACCGTTCCTAGGGTTAAACATGCCAGCGTGCTCCTCTGTCCAACATCGACTTAATGCCCTTTACATTTTGATTGTCAGTTTTGGTTGTACAGTTCGTTCTGTGGTCTATGTGGGGGCTCATTTTCTGTGCTTTGAGTTGGGTGTTAGACCTTTATTTGTGTGGTGAGGTATGTTGAGCACCAGCTAAGAGTTTGACATTATCTCTTTGTGTAGTTGTGTTGCTCTATTGGGTTCTGCGTGGGGGAGAGATGGGGGGGGGGTGGGATGGGGGGGTGGGATGGGGGGGGACATGGGGGAGGAAGGGGGGGGACATGGGAGGGGGGGCGGGGGATGCTGATCGGGACGCTGGAGGGGGAGATGTTCTGATTTTGGGTTTACTCTACTCGCCGCCTCCATGGTTTATGCAGTCTGTTTTTCTGTGCTTCGGTGTGGCTGCTGCCACTCAGAGATCTGTTTGCGTGTGTGATCTCAATATGCATTTATCTCAAGCGCCGCTCACTGCGGTGTAAAGGGGAGGGGAGGGGGGGTTCCGTGTAGGGGGGGGGACAGGAAGGGAGGGGGGGGAGGGAGGGGAGGGAGAAGGGAGAGGCGGAGGGAGGCTTGATAGAAGGGGAGGGTGGGGGGGAGGGAAGGAAGGAGGGATAGGGGGAAGGGTTTGCTTGGGTTGCGATGGTGCCCCTTTCAATTGACATAAATTTCTGGCAAAACTGTATTCACTGCTACTGCGGGAGGTGTATAATCATGTCTGTGCCGACCGTGGATCTACTCATAGCCATTTTGCATGTGTAATATACCATCATATTTAACAACCTTAATAACAATAAACAACTTCAACAAACCTACTAACGTGTGTAGGAGCCTGCGCATTAACAGTTTTACAGGGTACACATGACTTCACAAACATTGGTGAGGGTAGGAACACCGTTCCTTATGGTCTAATATGCGAATGGGAGTGACAGCTTACTAGGGCTCATAGCAATCGTTCATCCGGACCCTTTAGCTACCACCCTTTCCCCAGGTCCAGCGTATTTATCTCAGTCCCGACGGTATGGGCCGTCCAGGGGGGGCTAGGTTCTATGGCCTACCCATAACTGTAAGTTTCCGATCCGGATGTATGTTTCCACTTGCTAGATAGCCGGGGGAGCGTTTCTTAAGCTGTGGGTCAGATCTGGGGCCTCTGTTAGCTTGATGGGGCAGAGAGGCCGTTATGGCTTAGTTATCTAAGGTCCTCAGGTTCGCAGCCCAAGTTTAACACACTGAGTGTCCCCCCCCTTCTATCTGGGTCTGCTTCAGCAGTCATGATTTGGCCCAATAGACTAGGCCGGGGCGTTGGGTTACTCATGGAGTTACATCTCTTTAATATGTAGCCCCCTCTTTTTCAAGGGACCAAAAGTAATTGGACAATTGACTGAAAAGCTGCTTCATGGATATATGTGGGCTATTCCTTCGTTATTTCATCATCAACTTAGCAGGTAAAAGGTCTGGAGTTGATTCCAGGTGTGGCATTCACATTTGGAAGCTGTTGCTGTGAACTCACAACATGCGGTCAAAGGCGCTCTCAATGCAAGTGAAACAGGGCATCCTTAGGCTGCAAAAAAAATGGAAAATCCATCAGAGAGATAGCAGAAACATTAGGAGTGGCCAAATCAACAGTTTGGTACATTCTGAGAAAAAAAGAACGCACTGGTGAGCTCTGCAACACAAAAAGGCCTGGACGTCCACGGAAGACAACAGTGGTGGATGATCGTAGGATCCTTTCCATGGTAAAGAAAAACCCCTTCACAACATCCAGCCAAGTGAAGAACACTCTCCAGGAGGTAGGCATATCATTATCCATCTACTATAAAGAGAAGACTTCACTAGAGCAAATACAGAGGGTTCACCACAAGGTGCAAACCATTCATAAGCCTCAAGAATAGAAAGGCCAGGTTAGACTTTGCCAAACAATATCTAAAAAAGCCAGCCCAGTTCTGGAACAGCATTCTTTGGACAGATTAAACTAAGATCAACCTGTACCAGAATGATGGGAAGAAAAAAGTATGGAGAAGACTTGGAACGGCTCATGATCCGAAGCATACCACATCATCTGTAAAACACGGTTAGGCAGTGTGATGGCATGGGCATGCATGGCTTACAATGGCATTGGGTCACTAGTGTTTATTGATCATGTGACAGAAGACAGAAGCAGCCGGATGAATTCTGAAGTGTATAGGGATACCAAATTTAGTGAAGTTGATTGGACGGCGCTTCACGTTACAAATGGACAATGACCCAAAACATACTGCAAAAGCAACCCAGGAGTTTTTTTAAGGCAAAGAAGTGGAATATTCTGCAATGGCCGAGTCAATCAACTGATCTCAACCTGATCGAACATGCATTTCACTTGCTGAAGACAAAACATAATGCAGAAAGACCCACAAACAAACAACAACTGAAGACAGCTGCAGTAAAGGCCTGGCAAAGTATCACAAAGGCGGAAACCCAGCGTTTGGTGATGTTCATGCGTTCCAGACTTCAAGCAGTCATTGCCTGCAAAGGATTCTCAACAATGTATTAAAAATGAACATTTTATTTATGATTGTGTTAATTTGTCCAATTACATTTGAGCCCCTGAAATAAGGGGACTGTGTATGAAAATGGTTGCAATTCCTAAACGTTTCATACGATATTTTTGTTCAACCCCTTGAATTAAAGCTGAAAGTCTGCACTTCTATTGCATCTCAGTTGTTTTATTTAAAATCCATTGTGGTGGCGTACAGAGCCAAAATTATGAGAATTGTGACAGTGTCCAATTATTTCCGGACCTAACTGTAATTTCAACATTGTGGCCAGGTCATGGATATGAGGATCAATGGGAAGGGCGAGTGAACTCATTGTCAATTTATTGTCTCTGGCTCTACCTGAAATGAAAAATCTACTTCTGAATACAAACATCTTGTTGTCTCATGTCGATATTGCGCCAAGAACTGGTAATTCGTTTTTAAATAAGGTCGTCTATTTAGAGACCAGATGTCATCACTCCCCAGGAAGAAACAGTGACATATTTAAACATGCATTTTTACAGTATGTCTCACCCCAGCACATCCTGTTCATTTTAGCCCTGTATTTCTATATAGTCATCAATGTTATGAAACATTTGTTTAATTGAATTTCATGATGCACTGTTCTGCTGGGCATCATTTCTCTTAACTCATACCTCCTGCAAATTCTACACCTGCAAAAATTCACCTTCACTGAACACTTCTTCATTTATTATCCCTTCTAGTATACTATATATATTCTATTTTACGATAGCAATGTCCTCAAGTTGTTCCCCCTTTCCCTCTTATTAAGAGATTTTTCATTCAGTTCTGGCAATGGCTTGTAGCACTACAAAAGCTAGAGACCACATGGCTCGAGAGAAATGTGATTATTTACATATTTATAAAGAATGCATTAGCCCTTTTCAAATATGGCTGCTGGGCAAATCTATGTATTTGAGCCAACTGGGGATAGTGACTTCATATGTCAGAGTTACTGATTGGGTCACTTACAATTTCCTTACTGTCTGTGGCCATTTTCATTTTCCAAAGATGCTGATCTATCAGATGTTACCTGTTGGTAAAAAAGCAGCTGTCCTGTCCCCTGGTTTAAAAGTTTTAACAGTGTAGATGGCTGCTTTGAGACATGAGGAGGCTCAATAAGAGAAGCATTTGATCTTCAATACTACAGTTCATTAGCCAGCTTATTGCAAATTTTGTTCCTTAACCTAAACATCTGAAATGCTTAAACTAAAAATTAGTCACGCCTATCTGCCTCCTCTGAAAAGGCTCGCCAGCATCCACAGTTTATTAAAAGTTGCATGATTATATACTGTATACTTGATCTGATGAATTTGAATGTCTTGTATACAATCCACAAAAAATACATAATCCCTTTAACCCCCCTATCCCCAATAAACACAATTGCACCTTAGTTTTGGGATAAATTGGCCACAGCATTTATTCAAATCAATACAATCATCAAAATATGTCCTGGCAGCCCACATATTGTACTGTACATAAACCACATGTTATGCCAATAGCCACGGTAGGCATGTTCACTCTTTACCACCATACCCAACAATAACAAGACCCATTCAGTGACATATCATCACCCCCACCAACCCCGCCGGGTCATTATACACTGCTCCCCCCATCAAGAGACCCGCTGCAGATTCCATTCATCAGATTCAAAATACATCAGAAAAATACAGATTCCATTCATCAAGGCATTCCCTCTGTATGCTCCTCATATTCTACATCTCTTCCTAACTATTACTTGACTCTTTTTCCTATGTCACAGAGGAGGAAGGGTCGCTGCTGATCTCCTCTTCTCCCTCTACCACCTGCCCACTTTTCTCCTTACCTCCCATCTCCTCAAACCTCTTACTCTCACTCTAATTCCTACACTCACACACATTTTCAACTCCTCCTTTTTCTCTGTAACCTTTCCCACCTCCTTCAAACATGCAACAGTTATATGCTTACTCAAAAACAGCAAGCTTGACCCTAGTTGTCTCTCTAACTATTGTCCTGTCTCCCTCCTGCCTTTTGCCTCTAAACTCCTTGAATTCCTTGTATTTTCTCGTTTGCTCCATTTTCTTACATCCTATTCTCCCCCAGATCCTCTACAATCTGGCTTCCGCACTACTCACTCGACTGAAAGAATCCTTACTGAAATAACTAATGAGTTACATGCTGCCAAAGACAACGGTCATTACATCCTGCTTATATTACTCAACCTCTCTGCATCCTTTGATACTGTCGATACTCTTAGTATCCGAACAGAGCTCTATCTTGGCTTTCCTCTTACCTCAACCATCGGACCTTCAGTGTCTCATTTGCAAACACCTCCTCCTGTCGATCTTTCTGTGGGCATACTCTAGGGATCTGTCCTGGGGCCTCTTCTCTTTTTTCTCTACACACTCTCTCAAGGTGACTTTATCAGTCACATCTCTAGGGTTTAAATATCACCTCTATGCTGATGAGACACACCCTTTCAACCCCTTACCTTACACCTGTTGTACAAACCAAAGTCTCTGAATGTCTCTCCGAAAACTCATACTTAACATGTCAAAGATGGAGCTCCTCATACTTCCTCCAAAGTCTGTCGCTATAGCCCCCTTTACCATAAAGGTTGGCAGCACTATCATACACCCAGTATCACAAACGCTGCCTAAGTGTCAAATTTGACTCCTCCCTCACATTCACAATGTAGCTAAAACCTGTCAATTTTTTCCTTCGTAACATTGCAAAGATACATCTTTTCCTCTATCCCTCTACTGCTAAAACTCTAACGCAGGCCCTTATTCTCTCCTGGTTTGACTATTCCAACCTTCTCATTTCCAGCCTTCTTCCCCTCACCTGTCTCCCCACAATCTATGCCAAATGCTGTTGCTAGAATCGCTTTACTCTCTCCTAAATCTGTCAGCGTCTCTGAAATCCCTCTCCTGGCTTCCTATTAAAACCCTTGTTAATTACAAAATTATTCTACTAACTTTTAAGGCTCTACACGCGTCTGCCCTCTTAACATCTCACCCCTAATTTCATGCTATACACCTGCTCGACTCTTGCGTTCTGCTCAAGGATGTCTTCATTCTACGCCTTTTGTATGTAAAGCCATCTTCCACCTAAAACCTCTCACTTACTGCCCCACACCGCTGGAATGCCATTCCCCTCAATACCTGACTAGCACTCTCTCTCCACCTTTAAGGCCCATCTTTAAACATACCTCTTTAATTAAGCATAAGACAAGATATATATAAATATAGAGATACCTGGACAGCCATTGCCATAGCACACAAGGGTGCGGACCCAGGAGAGCAGAGAGGCCTTCCTCTACAACTATAAGAAACAGATAAGACTTTCTTATGGGACTGTTATATATCTATATATATATATATAGATATATATATTTGGGGCTGGTAATTCGCTTAGCTAACCACCCAGTTAGAGAGGGCTGGACTACATGTGTAGATATTCTCCAAAGTGGAGTAGGTTTTCTTTTGTTTATTTTGAATGTTTTGCTGTGTTAAAGGGACAGGCACAATAAAGCCTAATTTAAGTTTCACTTTAAACGGTCTCCATTGCGTGCCTCTGAACACGTCTCTTACAACTGTCTTCTTTCTTCATCTGTCATTATTTTTAATCTTTTCTTTAATCTTCTATCTTCATCTGTCAATCCAAAACCCAATGGTAAATGCAGAACAGGATGTTCTCTCATTTGCTTCTTCGGTTAAAATAAGACTTACAGGCCTTATATAGGGCCTGTGACATCACATGTTATTGTCAGATGGTACAGCTCCAATCCGATTGTATGCTGTATCATGTGCCCGCCTCTTTTTTTTTTTTTTTTAAGGATGTGACATTATCTCCAAGGGAGGTACGTCACATCCTTAAAACCACATGGCTATATCACATGGTATTACAGCCAATGGGATTGAAGACAATCCACGGACACCCGCGGCCTCTGGTATCAATCATGTGGGGATAGAGGAGGTGGGTATTAGTGTTGTTGTGTTTTTAATGCTTATTGTGGGTAGCAGCTGTTTTAATATAAATGTTAATAATAGTGTATGAGCAGGGGGTCTCCAGAGCAGAACTTCATTGATTTGAGGTCCGGGACCACTTGCTTCCCGAGATACAGGTCTCGTTATGGGGTGCCGGTATCTCCTATGAATTTAAATGTCCGGCATCACCTGACCGTGGGAATAAAATGCATAGGAGAAACCGGCACCCCATAATGGGGCCTGTAACTCAGGAAGCAGGGGGTCCCCGGACTTCAAATCAAAGCGGTTCTGCTCCGGAGAGGTGATAAAGGACCACTAAGGTCTGAAACGCGTTGGTGTGCTTTGTAACTGATTTTTTGACCCATTAAATAGCTTTATTTTGGGAACGCATACCCTGTGGTTTATTGGCTGTTTTTTACAGCATTGGAGATAGTGCTCCGTTCTTTTCCCTCTCCCTTTCTGTGAATACCGTGATAGCAACGCTCAAAAAACAGGCACTTTAAATAGCCCGTTGATTATTTTTTATGGACGCTTATAGCATGGGCCCCTTCATCAGATTCTGGTAATAAAAATTTGCCACTTTATGGCACCCTTCAGACTCACATGGGTCATACAAATCTAAGGAATTATATGAACATCATATAGTTGGCTTTACTCAGGGGATATGGGACTCAACATTCAGGAAATTCTAATTATCTTCTTTCCCTTCTCCTCTAACTCCAACATTGCGAAATCCGGATTTGGCCTGGTGACGTCATTTTAAAGGGAGGGAAGCATAGTATTAGCTAGTATTGTGTTTTAATGTTTGTTGGGTGTATAGGGGGTGGGTGAAGGTAGTATTTGGCCCACGGTGGGTGTTTATGCCTACCGGGTGGATAGTGGAAGGGGTTAACCCCTTCATTGCCTTAGTGGTAGTAAACCGCTAAGGTAATGGGGGTTAACTCCTCACGCAACCCTCCCGCGAGGCCTAAACACCCACCACAGGCAAAATACCACCTTCACCCACCCCAGCTACCTCTAACCCCTTCATTACCTTAGTGGTTAGCCACTAAGTTAATGAAGCTGCCTGTAAATGTATTTGTATTGCATTGGATTGAAGCAGGGGTCTCTGGAGGTGGTATTAATGCATATCAGCTCCGGAGTCTCCTGGCTTCAATCCGATGCATAAATGTTTTCATCTAAGTCCTACCGCAAATCCCATCCCACCACCCTTGGTGTGGCGAGATGAGATCTGCGAGTACAGTAGCTCACTAGTTGAGAGCCTCGATGATCTCATCAGAGGTACTAGAATAGGGTGATTTTATAAACAATGGAAGTTGGAGCTGTTTTTCAGCTCCCGCTCTGTGTTTTTGAGCAGGAGCGAGACCGCTTGGGGAGATGCACTCCCCGAGCAAGTTTGGCAGGTCATCAGAGCTTTCTGAATAGCAACCTTGCCAAATCGTATGGGAAGTGCTCAAAATCCTTGATGAGTTACTTATCAAAGTTTATAGAATAGGCCCCTATATGTTTACAACTATACCATTCCTCCCAAAGGCAGAGAAATAATTACCTGCAGAACAGAACTTGCATTCTAATGGAATTTTCTGTTCAACGGAGTCTCATCTTTAAATCAAACCAACATCTTCAGAATGTAATGGTTAACACTGCCACCAGTGTCGATAAATATATAACCTTAAAGTGAAGCAATGCAAGAAATGAAAAGCAAAGAGCAGAGTACAATAAAGCCTTAGGCTCTCAGGGGGGGGGAGTGAAGAATCTGTAAGACTGGGGCAGAACTATGTACATACTGTACAGTAAGCAGAAAGCTAGTGCAGATATCGTATGTGACACAAAGACAGAGGGGATGAGGCATAGGAGACTCAGAGAGGGGCACGTTTTGGGGGCGGATTTGGATCTGCCGCAGATCAGCTGGGTTCTTTGGTCCATGGATTTCAGCGGATCACACTCAAAAGTGGGGATTCACATTTTGCAGATTTTTTTTTAACACTGACAATCCATTCAGCAATCCACGGATGGATGGTTAAAATCCACCAGCGGATTGTATCCAATGGCGGTTTTGGATTCACCCGCCCGGATGGAAACTGTAACAATCCGTCGGCGGATTTTAAACGGCGTACCAGATTTTGAATGGATAATTCTGAAAAATCCGGGAAACTGATTTGGACGGCTTCGCCCATCTCTAGAGGGGAGTCAGATAAGGGGGCCATGTGCCAATTTATTTGGAACCACCCAAAAAAAAGGAGATTAGGAAATGGAAAGGAGGGGTACCACACACATCTTTTAGCAGCTGGTAAGAGCAAGCAAAGCATTTAGATTGTGAGAAAGCATGGGGTGATTTGCAGTATCCGGCCCTGCTAGCTGACAGAGCTGGGCTCTTTATTTCATGGACATAAAACTGTCAGACAGCTTGCCCAGAGCATCACAGGATAAACTGACCTTGCTGATTTCCTGGAGGACTTTCTCTAATATTCTACCTCCTCTCATTTTTGTCTGTTCCCTTTAATTCATTTTTCATTAGGTTTCCCTTTAAATGTTATTCTCTCTGATATTTATTGTTTTGCAGTTTTTACTTGTCTTTTAGGTTACATTTGTTATTTTCCCTCTTGCCAGAGGTTCCACTTTACTCTGTTTTTTTGGCGTAGTATTTTTTTCCCCTATATCCATACAGAAATCCACAGAGACATTGCAAAGATACAGAGCCCATAACTGTACTGTACCTGCATTAGAACCACAGAACCCTTCCAGTAATATGCAGGTAAGAAGTAGCAGCCCAACAAGGTTGGTGTCCATAATCATGGATTCCGCTATTTATTATTTCACATATTTAATGTGCAGAGATTACAACACAATGTTTCGGGGGGGATACCCCTCCCTTCATGAGGTCCCTGCCCCAAACCTGCTTAATCCATCCCATTGGCATGTGTCATACAGACAATGATTCTGGCTAAAAACATGCAAATGACCAATTTGGAAATGTCACTATTTGTTTCCCATCTACTTTTTGTGGATTCTCCTGTTCTTTTACTTAATGTGCAATCATGTTTGTACATCTAACCCTGGGAAATACAGAATGAGTGTACATCTGTTTATTCTTTTGGACTCATCAGTTTGGAATTAGCTTGGCTAATGAGCTCAAATATAGTAGCTCTCCACCTTCTTTCACCACTTGGGTTTCTTCCATAGAATAAGGATACTGGTTTAAATCTACAAATATTCTTTCACCCTTTACATCCTTCCACTAACAACTTTTTTATAGGCTTCTCCTCTACCCAAAACCCCTTCTATGTAGTCATCTTCCTACTGTTTTCTTCCCGTACATATAGTACAAGGTTTTAATGGCATATTGGTCCTGGAGAAAAGCTGATTTGATGTAGGTTGTGATACCTCTTAGCACTCAACATTAGAGTTCTTCATAGATTACATTATACTAAACAGAGCTTTCAAAAACTCATAGGTTTCTTCTTCAACTGTGCACTGTACACTTGTTCTTCAACTGTACATGGTGAGGTTTCGAAAGCTCTGTACACTATCATTTATTTCCATCCATATTCCCTTTTATAGTAAATAGATTGCAAAAAGGCAACAGACACAACTGAACCACTTTAACACTGTCACGGGAGACCAGGACAATTTATTGGAATCAAGGCACCAGGCAGGACAAAGGAGTCAAATAAAGGATATTTATTCTGGCCGGAGCCAGCAGACAGAGCACAAAATGATCTTACACTCATCAAACAAGGGATTATGGAGGGGGGAACCTACCTAACTAGGTGCCGCTTCAGTAGGCTTACCCTGGAGTACTTCCACTTCCACAGGGGTCTCGGTTCTCCTAGACCTCGGGGATACAGTTCACCAGAAATCTTCCACTCACCAGCTTTAGTCTCAGTATATCTGGCAAACCTCCATGGAGATATATAGGCAATCGCTAGAATTCCAGTGCACAGGGCCGCCAAGAAGGGGGACAGCCGGGCTGGTGTCCTGGGGTCGCTGGCTGGGGGGGGGGGGCTGGCCAGCCGGCGCTGAGCATTTCCCCCGACCTATGGTCAGGCCCTGCTACTGGTCGTGGCCGGGCCCCGGCTCTTAGCTGCCTGCAGGACCTTCCCTCTCCCTCCCACGCCGCCGAGCTTTCACTGCCGGTGGAAGACAGGGCTCTGACGTCAGTGTGACGGAAGAAAGCTTGGCCCAGCTTCCGGCGTGCCACGCGCTGATATCAGAACCCCGGTGCGTGCTGGCAGTGGAAGCTCGGTGGTGTGGGACAGAGAGAGGAACGGTCCTGCAGGCAGCTGAGAGTCGGGGCCCAGCCGCGACCGGCAGTAGGGCATTGCCAGGCCGCGACCGGCAGTAGGGCATTGCCATTTGCAGCACCGGCCAGCCGGGCCCCCCCAGCCAGCAGACCCCCGCAGACACCGGGCCTGGCCTGACCCAAGGTAAGTCTGTATTTTTATATGTTTTGGGGGGCTTGGGGATATTTTTATATGGGTTGGGGAGGGTTGATTTTTTTAAACAGATGTAGCGGCCGTAATTCGAACAAATCATGGAGCCGTTTACGTGTGCTCTGCTGTATTCCACGCGGCATTAACGCGGCCAATCACACCAGGCACCAGTGTTTATCGCGGTTGCTTTGTTTGAATTTCATGAATTCTGTTTCTTTGTGTGAAATGAAATGAATTTATTGTAATGTGTAAAGTACTGTGCTACTGTGTCAATTTCAGGTGTTTAAAAACCAGAACACTAAAATGCCTTTTTCTGCACTCGCGTCTTTTTGTATTAGAGTCCTGGAAGATGGCTCCGTGTAGTAAGGGCTTCTGCAGCAGTTGCGCATGGATCAGTCCGTTCCAGCGCTCGGTGATGACGTCAGTGTCAATGCGTCTGACGCTGGAACGGACTGATCCATGCGCAACTGCTGCAGAAGCCCTTACTACACGGAGCCATCTTCCAGGACTCTAATACAATTGTATTGAATCCCATCTGCCCTGGACATCTGTTGGGACTACGATCCTGACCTGCAAGACTGGGACTGCCCCAAGACGCTGCAGATACTTACCGGATGGTGGTGATTATAGCACGCAATGCTAGATTATATTGTACCCTTGTGAGTGCATTTTTTATCCCCCCTTCCCCCTCCCCTCATTAAAATACAATTTTACGCTATGGGCGTGCGCTCTCTCTTCCCTTTTTCCCTTAGATTCACTGTGGACGTGGTTTGTCCACACTGAGAGCTGCCGGAGACCCTCCATACCGGAACCCACATCAATATTGGACTTATTTTTGAGGACTGGTTTTTATACTCTCTTTTCTCTTGTTTTGGATATATATGTTTGTGTATTTATACATTCATCTTATATGTTTATGGTTTACAGTTTTATTGATCTGTGCTACTCAATATTTTTCACCATATAGTTTATACTGTTTATTTACAATTAATTATATTTTACTTAGTATATGCACTTTACTGATCTAGCTTAATAGAGGCGCTGCTTTTTTCTTTTTCTGCTTGTCATATATATATATATATATATATATATATATATATATATATATATATATATATATATATATATATATATATATATATAATAGATAGAGCCAGTCAGCACACTAATACAAAGCATAGGCAGATGCTAGTCCCATAGAGATAAATAGCATAGTTACCAGTCCGTGAACTAATAAAGGAGACAGCATACAGCAAGGGGTAGTCCAAAAAAAGATGTATTCAAAACATACTGTTACACAAATGCCAACGTTTCGGGCCCACAGGGAGAACTTCCTCAGGCCCGTGCGGAAGTTCTCCCTGTGGGACCGAAACGTTGGCATTTGTGTAACAGTGTGTTTTGAATACATCTTTTTTTGGACTACCCTTTCTGTATGCTGTCTCCTTTATTAGTTCACGGACTGGTAACTATGCTATAAATATATATATATATATATACAGTGTTTGACAATCCTATACATTTACACGCCCGGGGCGGGTGGATTTAATCCCCGGGCGAGTAAATATTGGCCCAAGCAGCACACGTGGGTTTTTTTAAAATTCCCCCGCTCGCGCAAAAATTTTCCCTGCTCGCGCTGCCTGAAAAAAAAAAAACTCCCCTACCTGACAGCTGATTGGCGCGCGCTCCCAGGCATTGTGGGCGCGCGGCCAGGCTCTATATGAGGCCGCCCCCAATGAGCGGCCATTCTTTCTGGCCGGAGTTATGTTGCAGAGTAAGTACTTTTTAATCCTTCTCTCCCCGGTCCCGCGCCACTTCCCTCGATACTCGCGCCGCCGGGCCAATGATGGTAGTGGGGGTGCCCCCCCTTCTCTCCCCGGTCCCGCGCCACTTCCGGCTTCCCCCGATACTCGTGCCGCGAGTGATGGTAGTGGGGGTGTCCCCCCCTTCTCTCACCGGTCCCGCGCCACTTCCCGCTTCCCCCGATACTCGCGCCGCGAGTGATGGTAGTGGGGGTGTTACGCTCCTTCTTTCCCCGGTCCCGCGCGGGGCTGGAGATGGTAGCGGGGGTGTTCCAGCCCCCTACCTCCTTGGTCTCCGCTTCCCCACGGTCCCGTGGCTGCCCGAGCAGGCCGGGAGATGGTCGGGGGGGAGGGGGGGTGGTGGTGCTCGGTCGCACGGCCTGTCCTCTTCTTACCCCTGCCGTGTGTGTGTGTGTATGGGTGTGTGTCTGTGTCTGTGTCTGTGTGTGTGTGTGTGTGTGTGTGTGTGTGTGTGTGTGTGTGTGTGTGTGTGTGTGTGTGTGTGTGTGTGTGTGTGTATGTGTGTGTGTGTGTGTGTATATGTGTGTGTGTTGTGTGTATATGGGTGTGTGGGTGTGTGTATATGGGTGTGTGTGTGTGTGTATGGGTGTGTGTGTGTGTGTGTATATATTTTAAAGCGGGGTTGGGGGCGGGACTAGGGGCGGGGTTGGGGGCGGGACTAGGTGGCGAGTAGATTTTTTTGGTTGGGCGAGTAGATTTTTGGTTGATTTGTCGAACACTGTATATATATATATATATATATATATATATATATATATATATATATATATTATACATGACAAAATTTCAAAAAAGGTCCGCAGCACTCACAAAATGTTGTCAAATGCAAAAAGGTTTTAATAGAACATACCAAGCATCAGGAATAGTAACAGCAAAAATGGAGCGATGTTTCGGACCTCCCGGTCCTTAGATTCTCGTTTCAACAACTCCTTGCCCCAGTTGCCCCCTCTAATAGACTCCGATATGTGGTCTATACCTTTGAATCTAAGGAGACTATGGCTGCGTCCAGGGTGAATCCAGACGGGCGGAGGCGCGCTGAGGCTGAGGGAAAGCGGGTGCTTTCCCTGGCCTTAGACCGGGGGCGTGATGGGGGGGGGGGGCTGTGATGTCACAGAGCTGGTTCGCCCTCATTGGGCAAACTGCTCACGTGACCGGCCCTGCGCTCCCATGAGCGCGAAAATCTAAAAAATTTCTAAGACCTACGTTTCCGCACGCTTGCAGAAGCGTGTGCGAGCCCCTGCTAAAGCCGCTCTCATTGCGGCTGCAGGGACTCACTGCCGAGCAGCAGCGTGCCTCAGCACGGGTCAGCGCCTAAGCGCTGACCATGCCCGAGGCCTAAAGTTCCCACAGTGTGTCCCATTAATGTGCTTCGCTAAAGGGACATCAACCTTATTTCTAATAGTTCCAATATGCTCTAGGACTCTCCTCCTAAATTGCATTTTGGTCTTACCAATATATATTTTGCCGCAGCGGCAGACAGCTTGGCACCTCTCACCACCTTTACAGACTGTAGCAAGAGCTTCCTTTTCCATACCCTTCCCCCCTTCCTTTTTTTCCCCTGTTTATTGTTGTTTTTTTGTATGTATTGGGGGGGGGGTTGTATATATTTGCGGGGTGGAGGTTTTTTTTGTATGTATTTGGTGGTTGAAAGTTTTTTGCATTGGGGGGTGGGAAGTTTTTTTGGGGGGAGAGCGTAGTCCCGGGAAATCTGTCTGCGGCCCTGCCAGTGCACAAAGTAAGTTTGAATTTCCGGCTCGGATCAGCACTGGGCCTTGTTCTGGGGAGTCTCCGGCACCGCTTCAGAGCACACTGCTTAGTCAGCTTACACGCTAACTCCAGGACTGTCTGTGGAGTTCATATTGGCTTCCCTTAATTTAGTTTCCCCGTATGTCGTGACCAATAACAGCGCAGAGGCTGCATGAGGACCAATCAGACATAGGGCTCACATTTAATGATAAATCCAGGCTGGGGGTATGTCAGTGCAGCTAGGACGGCCCCAGGGCTGGGCTTAATCTTCAATAAGCTGGTCATTTTGCCCTACTATCCCAAACCCCTTCACTGAGTCAAATATAAAAAATAAATATTGAGAAAAAGAGCTAACTACAGTCCCCAATGAATATTAATCCACCTCCATATTCCCACTTGAACATATAAGGTTTATGTATATTTGCGCTAAATGTAATTTATATTTACAGTGTAACAGGAGATGGATTATTAGCAGGTAACATTAGTTCAAGTGAAATATAGCTTGTTCCTGTGGAATTCTCAACTTATTTGTCACAAGTTTCCCTGCACCAAAAGTGTTAAAGCAGCAATCTGTGCTGCCAGACTCAAATGTATATACAGTACATGTAATGTATGTATGTGTATATATGTTTCATATTTTTTAAACTGCTGGTCTTGAAGGGTTGACCATAGAACTCACATACAACAAATATCAATAACTCCTTGCTGTTAAAGTTTTGCAAAATGAAATAAGAAAACTGTGTGGTCATATGAATTTAGTTCTAAACTGATATTAAACGAAAATGTTGCTCCTAGTAATTTTTTTGTCATTGTATTTTAATACCATTTAGTTCTGAACAGTTGAACAATATTGCAAAGTTATTGCATTCCGTCCCAGGCCAATGCTCATTCCAGTACTGCAGCTTCGACTATTCTGTCCAATAGCAACTTCCTTCACTTCTGGCCCCAATTTCATCCAATTTAAGCTCTTGCCAAATCAAATCAGTTGCGGCACCATTTAATCCAAATCTTGTCTGTTCCTATCTCAAGCCCTTCTAAAAGCAATCAAATAAAATGTATAGTACAGTACGATTAAGAAACAACACAAGGACATGCCATCAATGCTTGCCTTAACACACACATGCATTAAACTGTCCGAGCATGTTTAATCCTCTGTGATAATAACAAGCTTGGATTGTAATGGCTTCATTTGATATTAATGCAGATGTCACAAGTACTTCGTCTGTGAGCCTTTTCACAGCCACTTCATTCAGTAATAACAGGAATGTGTCATTACGAGAATGTTGCCATAATATTGTAACAGCGTTATTAATCTCCATTGCATAGGACAGTTATGAGACTGAATTTGGTCAGATCTATTTACCCCTTGTGCAGATGTGAAACTTCATTTTCAAGTTTACTCCCAAGTTCCCATGTGGCTCGTTCTGTAGGATGCCCAGATGTGGAGTCTTTTATAAAATGGGTTCTAAAGTAACATCTGCATGTTGGCAGAAGTAAACTTGCATCTATAATTTTACAATATATTTCTATTTCATTTTTTTAAATTTATGCCAAGGACATCAATTTCAAAGTTATCATGCTACATCTGTCTAATAAACCTCCTGAATAACATCATCTTTTATTTTTTGCTGATATGGTGGCTACTCTATAGGAGTGGACATACCTCCTACTGTAGTAATAGAATAAATCATAGAGGAAACATCCTAATAGTGGACTATGGATTTTTTGCTGGAGTCTTGGTCCTCCCACACAACTGCTGAATGATAAGCAATGCATTACAAAGTAGCACATGTGGATCCCTTCAGTGTTTATGTAAATAGCTGCATAATGCTTTGAACTTAACAATTACTGGTATTAACTCATCAGCAACTAGAATAGCCATGTTCTCTATGTCAGGCTCTAACTCCAAACCCTTGGATATCACCTACGGTGTTCCACAAGGCTCTGACCTTGGACATGTACTTCAATCTGATTTTTTGGAACTTGATAACTAGATTCTCTTACTGTGCACCTCACAACTGGAACAATCTACCTGAGACTCTCAAAGCCGACACCAGTCTAAGTTCTTTCAAAACTAAAGCTGTCGCATATTTTAATATGGTCTGTAACTGTTACATGCGCCTATAACATATATTAACGTTAACTGTTCATGCAATGTCTTTAAATATAATGTATAACTCTGTTCATTTAATGTAACCATACTGTATATTGTCATCATAACTCTATGCCCAGGATATACTTGAAAACGAGAGGTAAATCTCAATGTACAGTATTACTTCCTGGTAAAACATTTTTATAAATAACTAAATGTACAGTACAGTACATGTTTATGGTGTAAATATTATGCATAATAGTAACTCTCATAACCACGTGTCTGAGTATGTTAAGGATAAACAGTGGTAATTAACATAACTAGGCATTATATACGATAATAAAAGTCTTATTAAATGCGATCACTTCTGGAAAAATAGCATTTTAGTCAATTATATGCAGTTCTTGAGGGCATTTAAGGGCTATATCTGTAGACCTCTTATTATCGTAAGCTGCTCGTCACTGCTTCGAACTCTAGTTGCACTAACATCACCTCTCTTAAAACGTTCGAAAAGCTTCAATCCCAGCAGTTACTTCATCTCAGTTTGTTTTTGGAAATTTGAAGTCCAAGACCATTTTTTTTCTCTAGCAGCCAACAGCAGCCTCTATAGTTTAAATTCTGTGTAGCACTAGCAAAAATCTATTACAGTATGTGCTTTTTGCATTCTTTCATTATGCAAAACCTTTATAAAGTAAGTTATGTCTGCTTAATATCTAAGAAGAATTATGGATCTCCAAGCAATCTGTCCTGTTCAGTTTATCATTAAAGAGTACCCATTGTCTTATGTACTACCCAAAACACTCATTTATACAGCACAACACAAGAGTTCATTCCATATGAATAGGAGTGTGCTAAAGCTTGGCATCCTTTTGTATATCTGGGCCAAGGGGACATAAGTGTGAACCCATCTGAGATACCTGGAAAATAAGCCTATTTAAAATAGCTAATATTCATATTTGAATTGTCTTATTTCCCAGGTATCAAAGGGATCACTCCACATGTTGTATATAGGAGTGTTTTGGGAGGTATATAACTAAGGCTGTCTCACATTTTAATCTGGTCTGAAACTGTTACATACAGTACGCCTATAATATACATCTTCTCTAACTGTGCATGCAATGTATTGTATATAATGTATACCCTGTTCATTTATGTAACTGTATTTGTAACCATGTATTATTTGTCATGTTAATTATGTCCAGGACATACTTGAAAACGAGAAGTAACTCTCAATGTATTACTTCCTGGTAAAACATGTTATAAATAAATAAATAAATAAAATGGGTACTTGACATAAGACAAAGAACCCATAAGTGGATGAGTTTGTCACCTCATACAGTTTAATCACTGTACGACATGACAAAGTTATAATAAACACTGTATATCTTCCACAGGTGTTACAAACTGTATTCCCCCAATTGTCACATGTTAGAATGATTAAACTGCAGACAAGTATTGAGATATTGTCGGACAGGGATTGGCTAATCACACATAGTGAACATGGCATTCTAGCTTCCTACTTAAGAAACACAAGTGCTTACAGTTTTTGTCTGTTGTATTAGGTCGCGATTATAGTGCCGGTGGCGCGCACAAATGCGCGTGAAGCCGAATCCAATACCTGTTATCCAATGACGCTGCGCAAAGTGGTTGCGACCGCGCGACAGAGCGGCTGAATCCAGAGACGACAAAATAATT
Organism: Ascaphus truei; assembly: GCF_040206685.1. Classification (NCBI taxonomy): domain Eukaryota; kingdom Metazoa; phylum Chordata; class Amphibia; order Anura; family Ascaphidae; genus Ascaphus; species Ascaphus truei. Next base: position 101,683,198 of record NC_134488.1, read on the forward strand.
TGTTTTAGGTGTGACGACTGCGTCACATGACCATCGCACACGCCACCTCCGTCACTGCCTCACACAGCGAATTACAGATCATGTGGGGAAAAGGAAGATGGCCACATGGTTTCTTTGTCTACCAGCAACACAATCAAAGATTCAGTGACCAAGTGCACGAAGCTTGACTTTGACTGGTGTTTTCATTCTTATAGAAGATCATGTTTTGATTTTACTAGAACTAGGTTTTTTAGTTTTGGTTTGAGGTTTTTTTTTTTATATTATAGGGGGAAAAAATAAAAATAAACAGGGCAATATTTTTGAACTTTTCAAAACATCAAATGTTTTGTAAAAGTTTACTGGGATTTTTTGTTTGTGAACGGGAAAGTTTTCCTGGTTTCTTAAATAATTATAATAACTAAAAAACAGAATATGAGCTTTGTAAATGTTATCGTCCTTTCCATTTTTATATAAACGTCTTAGTGCTTTCCCCGGCTGTATTACACATATTGTACAGCTCAACTTTGGACAATGAAGACTGTACACAATCAGTGGACCAACTCAAAAAGAGATTTTTCATCTTTCTGGACTTACATTGTAGCAGTTTCTATGTAACACCTGTATGTAGGTATTACACACCTCAGATGTGTATTACTGCAAATCCAATATATACATTGATATGCGTCTGATAAGTCCTTTCAATAAGATCAATTTGTGAAAGGTGAAATGTGCACTGTGACCCTCATCACCTTTACCTGCTTCCTATAGTTACATAGTTACATAGTAAATGAGGTTGAAAAAAGACGTATGCCCATCAAGTTCGACCTATGCTAAATTTAGACAACAGATACTTTATCCTTTATCTATACTTACTTATTGATCCAGAGGAAGGCAAACAAAAACCCCCAGAGTCATAACATCCAATGATGTCTCATAAGGGGAAAAATAAATTCCTTCCTGACTTCAAGAATTGGCAATCGGATTAATACCTGGATCAACATATTTCCCATGTATACTTATTTGGTATATCCCTATTTACCTTTCCTATCTAAAAATATGTCCAACCTTTTTTTGAACAAATCTATTGTATCTGCCATCACAGCCTCCATGGGTAATAAATTCCACATTTTAACTGCCATTACTGTAAAGAACACTTTCCTTTGTTGCTGGTGAAATCTCCTTTCCTCCAGCCTTAAGGGATGGCCCCGAGTCCTTTGTACTGCCCGTGGGATGAATAGTTCTTTTGAAAGCTCCTTGTATTGTCCCCGAATATATTTGTATATAGTTATCATATCCCCTCTTAGACGCCTCTTTTCTAATGTAAATAAATCTAATTTAGCTAGCCTCTCCTCATAAGTAAGGTTGTCCATCCCCTTTATTAATTTGGTGGCTCTTCTCTGCACTCTCTCTAGTTCCATAATGTCTTTTCTTAGGATTGGTGCCCAAAATGTACTCCATATTCAAGGTGTGGTCTTACTAATGCTTTGTAAAGGGGCATAATTATGTTTACTTCCCTTTTATCCATTGCCCGTTTGATGCAAGATAAGATCTTGTTTGCCTTTGCAGCTACTGCATGACATTGGGCACTATTGCTAAGCCTGCAATCTACAAGCACTCCTAAATCCTTCTAAAACAAGGATTCCCCCAATATATCTCCATTTAATTTGTGTCGCCTTTTTATTCAGCATCCCAAATGCATAACCTTACATTTATCTGTATTAAACCTCATTTGCCATTTACCTGCCCACGTTTCCAGTCTCTCCAAGTCCTTCTGAAGAGAAATTACATCCTGCTCTGATTCTATGACCTTACACAATTTAGTATCATCGGCAAAGATGGAGACTTTACTCTCGATCCCAACCTCAAGGTCATTAATAAATAAGTTAAAAAGTAGGGTCCCAGTACCAATCCCTGAGGTACTCCACTCACGACTTTAGCCCAACCTGAAAAAGTTCCATTTATGACAACCCTCTGTTGTCTGTCCTTTAACCAGTTTTCAATCCAGGTGCATATATTATTACTGAGTCCCATTTTCTTTACTTTATACACCAACCTCTTGTGTGAAATCATATCAAAAGCCTTTGCAAAATCTAAGTAGACCACATCAACTGCATTACCCTTGTCTAAATTCCTACTTACCTCCTCAAAGAAACAAACAAGGTTAGTTTAGCAAGATCTATCCTTCATAAATCCATTCTGACTATTACTAATAATTTTGTTTTCCATTAGGTATTCCTGAATATTATCCCATATTAAACCTTCAAGTAGTTTCCCTACTATTGAAGTCAGGCTTACAGGTCTGTAATTTCCCGGTTGTGATCTAGCTCCCTTTATAAATATAGGCACCACATCTGCTTTACGCCAATCTCGTTGTACTGAGCCTGTGGAAATGGAGTCCTTGAATATTAAATATAATGGTTTGGCTATTACTGAGCTTAACTCCTTGAGAACTCTTGGATGTATGCCATCGGGGCCAGGTGCCTTATTTATTTTAATTTTTTCAAGTCGCTTATGAATTCTTCCTCAGTTAACCAATTGTTCATTAATATGGAGGTTGTGGCTTCCTCCTACGGAACTACTATTGAACTTGATTCTTCCCTGGTAAACACAGAGGCAAAGAATTTGTTTAATACCTCAACTTTTTCCTTATCTTCAATAATTTGCCTACCCATCTCACACTGAAAGGGTCCTATATTTTCTTTTCTCATTTTTTTGTTATTAAGGTACTTAAAGAACTTTTTAGGGTTGACCTTACTTTCTATTGCAATCCTTTTTTCATTATCCATTTTTGCTAATTTGATTGCCCTTTTGCAATTTTTGTTACATTCCTTATAATTCTGATACGATGTCTCCGTCCCTTCTGACTTAAAGAATCTAAACGCCTTCCTCTTCTTGTCCATTTCCTCCCCTAACTGTTTATTTAGCCACATTGGTTTTGACTTATTTCTTTTATACTTATTACCCAAGGGTATACACTGATAAGTGTGCTTTTCTAACAATGTTTTAAAAACTGCCCATTTATCTTCTACATTTTTCCCTGCAAAAACATCATCCCATTGTATTACAACTAGATTAGACCTCAGTTTATTAAAACCTGCTTTACTAAAGTTTAAGGTCTTTGTTGAACCCAAGAAATCTATTTTTTTGATAATTTATTTCATATGAGACCATGTTATGATCACTGTTACCCAAATGTTCCAGGACTTTAATATTTGTTATTACTTCTACATTGTTTGATATGACCAAATCCAGTATTGGCCCTCTCCTGGTTGGTTCCTCAATAATCTGGGTCATATAATTGTCTTTAAGCAACCCAAAAAACCTGTTTCCTTTTGCTGTAACGCTAATATCATTGCCCAGTCTATGTCTGGATAATTAAAATCCCCCATTATGCAAACATGACCCAGTTTTGATGCCTTTTCCATTTGCAAAAGTATTTTAGCTTCCTCAATCTCACAGATATTTGGTGGTTTATAGCATATTCCCACAAACATTTTCTTAATACTTTTACCTCCACTGCTAATTTCTATCCACAGTCTCTACATTTTCATCATCCCCTTCATAAACATCATCCCTTATAATAGGTTTTAGATCCGGTTTAACATATAAACATACTCCACCTCCCCTTCTATTTGTTCGTTCCTTCCGAAAAAGGGAACAACCCTCTAAATTAACTGTCCAGTCATGAGTTTCATCCCACCATGTTTCAGTAATGCCTATGATATCATACTGCTCCCTTGCAGCTATTAATTCAAGCTCCCCCATTTTATCTGTCAGGCTTCTTGCATTAGCATGCATGCATTTAAGTTTTTTTTCAGCCTGTACTATTATCTTATCTGCTCCTTCCTTTCTGCACCCACTTGGTTTAGTCTTTAGAAGTTTTTTAGTATTATCTGTATTTACTATGGGTGTCTCACTGCTTGTCAAACTCGCACTTGCCCCCATTCTACCTCTATACCACCTTGTATCCTCTATTCCATTTAGTTAATTATCTGTTTCACTCCCCTCCCCCCTCCATCCTAGTTTAAAATCTCCTCCAACCTTCTTAGCATTCTCCCCCCTAGCACATATTTCGTCCCTAGAATATAGATGGCACCTCTCAGAAAAGGAGTCCCAGTGCTCTAAAAACCCAAACCCCTCCTTCCTGCACCACTTTCTTAGCCATGCATTAACATCCCTGATCTCTGACTGTCTCCCTGCGGTAGCGCATGGCACTGGTAGTATTTCAGAAAATACTACCTTGCAGGTCCTTGCCTTAAGCTTTTGGCCTAGATCCCTGTAATAAATTTTAGGACCTCCATCTTTCTCTAACTTTGTCATTGGTGCCAACGTGTACCAAGACCGTCGGGTCAATCCCAGGCCACCCCCCCAACAATCTGTCTACCTGATCCACAATGTGCCGAACCCGAGCACCCGGGAGACAACAAACTGTTCGGTTCATGCGGTCACGGCAACAGATTGCCCTATCTACCTTCCTAATGATGGAGTCCCCTACCACCACAATCATTCTTTGTATCTGAGCATCCCGAGTCCCCACTGTGCTGGAGGAACTATTCCCCTGGCTGCTAGAGGAATTAGTCTCCCCCAGCCTTGCCATTTTTGCCCCGACATTCCCAATATCTTCACTCAACACGGCAAATCTATTGGGATGTGTCAGCTCAGAAACGACCTGCCTCTCCCTATTGCCCCTGCTTCCCCTTCTAACTGTCACCGAGCTACCTACCTGCTCCTCACTAATGGCAACCAAGCTACCTACCTGCTCCTCACTAACAGCGCCACCATCTGCACCACTAGTTGAAGCAAGGGCCTGCTCAGTGAGCTCTAATTCCCTTTCAAGATTGCCAATGTCCCTCAATATTGCAAGTTGCCTCTTCAGATCAGCAATCTCTGATTCTAAAGAGACCACCCGCTCACACCTCTCAAAGCAGTAGGCTCCTTGGAACAGCTGCTCCAAGTGCACATACATGTGGCAAGATGTGCATTGAGTTGCATTTTCAATCCTGATCATTCTAGCAACTATGAAGTTTAGAAGTACTAACAGTAAACTGTACTTCAATATACTATACCCTGTTTAACAGCTTCCTTGTTCAAACTGCTTCTGGTTCTAACTGCACACACTTTAAACAACCAGCACTTCAAATCAACCACATGGATCAGTCAGTACACGCAAGCTCAGGATTCGTTAGAAGCCTCTGTTTAAATAGGGAGACCCACCAGTTCTAAATGACCCACCAGTAATAACCAAACAAATGCAATAAAAATGTTCTTACAATTGTTATTCCTGTTGTTCACATGTTATGAAGTGTACTTGTCACTATTAATAAAATACCTAACTCTTAACACATAATACTACAATATTTACACTTCACATGTCAATGATTGTACTTATACAGTGGCGGCTGAGCTGAGTCTTCAGCGGTCGCCACCGCGATGTGGGGGCAATGTGCGGGCAGACGGCGGCTTGTTTTGGTTTTTCCCTGGCGCGTGCCGCGCATCACTGTGGCACCGGTCACACGTTCCAGGGTTCCCCGGCATCCCCGAAGGCTGCAGAGGAAGCAGGGGTAAGGGGATTCTGTGCAAAGCTGCGCAAAGCAGAGGAGCAGCCAGGGGGTCGGAAGTGGGAGGGGAACAGCATCCTAATTTTGCACGCGGGGAGGGAAAGATGTGGCTGGCGCGCGGCCAAGATTGGCGCCAGCCGAAAAAAGCCCCGGTCAATTACGGGCAAATGTTAGACTCACGCTGGCCGCAGCAGTATGACAGTATATGTAAATCTGTGAAAGCATCACACATACAGGACCATTGTGTTATAAACCTTACAGTATTATGTTGTATCATGTCACCTTATTATAGGACCTATATATATCTACGTGTACTGCATCAGGACCAAGTGAATCTCTGAGTCAGTTTCCACCAGGCAAGAAAATTATATGTTACAGTACATCTGTCCACATTTTATTACCAATATTTTGCAATACTAACATTTATGTGTACACACAGCAATTGCATATAAGAAAATATTAACAGGAATGGTGTAATTTGGAACATAAATATTGTTCCTAAAACAAGATTCATAAATATTATAAACATAACAAACATATTCATAAAAGTTGTGTAAAATAGTGCAAGCTGTCTTGTGCTCTAAAGAGAGTGAATTGTTGCACATAGTAGCTTTCTTTCTGCTGGCATTTTCTCTAGATATTAACACATCTTTCTCCTCTCTCCCAGTCCCCTGGCCTCCTGTTCTCTAAGCCTCACTGCTGACTTTTTATCCAAATAGAACCACCCAGTCACCCACCTTAACTTTAAATCTTATATCCTAACATGGTTTTTACATACAGTACAGTACTTATATCATGTGAACTTCTTCAGAACATATAAGGAGCTTAAAGCTTCTTGTACTGAAATGGTTACTTCAGCATATCTTCATTGGTTAAATGGCATCTTACTCAGCTTGGACCTACAGTTGTTTAATAATCACTCAGTGTCAAAAGAGCAGTTTAAGCAACTTGAAACCATAGTATAACCTTGTGTGTCAATTGTGGTTGTTAGAATAGATTTGACCATGCCTCTTTTACCTATAATACTTCACATGTAATGAGATCTACAGAAACATTGGAACAGCTGTACCTTCCAATGGAGCTCTCCAAGGTGACTGAACATACAATCAGATATACTATATATAAGAAAGAAAGATCAGACAATTATACTATATACTTACTGTATCACATTCTGCCTTTGATAACAGATTCATTCATTACAATATAATTATTTTTAAATTTGATTTCTTGCAAACATCCTGTTTAACCATTCCCGGTTTGAGTTGTACATTGAAAAATGTTTTAAGTGTTAATTTACGAATGAACTTGTGGAGATCAATCATTGTGGAAAACAAATTAAAATCCTTATCATGAGCAAAGGACAGTCCCTGGTTCACCATGTGCAATTCTGATACTGTAAGGGAATAATTGGAAATATTAATGACATTAGAATCTTCTAGTTTTAATATCTCCTCCTCTTCGCATGCCACCAATCTAATCTTCCTCCCTGTCACGTTCTGGGATGTTTTTTGGCTGCCTATTATTGGTACTTTCAATATTGTGATTCCAATAGGTAATTCTGAGAGTGTAACTCTCCTCCTTGGACAAGGCATTATGTTCACTGCCAGAAAACGATACGCTATGTAGAAAGGTGTCTGATGTATCAGAGTCAATGTTAAAATTATCCTTCTGTGGGTTTTTTTGAGTATAGATCTTGCTGGTCTCTGCTGTTTAAGTTTCCTGGAACTGTTATGTACTGTTTTATTGAATACAGATTTCTGCCATATATACACTTACTGTATCTACATTTGTAGTCTATACGGTCACGTTCAAATTTGTTTTAGTCTTCTCTAAATTGTTAATACGGGATGCTAATTTACAGTACAATACCTTAAAATTATCAAGGTGTCAGCATCTGTAACTTATCCTCGAATTCATTAACATGTTCCTCTGCTGCTATCTTTTCTTTCTTCTTATGCTGGATAATGAGATTCATCAGCTTGAATGAACAATTGTCAAGGATGGTAATCCATTGTTGCTCAAAGTCATGGTCCTCAAAACCAAGTGTGAGCGCCTTGGTCACCTGTAAACCTCTGGGAATACGTTTATTTTTGGTATTATTTTCAAGTGTCACCATGTCCCACCAAGTACGTAAATCAGTAGATATGAATTTTTCTAAGCAAAAAAAAATGTGATTTCTGATCATATGAATCTTCACAATATAGTTATTTTTGTTGATGGAAAACAGAGTCTGCTCTCTTATGCCTCTTGGGAGTATCGAGGCAGTTAAATGCAAAATGTGAAATACTATCAAGGATCTATATGATTTGGTATGACTGGTGTAAAAAACACCCAAAGTAATAACGATCGTACTAATATAATCAGTGAAAAATATACTAGTTGGATCCCGACTCTATATATATACAGTGTCTGTATGATCGCCTGTAATGTCCAATAGAATGAACTCTCCTCTTTCCAGCGACTGACAAAAAACTGTGTAAAATAGTGCAAGTTGTCCTGTGCTCTGGAGAGAGAGTGAGATGTGGCTGCGTACAGCTCAATATGTAACATGTAATATGAAATAAGCTTCTTCGGGACTAGAAAAACCTCCTCAAATAGAATGCACCTAACCTGGACACACGCTGAAGGGCAAGAAACTGTGGTCACCCCCCCCATGTTCATCCTTCTGGGAATCTCTGGTGCTGGTGGTCTCCGACTATGCTGCTGGTAGTGGTAGGAGCACCCCGATTAATGCAGCTGGAGTATTTCCGTGAAGGTTTATCAGTTTAAAACACAGGCAAAAACATTGTCCAAAAAAGGAAAAAGACCTCCGACGCGTTTCACACTGCTAAGGTGCTTTGTTAAGGAGTACTGTACTCAAATATGGTGCAAAGTAAATATAGCGCCCACCGTTGACATCCCAATCAAATAATTACAAAAAAAACAAGAACACGTGTGTAAAAAACTGTCAAAGGTTAAAGAACTCGATCAATCTTGAATCTATTCAATGTGTATTTTATAAGTTAAAATGATATAATTTAATAGTTATTTGTTCCAGTGGATCTCTGAAACATCCTCATTGTATTTAAAAGAACAGAAAATAGCAATAAACAATGTCTGAATTGACTGTACTGTTAAACTAGAAACGTGTAACCGTAAGTATCAAGATATCCCTGCAAGTAACTATATCATTGTAAAACCGCCGTCTGATAGGAACTGAGAATATACCATCAATTGAAGTCATGTACAGGTGCAGCGGCCGTTACCTGATTTATTTAGCGGGTTGAATTCCTAGGTAACCCAATCTTGGTGTGTGATTTCTTGACATTTTTACGCGTTAATACGCAAGTTTACTAGTGTTTTGATTGAGTGCAGAAAATTGAATTTTAGCGTTGTCTGCAATACCGTTGAAATTCAAATGGGCGGTTGCGAGTTGTCTTAAAAATCTAATTGCAAGTCAACCTGTCTTTTATTCCCGTACAGTACTTCATGTGTGTGTAAGTAATTGTAATTTGAAGATTAACATTATGAGTTCATATATATGAAAGATATAATAAAAAAATACAACGATGGCTCTTCTTCCGAATGTAAAATGTATATTCCGCGCATGCGTGTATGTCATATTGGAATCTTGTTGAAACCCATATGTGTCTTCACATTTCTGCGCATGCGTGTATGTCAAATTGGAACCTTGTTGAAACGCTTATGTGTGTTATCACATTTCTGTAGTAAGGTATAGTACAGGTAAGTATGGTACTGATAATAACCTGTTTAAATGTTAGCCTTATAATAAAGGTAATTGAACGTTAACCATTTTATATCTGCGCTTACTCTCCACTGTCTATATTATATTCAGTACAGTATTGTACAGTATTTGTATTACCTATTTTTTTTAAATCATTACAGTTTACAGGTACGGTAAGTTAGAGTTTATTAGTTTTGTGTGGCTGTCAATAGTGTTAAACATTCAAATCCTTCAATGCACTAACCTTGCAGCCATTAATTTATCTTTCACAGGAGAAGCAGCACTACTGGAAGGGGCAGAGGGGGAATGTCCAATCTTATTGCCCTGTGTGCATACAGCAATAACAGTCAATAGTTTGACCTAATAATCCGCACCCCCCTCTCGATGACAAAAGAAATCCACAGTCGTTTTACACCAGATGACTCAGCTAAACTCCACGGAATTAAACACCCCTCAGAAAATGCAGACAGCGGCCCCCAAGCCATAAGCGGAGGGGTCTCATAACCGGGGGGGGGCTGGCATTCCCCTCGCTGGCCCGACCCCCCCCACACCTTCCTCCCCCACCCAGGGGAGGAGTTTCCGGAAGGCCTATGAAAGGCCAGGCTGGCAGGCAGCACGGCCCCTTTGCTGCCTGCCAGACAATTGACTGGACCTTGGGACCAGACCTCCTTGTCCGGCCCAGTAATCAGTTGATGAATGAGGGTGAAAACCGACACCACATTCATCTGCGTACCTTATTCGGACGCAAGCAACGGAACACAAGCCAAGGAGGGCTGGGATCCAGGACGGATGAGCTGACAGGGGTAAGCATTGTGCCCCTGAGCGCCAACCCCTATTGTGGTCCCCCTGCGCCCTCCCAGCACTGTTTCCCTTTGTCAGTTCACTGACACTTTAGGGTGTCAGTTTCTGCAGCTGTATGCCAGAGCGGGGTACTGGGAGCGGGGTGGTGGCCTTTGGCGGGCGCACTGGGCTCCCGCACGGCGCCGCTTCCCCCTTCTGTCCCCGGCTTGTTTGGGGGTGTGAGGTCCCCCCCCGGTCCCTGTTGCGGCTGCCCGGGGTAGGTGGTGGACGAGGGGTCTGACGGGCTGGTTCTCCCCCCAACCTGCCCCTGGTCCCCGTGGCGGTTACATGCGGGGGGGGGCGGTAACTTGGCCCTGGCTGGTGCAGAGCGAGTACGCTTATAAAAGTTTTACCGTGGTGGCGGTGCGTCCGCAGGACACTCGGCTCGTGGGGCGCTGCCTCCCCCTCCTGCCCCGGGCTTCACACTCATCTGTGCCCCCCCCCACCCCCACCCTCACCCCCTCCCTGCACGGGCGCATGTGTCCTGGGATTGGAATTTGCTATGTTAATGTACTAGTATTCTGTGTAAGCTGTTTTAAATGGAATTCTGTAATGAATGCTTATTAAAGTGTTCCGGAATGTTTGCTATGTATTGAATATCCAGGGGATGCATATATTTAGGGGCTCTTCAAGAGTTCTGTTAATGTTGAACTGTTTTAATATTTAAGCTGTTTTAATAATAGATTCTGTTTAATGGCAAGCTGTTTTAATAGTAGATTCTGTTTATTGTGCTAATGTTCTGGTTAAGCGGTTTCAGTTTGCTGTCAGGTGTAGTGTTGCAGTGAGAGCAATGTTACACAGCACATAAGCACATGGTGTGAGGCGCTGGTGGCTCATGGGATAGTGTAACAGCTCGCAGGGTTCTAAACCTGGTGCACTTACACAGGGGGGTGGCAAAGGAATACAAATACTAATGTATCATAAAAGGGGCTGTATTTGGTGGTAAAGTTCATTACCCCACGATGTGTTAAGATGTGACTCCTCCTTTCTCTCCCCAACATTACACACCACAAAAGTACATTGACTCAATCAATAAAGTCATAATATATTATAAATATCATAATCCCATAATATGGTAAAATGTGACTCCTCCTTTCCTCCCCCCCCCCATTTGTTGGTGAATGGGTGGGGGCAGAGTAGGCAGTGCCGGCGCGGATTGGCAAACATGCTTTATTGCATCTATGTTAATGCTATCTTATTGGTCAGGTATGGAGGCCAGGTCAATGGGGTGCTTGAGTTCTTCACGTAGGGAGCTGGCGAAGGCCTGAGCAGAACTGCTAACGTGTGTTCTCCAAGGGAGAAGGTGGGCAGCGCTCTAACGATAACTGTTGCTGTCTTATGTATTCAGCTGTGATCTCTGTTTTCCCCCTCTTTTGGATTCGTGGCTGTTGGGGTTTCGTGGCTGCTGGGGTGGCCCGCATAGTTGCACTAGCTAGCGCTGCATTTAGACCAGTCTTTCCCCTGCAAGCACGCATCGCAGCGTATTTAGATAGGCACGCAGTTCAGGGAGCTTAAGCACGCGTAGTTCAGAGAGCTTCTTCCCACAGCAGAGATGGTGTTGTTAGCCGAGCAGTTTAGTATGTTTCAAGCCGAGACGGTGAACCATGACGAGGGCCGGTTATACCGGCGGCTGAGTGCGTAGTTTATGAACAGACCAGTGCATGGTTGCGGACAAGGTTGTGGCATCCCTGCAGCATCACGCGCTAGGCAGGTGTCAGGCGCTCAGGCCACTGCCCGGGTGAGGGATGGGGCTCGGCCGTGTTAGGTACAGTGGCATAACGCACCAGGTGGTAGTCAGGGTCTGTGCGCAGGGTGGCAGCCTACGGCCTATGTGCCGCAAGGCAGGGCATCACGGTGGGCAGGTCGGCCCCCGTGGTGGGGCGGCAGCCTCCAGCCACACTGACGCAGGACAGGGTCATGGACACTGCAGCTGCTCCGGCATCGGTGGGAAGGGGGGGCAGTCTCGGATGAGACCTTTTCAGATGCACACTTGTGTATTGCCAACGCGTTTCGCACGCATTTGACTAAAGAGGAGAGGGAGAGGGGCAGGGGAATTCATAGAGCTCCTATCCCTGCTACCAGATTACAAGGAGGCGTTGGCGCGATCAGACAAGAAAGAGGATGCTAGAGAAACAACGTCGAGAGATGTCTCTTCCCATGCACATTCGCCAGTTGGTCCCGCACATTCAGAATCCTGGCCGGAGTGTTAGGGGAGAAGTCCCCCCACTTATGTTCGGCCTTTTTTAAGTAAGAGGATATGATTGGGCAGGCCTACCAGAGGCACGGCAGCATGAGCTGATGGTCTTATGATGTACATTTTAGGCAGAAGATGGCATTGCACAAAGGTAAATTAGCATGGGACATGAAAGAGATGGACCTTTGGAATGATTGGATTGGCTTGTCGGACAAGCTGGCACCCTTTCAAGGAGAGTGGTGTGCAGGGCCTTCAATGACGACCGGTGCTCATACACTAAATGACGCTTCAAACACCAGTGCGCCTTTTGCAGAGGGGCGCATCCCCAGGGGAAATGTTTTAGGAGTGGGGGACGCGGTGCTAGGAGGGGTGGGTGGAGGGCTGGACTGGAAGGCGCCATCCCCAATAACCATCCAAAGTCTGAACCCATGGCTGGAAATCTACCCAAATAGGGAAGCGGCCCGGCTGCTCCTCACCGGATTTACCGAGGGGTTCAGGATCCCATTTGTGCACCAGGCGGGATCGGGGTTAGAATGGAATTTGAAATCATCCAGGGTTCACAGTGAGGTACCGAGGGAGAAAATAAGTGGGGAGGTGGAGTTGGGAAGGATGGCTGGTTCATTTGCCTACCCCCCTCTCTCCAACTTCAGTATCTCACCACTGGGGGTGGTTCCTAACAAAGACCTGGGAACATTCAGGCTGATTCAGCACCTTTCCTACCCTGAAGGCACATCAGTGAACGACGTATCAATCGTGATTTGTGCTCTGTTAGTTACGCAAGCTTCGACCAGGCAGTGGCGCGAGCAGGGAGGATGGGTAGGGGGCATTGCTGGTGAGGGCTGACATTAAGTCTGCTTTCCGATTACTGCCCGTGCACCCCGATTGTTTTCACTTGTTAGGTTGCATGCTGGACGGTCAGTACTTCATCGACATGGGCTGCGTGCTATCATGTTTCTACTTTGAAACGTTTAGCACATTCCTCGAATGGGTGGTGCGTTGCAGGCTGCAGGGTGCATGCATTGCCGGGACGATATCTTGTTCATAGGTCCGGTGGGTTCTGAGCTGTGCTCAAGGTGGCTTTTTGAGTTTTTGGCCATGGCGCGGGAGTTCGGGGTCCCGCTGGTGGAAGAGAAAATGGTGAGGCCTACAATGGTAATTAGCTTTCTCGGGATTGAGATTGATTCAGCGAGGATGGAGTACAGGCTCCAACCAGACAAACTGGCGGCGGTAGTGGAGCTCCTACGGGAATTCATGGGCCTGAGGAAAGCCTCGCTGTGTCAATTCCAATCATTATTGAGCCACCTTGTGTTCGCGACGTGGATCATGCCGGTGGGGAGGGTTTTCTCCAGATGCCTAGCTGCAGCCACAACAGGTGTCAGGCGTCCTAGTCACTTCATCCGGTCACTGGTGGTCTGGCTGGACTGCCTAGGAAAACACATATTAAATGCATATAAAAATTAAAAAAAACTTACAATGCCAGTTTACACACAGGTATTCGTGAATATTACCCCATACTAAACCTTGAAGTAGTTTCCCTAGTATTGATGTCAGGCATACAAGCCTGTAATTCCTGGTTGTGATCTAGATCCCTTTTTAAATATAGGCACCACTTCTGCTTTATGCTAATCTTGCGGAACTGAGACTGTGGAAATGGAATCATTGAATATTAAATGTAATAGTTTGGTTATTACTGATCTTTGCTCCTTAAGAACTCCTGGGTGCATGCCATCAGTACTAGGTGTTTTATTTACTTAAATGTTATCAAGCCACGCTATGCACTCCTACCTCAGCTAACCAATTGTTCATTAATATATAGGTTGGAGCTTCCTCCTGTGGCATTATTATTGCAATTGATTCCTCCCTGGTAAATATAGAGGCAAATATTTGTTTTAATACCTCTCCTTTTTTCTTACCTCCAATAATCTACCTGCCACACTGAAAGGATCCTATCATTTCTTTGTAATCCTTTTGTTATTAAGGTCCTTGAAAAACTTTTTAGGGTTGATCTTACTTTCTATCCTTTTTTCATTTTCAATTTTTGCCAATTTGGTTGCCCTTTTGCAAATTTAACCAGTGGACACATGACGTGTTTCCATAGTCATGGTAGCAGATGTTTGTGGCCTCGGTATACTGTAGCCATGGCCTGATTAAATATTCTACGCACCTGGTCAGTCGAATTAGGAGATGTGTGTAGGTTGCTTCCCATGTAAATGTGCTGCGGTGTGCAATTCTGCTCCTTAGTGGCCTGTAGTTGTTGTTGTTTTTGTCGCTTAATTTTCTTTTCTTTCAGCTTCATCATTTTCAATTCAATAGCTGCTCTTTTTCTTGTGGCAGCTTTGTGCGCCCTTACGATCTGGTTTATGTGAGATATTAGATTGTAAGCTCTTCGGAGCAGGGACTCCTTTTCGTACATGGTACTTTTGTCTGAAGCACTTCTCCCCTGTATCTGTTATTCATATTATTTGTTGTTTATATGATTGTCACGTGTATTACTGCTGTGAAGCGCTATGTACATTAATGGCGCTATATAAATAAAGACATACATACAGCTATGTCCTGGTGAAGATTACTTGGCTTTTGCATCAGTTCATTCCAGTGTGTGACTTGAGCTCGGTGTAGCTGCAGGGTTTACCGGGGAACAGACATGACGGTTGGATGTGCAGGTTCAAGTGGCTGCTCATGAGAACCCACTGGTGTTGGTTGAGGCCTCACCGCCATTGGTATTAGCCCTAAAATTAAAGTGAATTGATCTTCACCACATTGTGCAGGGGCAATTTTTCCATCTGCAGCACTCTCTGAAGAGGGTAAATGAGGTGGTATGCGTCGTGGTGCAGGACGCCACCAAGGAACTGTGAATAAAAAAATGTAATTAAAAATAGAGCTTTGTAACGTTATTGATTATTTTGTTCTTAACACGTATACTGATCATTGTTTAAGTATATGAATGATTATTTATTGTAAAAAAAATGTTTTATGTAACACCCCTATCCCCCGGGCATGAGGGATAGGGTGTACAGTGAAATGTAGGCACTGTATATAACAGTCAAAAAAGTGTCTCTGTCTCTTTAAACAGGGTTTCTGTTTGAAGGTGTTGCTGGTGCTCAGTGGTTTCCTGGTTGTATCTCAGGGTTGAGAATCCACACTGGCTTGTGTGAGGAATCAAAAATAAGAGTACAGGGCGCAAGGAACTTTTCAACATTTATTAACAGGGGAAGTCATCTTCGCGTGATCACAACATTCGTGAAGAGGCACAATTCTTGTGGAAACAGGACAGGGTTTCAGCAGATACAATTCAACACTTGTCCATTCTTCTCACCATGAAACTAATAGCTGTTAATCTCCCTTGTGAAGCCTTTTGCCCTGTCCGGCCCCAGATCCAGACCCAGTAATCTGGAAATCACGGTCAGCCCACCCAGGTCCCTTCCTAGTCCTGCAGATGGGAACTACCTGCTACAATGGTGT
Source organism: Ascaphus truei (assembly GCF_040206685.1). Taxonomy (NCBI): domain Eukaryota; kingdom Metazoa; phylum Chordata; class Amphibia; order Anura; family Ascaphidae; genus Ascaphus; species Ascaphus truei. The sequence continues at coordinate 101,698,955 of NC_134488.1, forward strand.
ATGTTTCTTCGAGTATCTTTGCAGTAATGGTATTACTGGGCTGAACACAGGCCTCCCCTTATGAGAGCCTGTCTGTCAGGTTCCTTATTCTAGGAAATACATATCTTATAGGGGAAATTCCTTAACAAAGAAAACAATAAAAGGGCTTACTAATTGAACTATGTAAATGTGAGATCTCCTCCTCAACACCTCCTGGAATCCCTGATGGTATTGGGACTCTCCTGGAATCAGAAGTGAAAAACCACATGTCTGCTCCTTTTATAACCTTGGTAGGTGGAACAACACCTCACCCTAGTTACTAGGCAGATTATAATGGACATAATTGTTGCACAAGGATCACACCATATCATGAGACCCTTCTAGCACTTTCTGCAACCAGACAGTAATTATACTGACCTTTAAAAGGCAACATAATAGAAAGAGTGTATATTTACTGAGGCCTTGTGAGGATTCACCCCTACACTGCCTGCAGGTACCAGGACTGACATGCAAAGAGTTCTAGCTTTTAGTAGGGTGCTACATTTATAGGATGCATGACACCTATTATGTAACATTTACACTCTAACTTGTAAAACTTTCCATTACTTTTCAGGATATTAGCCTGTTTTCTCTTATGAAAACACATACCTCAGAAGTGTAGGTAACTTATGAAAAAAATTCAAACATTTCCCAATAAAGACAGAAATATTTACCATCAACTCCTTCATGACGTAATACAAGTTATGTTATTTACCGGTTAAGTTGTGGATGTCATAAACAATATGTGGGTCTTACCACAAGGCTCCTGAAGGTACGGATCCTTGAACATATGAGGTTGATTAACCATAAAGACCTAATGCACCCGGTGTCCAAGCATTTTTCACAGTGCCCTAGCGACGATATCAAATTATTGAGGTGCGTGGCCTAAGAACACATGGACACATTTCCAAAAGGGGGAGAAAGGGCCAATCGACTGTACCAAAGGGAAGCTTATTGGATTTTCACTTTAGATACCCATACACCCAGAGATTTGAATAACAAATGGGATTTGAAACATTTTCTGTGAATTATTTATATGGTATATTATCATTGGAACTACCTGTTCATACCCCCTGAGATTTTGTATAATTCTGTATATGTATGCATAGTATGGATTACCATATTATCCATAGAGATACTGTATATTGCGCCTGGTATTATATGGGATTCTTCCCCTTCACCCCCCTCCCCCTTTACCCCCCCTACCTTTTCCCTTCTTCTCTTCACCTTCCCCTCTTCTTTCCCCCCCCCCTCCTTCTTTTCCCCTCCATTCTCCTACACCACTTCATTGTGATTTTATAGTGCTATGTTTATTCATTAGAGTTTTACATTTCTCGCCTTTCTACTGTGTGCCTCTTTGATTTTCTGGCCTTTCCTCCATTATTTATACTTCAAGATATTTTATTCCTTACTGTGATGATTTGTCCATCACTATTTGGATGGCCAGGAACTTAAGTCTTTATTTGTGACTATTGATTATTTTATTTTTATTTTTAAACATAATTTTTTTATTGTAAAATTGGGATACAGAAGGGAAAAAGGGTAAGGAAAGTCGTTAAGCATGACAGTACATTGATATTCTTTTTTTAAATAGGGAGCTCACCTCACTAAACATTCATAATCGCAGCGCTGGGTTCAAATCGTATAAGTCAGTCCTAATTAAGAGTGGGAGGTGGGGAGGGGGTGAATGAGGAAGAGGGAGTGAGATGGAGGGAAGAGAAATACATGGGAAGAGGGGGTAAATAGGAAGGGGGGCTCACGAGGTATGAAATGGGGGGGTTCGCAAGACTGCATACCGGGGGATGGGGGAGTAATCGTAACTCTCGTCCTGGGCCCCAGGAAATATGCCTGCAGACCTGGATGGTGGTGATAATTGGCCCGGGGATAGAAGTTAGGCCTTTATAGAGCGGAGGGGGCACTGGGGTGGTGTTATGGTTTAACTCCGATTGTACCTTAGGTCTTAATAAAACATTGAATGGAAGTGGTTTATTAGGCACTAGGGTGGCAAAGGGGGATAGGTAGTGAATTTGAATATTAAGCTATTTCATCAGGTTGTAAGGTTGACCCATATTTATTTTTTTACTTGGTCTGCTATGGGGTTAAAACATATAAACAGGTAATAACATTAATATTTATTCCATGCAGGTTGGCCTTATATTGCCTATGTATATAATTTCCCAATGATTGCACACTACAAGCAAAGATAGGGCTAACTCCAACCTGAACTAAGTGATAAATTTTTTTACTTAATTTCGAGGGTTAACCATATTTCGATAAATATCAAAATTAGTGGGACTACATTTTTTTTAACTAAAAATATGCGCTATTATGACTATTTATATCAGTAACGATATTTTTTAACACGCGATAAAAAATGCTATATTTTTAGCGGTGCAAGGATACTGGATTGCACATTCAAAATAAATCACTATTTTAGAAGATAATACTGCATTGTTCACGGCAGCTTGATGAATCCGGGCCAGAGAAATGGCAGCTGATACCAAACCAGGAAGCCGCTACATAGGAGGTACAACTGAGAAACGACAGTACTCTTTTAGAGGAACAAGCCAGATCCTGTAATAAGAGGAGACTCCCACCTGTCCCTTTGAGAGATTGGGTTTTTAATAGCAATCAAAGGAAACATACACCGAGGAAGGAGCAATAGATAAGACCAGCTATTACTACAGAGATCAAGCAGAAGAGAGCAGCTAGAGAAGTGATACCAATTATGGTGATATGCGATTTTAAAGAACATATCCTGAAATACAGGGGTTCTCAACTCCTGTCCTCAACAGGTCAGGTTTTAAGGATATCCCTGCTTTAGCACAGGTGGCTCAATCAGTGCCTGCATCGGCGACAGGTGACAATCTTTGACTGAGTTTCTGATTGAGCCACCTGTGCTGAAGGAGGGATAGCCTTAAAACCTGACCTGTTGAGGGGTCTTGAGGACCCCTGCTGTTAGGGCATTACTTGTATTTGTAATGATTGTGTCCTAATAGTAAAATGTTAATGTACCATAGCGTCCTTTGCACTTTTCTTTCTTTTGTATACGTAACCCTCCCTGGCAGCTCCTAGGGAGTTAACCCCATAAGGCCATAATAATCCCAAAGGGGGGTTACTGTGCATATATAATATATTACAGAATTTGGTGTGAAAATTTGAAGCAAAAACCTGAAGTGGATCCTTTAAAAAAAGTTATGGAATAAAGTGGACTGCATTAATAATGTCGCCATCAAATTCCTTTTCTGTTTTATTAATTTATAATAAATTGATGCGTATTTTATATTTATATTATTCCGTTTATAATATTTTTACTGTGAAAAACATATTTTTAAATATTATAATAATTAGTAGTATCACATCTGCTTAGGTATATTTGTATGTTATTTCTATCCATTATTTACACACATACAGTATTTTGCGTTTATATTTTATTATACCCATTAATATTACATAAATTCACTGTGTAATTCACGAACTCATGGATCACTTCACTTAACTCTTATAATATCTTCCTTCACTTCCACAATTTACCGTCATGTTCTCTGATCCTTGTCCTGGATTACCACTACCTTGTATTCTAATCTGCAGTCAAGGAGCCAAATTTGTTATAACAGTGGGTTAATCTAACTCCTACAAGCACGGCTCTTGGTTAATACTTACAATGAAGATATTAGGATTAAACTAGGTTTGTCTGCAGTCTTCCCCACCACTTGAGCTATTTACCATGACCAAATATATCCATTGAGCAAAGAGAAAATAACAAGTTTTGTATGACACGTTTCTTCCGGGCAAAAGAGGGAGGTTTGTAAGGCACAGCATCAGTACATGCGTTGTGATTTATTAAACAGGCTTCCTCAGGTGACAAGTAAACGCTGAGTGTAACCTTAAAAAAAAACAATGTTATTTTGTGGTGTGGGACCTAAGAGTGATATAATACAGCTATCAAGAGCCACTGGTGAATAAGGGATGGAGAGAAAATCCCCTTTTCTTTATTCGCTACAAAAAAAAAAAAAGCACATAACCCATGTTTGACAAATTGCCTTAAAAATCAGGATTTCTATTTCATATAGTGCTGGAAAACCTACTGTAAATAGCATAGGTTAGTTGATGTTTCCAAAGCATAAATATTTAATGTGTTGTATTTTTCCAATATAGTACAGTATTACATTTTAAAAAAAAAGTGGCAAGCACATTTAATCTAAAACATTTTTTTTCTTAGTTACCTTAATTTGTGAAAAGATAACAGCTGATAAAAAAAAGAGCATGTAAGGTAGTGATTGTGAGAGAAAATAGTAGGTGTCTTCAAAAGTCTATTTTATTAAACCATTTCAATAAATATATACTGTGTGTGTGTATATATATATGTATATATATATATATATATATATAGCAACTGTAAATATTACTGTATGTTCATTTGCATGTCTTAGACAGGTCTGCAACCCTGTCTTTCCCCATTGTCACCCAGCATACAGCGCTTCCACTGCAGCAAGGGATTCTGGGAAATGACATGCAAATGAGCACTCAGTGCCACCTTTTGTCTCAAGCTCGTATTACACAAGCCAATCCTCAAGCCAATGCATGCCGTTTTAAACACAGCTTTTAGACAGAGGCTGGGATGAGATGCAAAGCCATTGGACCCACTCACATACATGTTTCAACCTTGATAGGTATCATCAGTGTGAGGCTGGTCTTAATGGCTAGAGCAGGTTTGAGACTAGACTAGGTAATCACCACTGTCATTAAGGTTATGGTGGGTAAAAAAAGTGACAAAAACCCTCCACAGTAAAGCATAAAGCAACTGTAAATATTACTGTATGTTCATTTGCATGTCTTAGACAGGTCTGCAACCCTGTCTTTCCCCATTGTCACCCAGCATACAGCGCTTATATATATATAAAAAATTTTTTTTTTTAAATAAACAACAAATAAAATAATACGGTGGGTTAATGTTCTCTTCTCTTATTGAGCAAGAGTTTAGCGCAATTGGGTCTATTTATTTAAGTCTATCGACTGGGGGGAAAGCGAATGCAGAAGAATAGCGCAGTTGAAATTAATTGGAGTTTTTTCTTTGACCAATCTGGTGTAATTGCTTTGCCACAGTTCTGCACGCAGGAGACGTTACTAGACAACCCCCAAATATACACTCTCTTACCACTGGCTAAAAAAACAAACTGAAGGGTTGTGTCGTTTGTGGTCTATAGGGTTTTTTTGTATTATCTTGTGGGATTTTAATCCAATTCCATGGCTGATTAACCTAAATTAGGGATATGGAAAAGATAATGAGAAAACAGAGGACAACAAAGATGATTTCTTGCCCAGCGTTACGGAACGTGGCAGAAGATTGAATGATGAAGCTGAATGTTGATGGATTATGGTTGTCTTCCCTTACAATCTTTACCTACCTTTCATTGCTTTTTATAATAAATAACCCAATCGTCTTTGTTTCTTTGGGCATTTACCTGTATTGCGTCATTCAATGCTGCCACTGTTTTGCATTTAAGACCAAAACGTTCATAATGAAACCCAAACAGTTTCATCCAGAAACAGATACAGTGCATTGTCTAATGCAGGGGGGCAATTCCAGTCCTCAAGGGCCACCAACAGGTCAGGTTTCAGGATATCCCTGCTTCAAGTGGTTCTGAGCCACTGATTGAGCCCCCCTGTGCTGAAGCAGGGATATCCTGGAAACCTGACCTGTTGGTGGCCCTTGAGGACTGGAGTTGGCCACTGCTGGTCTAAGGTAAGAGGCAGCTGCTGCTAGACTTAAACCAAGGACAATCACAAGAACAGCTGCAAGAGCCTTAACCACAATCTCAATGTTATTTAGTGAAGTCTCTTACCTGAAAAACTGGGGCAAAACAAGAATTGCACCAGATTTAAAAAAAGAAAAACTCAAATTGCTTTAAATTAGATTTTTTTCCCCATTATTAATATGGTGCTGAGTTTAGCGCTGCATTTACCTCAGTTCTGCAACCAAGAAGCTTTTATAAATACCACCCTGCTTCCAATAATTTATATTGGGCCAAGTTAACCTAGAGAATAGCACCACGTAGGGCAGACACAATACAAGAAGGAACATATTGAGGGGCTTTTGGGTATATGTATCAAGGCAAAAGGGGAGCATTTCTGGGGAAGAAACACTGCAACAGATATAGCAAAGAAAAATATTCTATTACTTCGAATTGGATTTTTTTCCGTTATATATATGGTGCAGTAATTTTGCCCCAGAATTGCACACTTTATTCGTTGATACATATGCCCCAATGTGTTGAATAATGTAGATACACCGGGGCATACGTACAGTATCAAGGCAAAAGGGGTACAATTCTAGGGTAAAATATTTGCACCATACTGTATGTATCAAAGGACAAAATCCCAATGGAAATCAATAGGATTTTTGTCTTTGAGACATACAGTTCTGGGATCTGCAGTATTTGCCAATGCCTGCCAGTTGCAAAAGTAGCTCAAAACCAGTGACAAAAACAGATATATTCATCAAAGAACAAAATGCCAGAGAAAGCAATGGGAGTTTTTCCTTTGACAAATCTTGCGCAATCCCTTTGCACTAACTGTGCCCCAGTTTTACAGCCGGGAGACGTTAGTAAATAACCCCCCATGTGAACTTGGTTTTGCCCCAGAATTGAATCAGTTTTGCCTTGGTACATATGCCACATAGTGTATAATGTGGAAGGAACGTTATGTTTGCAGAAAAACAAATGTACATTTCCTATGGACAAAGTCCTTGCTAGACCAGCAGATACAGGAGAAAAAACGGCAGTGCACTGCCAAAAAAACCAGGAGGAGGCTCACGGCAGCAGAAGCAAAGATTTATTTATGCCATAAAAAGATTGGACAAAGGTCCCCCCTAGCCACAACAAGAAACCACCTACGCGTTTCGGGCTCACCTTGAGAAAGGGCATAGAGCCCGAAACGCGTAGGTGGTTACTTGTTGGGGCTAGGGGGGACCTTTGTCCAATCTTTTTATGGCATAAATAAATCTTTGCTTCTGCTGCCGTGAGCCTCTACTGGTTTTCTTGGCAGTGCACTGCCGTTTTTTCTCCTGTTACTGGTGGACTGCAAGCTATTTATTCCTGCTGAAGAAAACTCCCCTGGATTCTGCAATTCAAAAGTGAGTTTTACCTGTGGGTTGCCATACCCCTTCATTCTCACTATATGGGACATTTATTGTACTATTCTTTATTGGTGCCTGTGGCATTAAGTACTAGTCCCTTAAACCATATTAGGGTAACTTTATTGTGTTATACAGATTATTGGGAGATTCTCAACTGCAGATGTTACGAATACACGAAGGACTTGTCTTTCTGATGCACTGGCGTCCTACACATCTAGACCAGCAGGTAGAATGTGAAAATTGATTTTTATTTCTGAGGTGTTTTTTTTTTTTCTCTGAGGGAAAAGGTTGTTTTTTAGTTACCATGTGCAGACAGATTGTATGATTTATTAAACAGGCTGCAGCAGTGACAACAGAAGCACTAGGAACAAATTTCAATTTTTATTCCAGAGGTTGTTTATGACGTGTGGAAGAATGTTAAATATAGAACATGCTTACCAATGAGTTATTTCTCTGGAATGTTCTGAAAAGATACATGTAATGGGAATAGCATTGATATAGGGAAGAGCACTGACTATTTAAGTGGAAGGAGGTTATTCATTAAACTGTCATACTATCACACGGGAACCCCAATTGAAGTCAATGGGGGTTTCCCAGTGAAAGTTCCCCAATTGGAACTATCAGAGTTTAGATTCACATCAAATATGAATAGGCCCGTATTTGATATGGTGGGAAGTGGGACAACGCACAGTTAAGGAATTAATTTCATGCACTTTCATGGAAGTTGGTGCATCTGTAACTGAGCACTTCCTCGCTTCCTCACTTCCTCACTTCCCACTACAATGAATAAGGAATTTGAAAGGTCCCAATTCAATATAAAGAGAAACCTGTTTATCTTTGTCAGATACACTTTAAGTCCTATTCATGTGGGTCCTAAAGCTTTCCTGATAAGGAGAAAATGACTTCCCAGCAAATTGAATTGGTTCTAGAGGGGCTTATTTACTAAAAAATCTCCTGGTCACAAAACATGTGCATAATCAGTACAGAAAATAGCACCATATTTATCAAAGGGAAAACTTCCATTGCTTCCAATGGGATTCCTTCTTTTTCATAAATATACAGTACACACAGTTCAAGCAAGCTCAACCCCCAAACCCACTACACCATATATATTTGTGTCAATAAGCGTGCTACTGGGATATAATGTACTGTATGCAACAAAAGACAAAAAAAAAATAATGCTACATCCAATATGACATACTGTATTTAGTTAAATACTAATCTGTTTTTCACCTCTCTCCTGGAGGAAGACCTGTCTCAATAGACTGGTCATTCACAAGTATATAGCAGGACCAGTTCATTAAAAGTGGGATGGGTGAACTTAAAACCATATAAATAAATATGTTGTTGTTTTTACCCTGGTTTTACCACTGGAAGACTTTAGTAAATAGAACCCATAGAGACCTGCTTAAGCAGGTGACATTTATTGGTTCCACTGCATCACTTGAATGGTGCATTGGTTATATTTGAGTTGATGTGCTACCTATCTTTTCATTATTTAGTCTATAGAGATGTGGTGAGGTCTAGCTGAGTAGAGTTAAGCACCCATTCTTTTTCCTTTTTTTTCAAATGTTAAATCTGACTGTTGTGTTTTTTTGTAATGTATCTGCTTCCCAAGAAGATAATACATGTAACGGATTTTCTTACCTGGCCTGACCCACCAATCTCACATTGGCCCCTGTGGTCTAACCAGTCCCCATTACATGGTAGTGTCTGGTGGTGCACCTGTTGGCAACAGGACTCCTGAGTCTCCCGCATGATGTTGTGTGGGGATTGCCAACCCAGACAGGCAGCTGAGGTAGTGTGCATGGGTCCTACCTATATCCAGTGCAGCGCCTCCACCTCATCAGGATCCCAGCGTCCGCTTGTGGATGGTCCTGGTGAGGAACTCCTCTGTGGTGCCTTCCTCTGTGTAATCACTCCACACTTACACACGAGGGTATAATTGAACAAGGTCATCTTTATTGTAAGAGATGTGGGCCAGCTGCCCCTCACAGCGGTAACACTCAGCCGCTCATGGTCATCTTCGTGCTTCCCTTTAAAAGGTATGTCTCTATAATTAGGGATTCCCTATCCCAGCAGGGATATCTTCCCTGTGCCAGGTCCCTGGTCACAGTCTAGGATCTGTCAGCCAGATGTCCTTGCACAATTTGTGGGCCACTAGTTATAGCACTAGTGGGCCAACTCCTCCCAAGTCTCAACACAGACTTGCTCCTTACTCCAACAACTAACTTTTGGGCAGTGCTGTGCCTTATGTAACCTCAGGAGGCAGGCACAACTCTGACATCACTAACTGTGGACTCAGAGTATGTGGCCACTCCCATCATTACATAAGGCACCTCACCAGGGTATGAGGGCAAACCTCCATAATTACTGCTGGCATTCCTGCAACTTACCAGGCTTACTGCCAGCAGGAGAGAAAACTGTGAGACATTTTACAGCATGGCTACATACAGATATCTCAATCATTTAATAAATAGTTATTTCTAAAACTTGTAGCCTATCTTTAACAATATTCTAGAATGTCCACAGAAGCCCTTGAGTAGAGACCCAAATGCATTTAGTCTAAAAATAAAAGATCATGGACTATAACGCTAGAATTCACTCTGTACCTTTACTGAGAATCCTTGGGGGTGAGCAGGTTAGTTCCCAGAATCTTGAGAATTAAGTTTTGTTTCAATTTGTCAGATGGTCAGTACTCAGCTACAATGTCAGATCCTCGGTGTCTTCAGGGCATTAAATTAATAATTTTCCACACTTCCCATGGTCTTCACTTAGCCAAATTACTGAAACAACCACATTTAGCTTCTATAAATAGTAATGTGGCAGGAACATAATATTTCACCAGCCTCTCTATTGTACTTATCACAAAAACATTAGTCAGTGTGCTCTGGAAAAAGAGAATCAGAACACACCAGAAAACAGAATTTAAAAATATTACAAGAAAGTGCATGCCCCAGACTATTAAATGATATGATGATTATGATTGCAACCCTCTTCATGTCATATACTTTATACACATCTAAGCAAGATCACATGACCAGAAAACACATTACACTGGCGACACACTTTATTCGAGCTCGGCTAGTCCCACGAATTCGGGTATACCCGGGTGTATTGAGGTTTGTGACTGTTTTCTGCCCGAGTGCATTGAGTTATTTTCCGGCAGGGATTGAAGCATTTTATTCCCGTTGGCTGCAATACTGCACACTACATATATATATACTGCATTACAATTCATGAATGTATGCCATCTGGTAGACACGCGAAGCATTGCAGCCTATTAAATCCTAATCATTATCATTTAACAGATCAGCCGCCCATCAACCAGGCATGAACCCAGGCTGGGAAGGCAAATGCAACGGGGCTTGTCAGAGGTGAGGAGCGGCGCATTCCAGGTATCTGCCAGGTACATACCGGGTATTTGCTCGAATAAAGTGTGTCGGTGCAGTTAAATTAAAAGTTTCTGTTGAATCTAAGAATCTAGAAGCCTAGGTTTAAAAAAAAAAAATTATAATGAAGTACAAAACCACATTCTATAAATATCAGCTGAGAGAGGACAAAATGTATTTCACTGTAAGCATGCTATCATGGTTCATCATGTCACTGAAAGAATTGATTAAAAATTCCCCTAGTAATTTGCTTTACATTTTGCCATTTATTATTCTGAATGATTGAAGCCATTTCGAGTAAATAGTATTATAAAGCGCAGAGAGACCAAATGGCATGAAAATCGTCACAGTAAGAGACAATATCTGCAAAGGATTGTAATACAAAAGGACGTGTTCCTCTACTGATGTTGATCCGGACTCTGCTTATGATCTTCAAACCTTCATGAGCGATTGAAATTATACTTGAGGATTGTAATAAAGCAGCACAGTAATGAAGAAATAGAACATAACAAACAATTTGAAGCTGCCCAGCTCCAGTGCTCCATTATTTCAATAACTGGGCAATGGACAAATGTGTTGTTTCAGAATAACCATGAACATATTATTATTATTTAAAAGACTGTTTTGTTACAAAAATGCTTAGGAGAATAAATGACACATTTTAAACCCAACTACACCACCTGTTTACAGTGTGTCACAAACAGATTGTAGTCTGAATCAGAGCCCAGGTTAGTCTTCAAGCCATGGACCCATATGGATTCAGAACCAGAATAGGAAATAACAGCAATGACATGTAAGAAATGCATCAAGTTAATGCTGTTCAATGTTGAGTGGCAGCAATAAAGGGAGATGGGGTTCTCCTGCACATGCTCAGATCACTTGAAGACATATATATAATTCAGTAGTTATTCAGTAGAAGCCTATTGCTCATGGTAGCCCACGGAGATAAATAATATATAGTATATATATTATAAATAAATAATATATATTTGATTTAATGTTTTATTTAATCTGTTACCGACTCTTTAGCTATTTTCCAGTAACGAGGCATGGTGTCATCCTTAAAAACGCAAACATTAATCAAACGCTAAGGGCTCACCACTTACACCTTTAAATATTTGCATAAGCTCACATTCCATAGTATTAGATCTTCAGCTTTATGGAACAGAATAGTTGAAAGCCACCAATAAAACTTTTGAAGAAATAATAGTGTACATTTCCATAATTTTATGCATTTATAGATTTTCAATAACTGGTCAATAACTTATAACTATGAAATTGGTGATAAAAAATAAATAAAACCATCTGTATGGGATGAAATGATCAAGAATTATGACGATCAGCCTTAGAACTAGTGGGAATAGAAACCCCTGAATTCTTAGAAATATGATTGATCAAAGCACCAAAATATATTAGAATTTTGTAAGTAACAAAAAAATAAACAGCAAGACTATTTCATCTTCTACTGGCAAAGCAAAGCAATCTGGTAGAATGATTTCCCATGAGAAGCATTGGAAGTTTGTATCTGTAGATGCTGTTTCCAAACATATCTGACCCAGGCCTCATAAAAGATGAGGGTTTGTAGAAGAGCAACAACAGAATGAGATTATGGTATACTTTTTTACGCTCTTAACGTCTTCATTACTTGACAGCACTTTGCCTTTTGATATGCTGCAGATCTCCTCCAGAGGTGAATGGAGTCGTGAATGCGTTGAAAAGAACGGTGTAGTTTGAGGGCACGGGTATATTGGAAAGGCACTGGAAGAATACACAATCCTCATACAACCATACTACTGTATTAAAGGTTTACCAAGTTATAAACATCTAAAAACAAGTGCTTGAGAACAGGCTTTACAGGATCCTCATTCCTCTTTCCACTGGGAAAATGCTGAAGTGGCCTGTGTGTGCCTGGTTTTGTGACATTTCCAAAATTGTATAAGGGCAATTTAAAGTAAAACTGTATCCTTGGAAAACTTTTTACATGCTTGAAAAACCGGAAAAATTCCAGAACAATGGATCTGTAACGAGTGCTCACCACAAAGAGGACGGGACCGCGAGGCTGAGGTGGGGATACTGATATACACCGACCTACAACCGCGTAGCCGCGTCCGGAGTGCAGAGTGAAGGTCGTGTAGTCGGGTCAGGGTAGGAGAGGTCAGAATGGTCTTTATACTCGCCGTGGTCAGGAATGGAGAAGTCGGATGGTCGTTGTGCGAAGCTGGGGTCCAGGAGTAGAGAAGGTGGGAGTCCAAATACAAGCCGAGGTCAGGGGTCAGAAAAGGCAGCGGTCGGGTACAAGCTGAGGTCAGCGGTAAACAAAGAACAAGGCAGAATGCAAAGCAACAGCAGGATGCTTGAGGCAAGCACACAAAACATAAACACTGGGTTTATGCTCAGCCAATTTGCCTCAGGGCTGGCTGAGCATATAAGGAGCAGGGAGACAATGGGAAGGCTCCTCCAGGCTGTGATCATGCATAATTACAGGTAGTCTGTGTACTGATAAGCAGGGGTGGAGTGTATCACAGCTGTGGAGTAATTGGCAGCATTAACCCCTCGACTGACCCTGGTATTGCGGCGCCAAAGTGAAGTGGGAACAGTGACATCCTCCGTTGCGTCACGGGACGTGGTGCGGGGGCCGAGTCTAGGTCCGGTCCTGGTAGAAGTACTGTGAGGGGTGTCACCCAACGCATCACGGGATGCATCATGGGGCGGGACCTAGGTCCAATTCTCACAGGAGCAATGCAATACTGTAGTTATTCACATTCACAAGAAAGGAGACAAAGAAGACCTCAAGAATTACAGACCAATCAGTCTACTTCCAATTACTTCCAATATTTTTACTAATCAGCTGCAACAGACCTTGAACTTTGCCCAGTTTAGACAACAAGCTTATGTTTATACAAGAAGTGATTTCCCAAAGTAATGAATATGATCTACTACTCTGTTTAGAATTCATAGATTACAAAAAACACTGGTTTCTGCCTATATCTCAGCCATTTTAAATGCATTAAAAAGACAAAGCATTGAAGAAGCGTACATTGATATTATATGGAACATTTACGAAAATGCCACATCGACCATTAGATTATATAAATATAAATATACAAGCAAGATAATGATGAGCAAGTAATGCAACAGGGAGAACCATGTCTCCAAAGCTTTTCACATCAATACTTGAATGTTCAGGACATTAAATTGGGAAGAAAAGGGAATTCAAATCAATGGTAAATACGTTACCTCCACTTTGTAGAAGATGACATTGTTCTTTTTGCAACAAATCCAGAAGACCTCCGGCAACAAATCCGAGAACTTGCCAAAGAAATGAATCTCGGCAAGATCAAAGTGTGAGGATCAGGCACAGGTGCTGCCCCGTCAAGCTCCAGTTGCGTGATTGGCTTTTGCTTCTCTCCTTCCTGTGGAGCAATCCTGCGCCTGATTCGCTGGTCCTGATATTTAGACTCAGCCGCTTCCTCCACGAAGTTGGCTAAGCACAAACACTGTGACGTGTGCTAGTCACATTCACTGTTACCTCACCTTGCCCTGCCTTGCCTGGTTCCTGTTTACGATCCTGCTTTCTCAAATCCTCGACCTCGGCTTCCCTATGACTACCCTGCTCTCTTCTATCCTCGACCTCAGCTTGCCTTCAACGATTCTACATTCTCCTACCCTGACCCAGCACTCCACGACTACGAACCTGCACACCGGACATGACCGCGTGTTTTCTAATCCCCACCTCGGCTTCGCGGTCCTGTCCAGTTTGTGGTGAGCATCCGTTATACAAAGTGATGCTCAACAAATGTGTCAACTCTACAAAAATAAATGGAATAGAACTAAAATAAATCAAAGACTACATCTACTGTACTTTGGCTAGAAAGTATTCCATTCAAATAGGATACTTTTTAATGAAATCAATAGAATAATGAATATGGGATGGACCTCATTTGAAAAAGATATTTTTACAAGGGTACTTTCCACTGTGTCTCAAATAGAAAGTGTTTGACCAAGGTATCCTGCCGGTATTCCCATATGGATATGAAACCTGGACCCTGAATGTGAAGACCATTTAGATGATTGAGACAACTCAAAGAAGTATGGAGACATCTACAGTATACTGGGTATTACAGACCAATATGTATTCATAAAGATTGTTTAAAGCTGACTGGTAGCACTGCTATCCGAGAAATATTTCCCATTTTATATATGCTTGAAGGTCACATTGATTTGAGGTTTTCTTGCATGAGTATTGTTGTCTTATGGCAAAAGGATTGGTCACTCATAGGGAAGATCTTGAGTAGAGATGGGTGAATCAATTTCCTGTATTTTCACTGATGTTACACCCTAAATCCGTTTTGCGGTGTAAAATCCGCAAATGGATTTGGTTGCTTTCAATACGCGCAGATTCATCAAAATCTGCCATTGGATACAACCCGTGGATGGATTTCTAGAATCCAATCCATGGATACAGCAATCTGTTGGCGGATTCATAACAATGCGCCAACGGATTGCTGAATCCGCGGATTGGATTCTACAAATCCGTCCATGGTTTGCAGAATCCATGGAGTGTATTGGTAATAATAATAAAAAATTCTCAAAACACGAATTGCCCTTTTTGACATTTATCCTTTGAAATCCGCAGACTAAAGGAACCGGCCAATCCGCTGCAGATCCAAATTCGCAAAACAAATTCGCCCGTCTCTAATCTCGATTGACAATACAGCGAATCAAAGTTTTCTAGGAAAAGTCCTAATGGGCCATATTTATCAAGTCCTACTCAAGACTCCTTCCAGCCTGGCTTAGTAAATATGACCCTTTATCTTTCTTGTTCCTGAGTTACCAATAACTTCTCTTGCAAGTAGTGCCAATACTGCTAGTCTACGTAGAGGTGTACGATTTTTCTTTGGTGGTGTTCATGAACAAGATGAAAACATTTTATGGAAAGTACTGCTAAGCAAATTTGAGTGGAGTACTGTATGCACTAATAGCACTGTATAAGAATGAAGCCCAATGTTATTATTAGTATGAGTATGGTGTGAAGCTTCACATCTGAAGCTTAGTTAGTGCAGTTACTTATCCTTTACTGACCTATTTGATTTTTTTCTGTACATATATTATCTGCTCTAATGATCTTTCATCTCCAAATGAAGAAAACCCAGAATTTTGCAAAGAGATGCTAATCAGTTTTCCAATGGTTTCCAGAATCCCACTCAGAATACAAATGATGCACACTGCACTTTTCAAACCCTTGATGAAAGGACTCTACCTATCTTATGTAATATATATTTCCCGTATTGATGTTCTTTTTAGTGAATCAACGTAATAAATTAGCATTTCAATATCAATAAAATAATAAATACTGGCAAGGTTTCAAATATATTCTTTGTAATAGGTCTTCAGTCCCTTCAAATACAGAGGTGTTAATGAACAGTGACAGCAAATGTGAGTTCAAGAATAACTTGAAGGAAGGACGTCTAAGAGGTCTAATAATCAATGTGTAAATGTAATGCAGTTCTGGGGCAAATAAATGCTCCAGATGTACACCATAGAAACACTGATACATAGAACTCCACAAGAACTGGATGTAAGAGCGATATAGCATAGGACAAAGAACAAAGATGCCCGGGTGAATCATGCTCTGAAAGTGGCAGTCACACATAGCTGGTCGGAAAAATAGGAAAAGCATATACTCTTAAAAATATATATTTTTCTTTTCAATCATCATTGGACATGCAAAAATAAGCATTTATCACTCAAGCTTCATCCCGTGCACTTCTCCGGGGAAAAATGGCAGTTATCTTAATTTTAGTCAAAGGCCTGAATTTTGAGGCTGATATCTCTGGAATACAACATCATACAAATAAAAAAAATAGAAATGCACAAGAAACTGCGAAATTGCTACATTAACAACAACAAAAGAGGTAAAATGAGCAGGAATGCAACACATTACACTTAATCCAAAGCAGTGTAAATCAAGAGAAAAACAAGAGGCTTGTACAGGATACGCAATTCTTTATTTAGCTTTTATGTCATGAAATGTTATGTTATTGGTATGTGTGTGTTTGTTAACTTTGTCCAGCTGGTCTCAGCTGTTTTGGAGGTTCTGGCTCCTCCCATCCAGGGTTAAAAGCTCACCCCTCCCCACTTTCCAAGTAAGCAGGTTTTCTTTTCATGCAGCTGGTTGTGACAGGTTCAATGCCAGGACGATCCTTCCTCTAATTATAGAGGTAAATAAGGATTGTAATCAGTTTGTGTTAGGACCTGCGAATTTGGTCATGCATTGATGTGGCTCGCAGGCTTATACACTTTGGCCAAAGGGTTAACTAAATGACCCTTTTTCAAGAGACATATAGGTATTTCACTGTGTATTTTTGTCACATTGGATGTTGCTCTGGACTTCTTTGTTTCTTGTTTTATACAATTAGCCATGCCCAGTAGCACTCCATTTGACACTTATATACTTATATATATTGTGGTAATTTGGGGGGGGTTCTGAGAGCTTGCTGGGTATCTGTGTGTTTGTATACTTCTATGACTACCAGATGTGATTGTAGCATATACTGAAAAAGTTTTTAAATGGAAGTTTCATGCAATGGGTGGGATCTTAGGGCCTACCAAAACAAAGGAAAAAAGGAAGAAAAAGAAAAGAGGTTCTCATCTTACCATGGAAGTTGCAGAAATGAGTGTCAATCCCTTCACTCGCACTGAAAAATGCCAGGTGTTACTGTTATCTCCCCCGTGATCTATTGAAAAAGAACGCCAAGCTACAGAGGAATCTGTTCCCAGCTCTCCTTGAATATGCAACGTGGGAAATTACAGATCATCATTGCATACTGAGTTAGAAGACCTGATGATGGATCTCTAAACTGCAAACGCTGCTATTACCCCCATAGACGTGAAGCTGAGCCACTCTGACGAAATAATTGCTGACTGGAAGTATTAAGAGGCACAGGCAGAGACTGGAGTCTCTCAAAATGAGGTTCGCAGTCTCAGTACAGAGCTGGAAATCTCTTAAAAGGGGGTTCACAGTTTTAGGGCAGAGCTGTGAGTCTCCCAGAAAGAGATTTGCAGTCTCAACATAGACCTGGAGATCTCTCAAAAAAAGGTTTGCAGTCTCGTTGCTGAGCTGGAAGTCTCTCAGGAAGAGTTTCGCACTCTCAACACAGAGCTAGATATCCCACGTCAGGAGGTCCATTGTCTTAGCACAGAGGTGTGTAAATGGAAAGATGCCTTTGAAAAGGTCTTGGGTGGATTAGAGACAGTAAAAAGAGAGAACAGAAACCTGAAAGAGAGGAGGTTTCAGATTTGACTTACCAAGTAAGTGAAAGAAATTAGAAGCTTCACAAAGTAAAAAAGGTGAAGAAACAAATGGAACAAGAAAATTTGGAAGTGCAGTTAGCAATGATAGAAGTAGAGGGTGTTTTGCAGCATTAAAAGAGCAAATTCATATGTCTTCAGTTAGAAATTTCTCACATCAGAGCAGACTTTGAAAGAAAAGAGAGAAGCTTTCTAACACTTCAGAAATACTCCTGAGCTCTTATCCAAGGTAGGATGGAAATAGAAACGTATCGGCACAAACGCTCCACAACTGTCATCATGCATACAGAGGGATGAATGCTCGTCAGCTTTATCCTCGGAATAAAGCAACCTGCGTTCTTCAGTCAGTTTGGAGAATGCAATAACAAAGGAAGTAGTGTGATTGCACTCCAGTCAAAGGTTAGAGAGTGTCAGCTGCAAAGATACTACAGGAATGTGATGAAAGAAGCTGGTATGATTCAGTCCAGATATAGATCTTACGCCATAAGCAAGCTGTGAGTTTCTAGAACCGCATCTGCAATGCTGTCAGTGCTACAGTCCACTTTCCACGAAATGCAGAAAAGAAGAACCAAGTTATGACTGAGTAGTGCGATACAAATCCTGTCATGCTACCATGCCCACGTAGTCCGAAACATATTCCTTACTATGAAAGCAGCCGCTATAAAGATTCAGTCTGTGATTAGAATGAGACAGAAATTAATCCCTTACCGCACGCTGAGAAAGGTGTCACTGGTTATCCAGCTGTGCTTTTGTCTGAATAAATGAATGCATCGAGAAAGAGAGACCAAAGACTATAACTCTGCTAACTGCAAAAAGAGATGCCACGGGGTACAGTCAGAGTTGATGAGAACTCGACCAAGATTGAGGTGCTGGAGATCAATGATGCTGAACTTGATGGTGGTCATGCTAGTTACAGGAAAGAGGAGATTGCACAATGTGTGGAATAACTCGTTGCAAAGCGAGTAAAAGAAGAGTTGGTAAAATGGAAAGATGAGCTTGAGCAAGAAATCCTCCGCAAGGTTGAGGAACTTAAGCACATCATGGAAAAGCAGTGCTATGAAGAACTAAAGTGAGTACTTGAGGAGACACTGTTTAAGTGCATAGGCTACAAGGACCGTGTCACAAGTGTCCTCTTCAAAAATGATTAAACATTGTGGTCATGAACTGATAAAGAGATAGCAAGCCTCTGTTCTTGATCTCCTGAGTACCAGATAATTGCCCCAAAGGTGAAAAACAAAATTACTAGTAGGAGTGAAAATCGCCTTGAGAAAAGCTTTACACTAAGAAAAACCATGAAGGTTCAGAGGCAGAATGTTCAAAGGTTGAAAAGAAGAAGCGACGAACTTCAGCGTCGGCCTTGGACAGACACTGTAATTCTCACCACTCTTTGCCTCGAGATAAATGCAACAAGGCCCAAATTCACAAGCGGAAGCCAAAGAAAGTGTCCGACTGTGTGGAAGACACCGAAGGAATTAAGGGGAAATTTGTGGATTTGATTGATTAAACAGGGGAGGAATGTTAGATTCCCTGTCTAAAAACTATGCAGGGAAAACTTTTGTGTAGCTACTGAGTCGGGCAGTGAGCTGGTGAATCTCAGCCTGAGAGAAGGCTGAGGTAATTAACCAGCTTTCACCCTGCTCGTTAGGAGGGTTGAAAAGGCTGGATCTTCCTGCACTCTGAGTTTTTCTCTGGTCTGAGTATAGACCACACATTGGTGTCCTTGCCTCCTAGGGATACCAAAGCTTGCAGGCCTATGTGGACTCGAATACGCTGTGGAACTGAACTTTGACCTAGGAAAACCCTAACCTTAATTTTGATACCCTATTTGTGGTGCATCTGGGCTGAGGAAAAGTCTATGTTTTTGTTTGTTATTTTGCCGAAATAAAAGCCTATATAGCCAGATCCCCTCTGGCTCACTGGTTCATTGTCTCCCTCTCCCTTACCTCCACCATGGTGGGGGCTGCTACGGGGGTGAGTGTGTCGCCGGGGGCTCCCGTCGGCATTGGAGACAGGGCGGTGCCATCTTTGATGTGTCCGCAAATGCGCGGAGGCTCACGCATGTGTAGACACAATGCGGCAGCCATTACAGTGAGGGACCAGTGGCAGCAGAGGCGCTCCATAGCGCTGGGCCGGCCCACAGTCGCACATGTGCAGTTAGCGGTAGTGGCGGCCATTACAATGTCACGCATGCGCAGTATACATAGCACACGCGGCCTCAATGCAAAAGAGGGTTGCAAGGGACTACAAGTCCCAGGATGCTTATGGTCATACAGGTCACCGGACACCAAAGAGCCAATAGGGCTACAGGATTCCCTGAGAGGGAAGGATATGTCTGGCGTGCTTAGAGAGGAAGTTAGTTGGAGCTGGGACATAGATAGGGGAGGGTGTAGGTGCAGGGAGACAAGTAGCCCCTGCACTAGGCCAGAGAAATCCCCTAGGCCCCAGCTAGGCCCTGAGACATTGTTTGTGGCTGCTGTAGCGAGGGCCCCTGCAGTTAGGGACTTTGCCCTTTAGCAGTGAGTTAAGTTCAGGGAAACAGCTGCAGTGCTGCGCGGCCCTGATGGTTGTGGTCTGAGACCAGACTCCTTAAGAAGGTAGGGATTGCTGCAGAGTTGGATTCCCCCAGCAGACAGCTCTCACATGGAGATCACGTCGCTGAGGAGATCGTGGATCGGCGGATCCTTTGCAAAGATATCGGTGGGCCCAAGTGCTGGCGCACTGGGCAGGTATCGTAAATAAGTGCATCGACAAAGTACATACACATTGTGGGCAGCACTGTCTCACACACAAAGGGAGGTTGGGTGTGGGACTTTGGGGTGCTGTGGACACGGTGTGGGGTACATGGTGTGTGGGGTTACAGCCCTGTGAGGTGTGTGGGCAGTTGTGCTAATAGTTAATGTATGATAGAATTATGGAGTTTATAGAGTGATAAGAGTATTCATATTGTTCCAGTAAAGACCTTTGCGATTTTACATCGTTGTGTGAGTAATGTGATTGTGTCCTGTGAGGGGCTGCTTCCACTCTGCTGGGATCCCTCACAGGTGGAGGCGCTGCACCATATAGTAAGTGGTAAGAGTAATTTACCCCAGGCTCCCAGCGATGGAGGCTTGGGCTCTTGCAAGCCAACAGGTAAAGGGCAGCACCAGTACCTATTTACAGCCCACCCTCAGATCTCACTTAGGGGTGGGGGAAACAGGGCTTGACCTACATTCATTTTTCCCCAAACTGTTTTCTGTTTTCACCTCTGCTTGCTTCTCCTACAGTCCTGTTAAAAGAATTACAACTTAAGAACGCTACTAAAATGAGTCACACGAAACAGAAGAAAATGTTGGTTACCTAACAAGCCATTGCTGTATACAAATAAATTAAACTAAATAAAACTACAGTACATGTGGAGACACAGTCACATTCTGTGGCCACCATTAGGTTTAAATAAATATATTTAAAGAGTTGTGTATTAGTTTCGCAATCAGCATGTATCACTTTGTACTGTACATCTGAACACAGCGTGATGTGAATCTATATGTATCTGTTCAAAGACGACGTTACTACAAGC
Organism: Ascaphus truei; assembly: GCF_040206685.1. Taxonomy (NCBI): domain Eukaryota; kingdom Metazoa; phylum Chordata; class Amphibia; order Anura; family Ascaphidae; genus Ascaphus; species Ascaphus truei. The sequence continues at coordinate 101,720,370 of NC_134488.1, forward strand.
AACGGCAATCATCAATCCAGTAAAGGCAACGTATGTAAATAGTTTCTTTGAAAGAGAATTCAAATTGAATATGGGGAGACTGGAGGAAAAACAAAAGCTCAATAAGAAATCCCTTCAGTGGAAGAAACCTTCTTGCAGGCACTATTTTGTTTAATAATGAATGTCTTGGTCTCAGTAGGTTTAGTTGTTAATATTCATGCCGTTGTAGATTGGCCTTGTAAAGTGTTGGATTGGTATTCTAGACTCACATGTGTGTATGATTAAAACAATTCTACAAGTGGCTGCAGCAGAGCCCAATGCTGGTAATCAATGATCATAGAGGCCAAGAGGCTGGCATGAAAGGCACTGTGACATGGCCTTAACCCCTGTCTAAATAGGGCTCTATCAGAGAGGGATCCCCGGGAAACAGACCATCTATTCCAGGATGCAGCGGACGCTGGACCCCCCAGAGAGTGCACCCCACGGACACCAATGAAGACCCAGACTGAGGGAAAGTTCCCCTGATAACAGGTACCTCTTTGGACTGGTAAGAGGCCTATACTCCAGTCCTGCATATAGGGACTGGTAAGTGTGTCAGCACTTACTGTACAAAGGGATAGTTTGTTTAATTTATTTTGTATGTTGCCTTAAAGCTGTATTGTTTGAAGATATGGGCTAAATAAAAGCCAATGTTTATTTCCCCCAAATCTATGTCTCCTTGGTTATACCTCTGCACTTGTCGCATACAGGCACATTAGGTAAATAGCTCATATAGAGTTAGGTCCGGAAATAATTGGACACTGATACAAGTTTTGTTATTTTGGCTGTGTACCAAAATAAATTAAAGTTACAGCTAAATAATGAATATGGGCTTAAAGTGCAGTCTATCAGCTTTAATTTGAGGGTATTCACATACAAATTGGAGGAAGGGTTTAGGAATTACATCTCTTTAATATGTAGCCCCCTCTTTTTCAAGGGACCAAAAGTAATTGGACAATTTACTCAAAAGCTGCTTCATGGACAGGTGTGGGCTATTCCTTCATTATTTCATCATCAACTTAGCAGGTAAAATGTCTGGAGTTGATTCCAGGTGTGGCATTCGCATTTGGAAGCTGTTGCTGTGAACTCACAACATGCGGTCAAAGGAGCTCTCAATACAAGTGAAACAGGGCATCCTTAGGCTGCAAAAAAAAAGAAAATCCATCAGAGAGATAGCAGGAACATTAGGAGTGGCCAAATCAACAGATTGGTACAGTCTGAGAAAAAAAAGAATGTACTGGTGAGCTCTGCAACACAAAAAGGCCTGGACGTCCACGGAAGACAACAGTGGTGGATGATCGTAGGATCCTTTCCATGGTAAAGAAAAACCCCTTCACAACATCCAGCCAAGTGAAGAACACTCTCCAGAAGTTAGGCATATCATTATCCAAGTCTACCATAAAGAGAAGACTTCACGAGATCAAATACAGAGGGTTCACCACAAGGTACAAACCATTCATAAGCCTCAAGAATAGAAAGGCCAGAATAAACTTTGCCAAACAATATCTAAAAAAGCCAGCCCAGTTCTGGAACAGCATTCTTTGTACAGATGAAACTAAGATCAACCTGTACCAGAATGATGGGAAGAAAAAAGTATGGAGAAGGCTTGGAACGGCCCATGATCCAAAGCATACCACATCATCTGTAAAACACGGTGGAGGCAGTGTGATGGCATGGGTATGCATGGCTTACAATGGCACTGGGTCACTAGTGTTTATTGATGATGTGACAGAAGACAGAAGCAGCCGGATGAATTCTGAAGTGTATAGGGATATATTGTCTGCTCAGATTAAGCCAAATTCAGCAAAGTTGATTGGACGGCGCTTCACTTTACCAATGGACAATGACCCAAAACATAATTTGAAAGCAACCCAGGAGTTTTTTAAGGCAAAGAAGTGGAATATTCTGCAATGGCCGAGTCAATCACCTGATCTTAACCCGATCAAGCATGCATTTCACTTGCTGAATACAAAACTTAAAGCTGCAGTTCATGCAATATTCTGCATGTGTTTTTTTTTTAATAAATCAGTTCTCTAGTAAGAAAAAATACTTTTAGCATTTTCTGTTTAAAAAACAACAACTTTGAAAGACCAATTTTCTTGTATTCTATTTTAACAAGCATGCTTGTTCCTATAGCAACGATTTACATTCCCGATATTTAAAGATGTTGCCAAACTTTGCCGATCAATAGACGGAGAACGAATTGACCGGCAGCTATGCAGGTTTTTAGGTAAGTAGAGATTGCTCACATGAAACTATTGAAGTTAAAAAAAAACCTTAAAAAAAAAAAAACCGGGAGCCTGAATTGCAGCTTTAAGGCAGAAAGACCCACGAACAAACAACAACTAAAGACAGCTGCAGTAAAGGCCTGGCTAAACATCACAAAGGAGGAAACCCAGCGTTTGGTGATGTCCATGCGTTCCAGACTTCAAGCAGTCATTGCCTGCAAAGGATTCTCGACAAAGTATTAAAACTGAACATTTTATTTATGATTGTGTTAATTTGTCCAATTACATTTGAGCCCTTGAAATAAGGGGACTGTGTATGAAAATGGTTGCAATTCCTAAACGTTTCATACGATATTTTTGTTCAACTCCTTGAATAAAAGCTGAAAGTCTGCACTTTTATTGCATCTCAGTTGTTTCATTTCAAATCAATTGTGGTGGCGTACAGAGCCAAAATTATGAAAATTGTGTCAGTGTCCAATTATTTCCGGACCTAACTTGTACTGTACCATGTTAAAGCAGCAGAGCCAGGAAATTAGGTAACCATTACAAATACCCCCAGATTGAATTGATATGTTAGTTGCTGTTTTGTCAGTGAAGATAATGTACTGTACACAATTATCTCCTGTCCTTTGTATTCGATCACCCTTGAATTGCCCTAAATATCGACCTCTATGTTGGGATAATATTGCTAATAAACATGAGTGGCTACAAAGGGAAATATTTATATCTATTAATTTATAAATAGGAAACCCTATTTAACCCAAAGTTCAAGGAGCATGAAACTGTGCATGGAAAAAGTCATATGACAAATATCACAAATGTAATTTAGAATGAACAAAAAAACTCATTATACAAGGACAATATATAAAATGTTGAAATGTGCTCTCTCGCTTTAATGTTCCGTTCTATGCTCCTCTGCGCGTTTCTATTTCCTAGTGTCTAGGACTGTCTCACTTGGGTTTTTGGCCATACATATTTTGTATTAGCATATCCCATAGGAAAGGATGGGAGCTGTGTACAAACTGTTCTGTACAACTGTGATTGCCAGAGTATTTGGATTATTTGGAAAGACTGGTCTGCAAAAGAGCATCTAGCAATTAGAATACAAAACAATCTGCAGAGTAATAGATAGATAGCTATGTAGATTCTTTATAGTGAATAACGCGCCTACAATTTGGAGGTGAGTACTTGTTTGCTAGTACAGTAGCTGAATATAATATTTTGAGAGATACGTCCTTGATTTCTAGTAACCAACAAGACTGCATGTAGTGTTGAATAATGCAGTCGTACTACTCCTAGAGATAAATCTTTCAGTCCCAAAATCATAGAGTGAACATGTCACACTTCAGGAGTTATCCGTTTTCTCTTAACCCTTTTTACCTAGGAAGCACTTTTATGGCTTGTGGTTAATATAGTCTGTGACGATAACTCTGGGCTTCTATTCACTTTTTAGATGTACAGTAGCTGAAATGGTAAAGAATTACTGCAGGAGCTTGGTGACAGTTAGAAACTACTCACCATAGTAGCCTTGGATCTTAATCAATACAGGCTTAGGAGGAGAGCCAAACACTGTAAATGTATTCCTCTCAAAGGTGTTGAAATGAATACTATACAGTAGTTTAGGAGTTGCCAACTCTAGTCCTCAAGGGCTACCAACAGGTCAACCACTGAGCCACTGATTCAGGCACCTGTATTGAAGCAGAGATATCCTTAAAACCTGACCTGTTGGTGGCCCTTGAGAACTGGAGGGGGCCAACCCTGACAGCTGATAGAATAGTGATATTTTACTCATTTTTAGAACGTTATGTTCTATAATATTTCCAATCTATGGATCAGGGCCGGTTTTAGAATTTTGTCGCCCATAGGCACTTACCTTTTTGCTGCCCTGGCCTCCTATTCTTCCAGCGTCCTGACACCACATGGCGATGCGTTTCTATGACAATGGGATGCCATGTGACGTCATGTTGTCATGGCAACATGTCATCATGTGATGTCAGTGTGTCATTTGACACCGCGATGCTGCAGAAGAAGGAGGGCGACGCTGCAGGTGTATGTAAGAGACCTATACAGAGGCCCCACGCTCCCTCCCACCAATCAGTTTAATTGTTGTGGGGAAGTGAGCGGGGCCTCGGTAAGTACAGCACCAGCCCTTCCGATATTTGCTGCCCTCCTGAAATTTGCCGCCCTAGGCCCAGGCCTAGTAGGCCTATGCCTAAATACAGGCCTATCTATTGGTAATAAACAATCTCCATATACAGATATTACGAATGTATTACCAAATAAAAAGTAGTTTTTGGTTAGTACGAATGTCAGCAAGTCTATCACAAATTTATTGTGAGTAGTGTATAGTTGTCCCCTTGTTTTAAGAATGTAGGAAGCTGCCTGGATGCCTTTTTGATGGTATATGCTGGTATATAAACCTTCCACATCTAGGCTCACTAGGAACGTGTTGCTGCTGATAACCACTCCTTCCAATCTTTGTAGGACATCTTTAGTGTCTCTCAAGTATGAGGGCAGTGACACCACAAATGGCCTGAATACTTGATCCACATAACAGCTGGCGTGTTCGGATAAATTGCTTACCCCTGAAACAATAGGATGGCCTGGTGGTAGTGTTTTGTTCTTATGGATCTTTGGCAAATTGTAGAATGTAGCAATTTTAAGAGATTTGACAAGGATAAAGTCCTACTTTGTTTGGAGACGTTTTATCCACCATGCCTTTGTTAAGAATAGCTATGAGTTCAGAATTATATTGGCTAGTTGGATCTCTATCCAAAGTCTCATAGCAGGCTGCATCAGACAATAATCTCAAGTTCTCAGTCTTGTAATCAGATGTACGTAAGATCACCAAATTTCCACATTTATCAGAGGGCTTCACTTTTAATGCAGGCGAAAAACACTACCCTCCTACCGGCCTTGAAAAAGCGTTCTTTCGCGAAATGCGAGCGTCAGCACATCAGACAACGTGCACGCGCAGGCAGGGCTCATCAATGGTATCACAGGCATAGACTCAACAACAGGAGTACTAGCGCCACACTGCTCCTGCACAGCACTTGCTTCTGTTAATGCTCCGACGATCTTACGAAGCACCTCTCTAAGGGGGGAGAGATAGATTTAAAGACACCAATGGTCTTTATACAGTAATAATAGGAACATACCTACTCAGTTCACCTGCTTACTCCTTGTCTACCACAAGTATTGAATACTATATATTGGCATCAGTTTATTATAACTCTGAGCAGAATTCAACAAGTATACTATACTGTAGATTGATCTCTATAATCCTATTCTGGGGTTGTTTACACTTTGTAGGTTCTACTGTGGTGTTTCATTCAGGGAGTTGTGTATACAGTTTTATCAACATCTGAGGTGCCTTATCATGACCATGGTTATACTTACGGCACACTACTTAGCTGCATGGATTTCTTTATTTAGAGAACTTTGCTACTATTCTCTAACACAGTGTATCATGCAGTTGCGGTCTCTTTGTTTTGACACAGGCGTTCCAGCAGTGCTTCAATTAATTACACAGCTGTTTATTATTAAGAGCATCAGTCAATGCACAGATCTATCAATTCTAGATCCCTGCTTACATGACTGTTTATGGTATTCATACGCGGGTACTTATTTAACCTTTATATGGTTAATGACAATCTAATATTTTTATATGTAGGCAATCATCTGTAGCTAAGATCTTTGCTCACTCGTTTGTTACAATTGGTTCACCTTGATCGTATAGTGTTCCCAGTCATCTGACACTGCAGATCACTACTAACACATCGTGGACAAAGCGCAATCCACTGTGTACTGCATACATACGTTTACCTATTTATAAGGTTTCTTATATTGTGCACCAAATAGTTTCTCCGATCAGCTGCTGGCATTTTTTTTAAAAATATTTTTTTCCTTTATTGGCATCTTGCAAGGTACATACATGTGGATAATAAGATGACATTGACAGCATGACAAGTCATTTTGGAACACAGGCATATGACAGTGAAGTATTCTGAGACACACAATAAATCATTTTTTTCCTACTTTCAGTAGTGAAAAGAAAGGGGACTACGAGGGACGGGTTGATAGTTGGGAACGACATGGGGAAGAAGGGGGGTAGTGGGGGGGAGGGGGAAAAGGGGGAAGGGATTGTGACGGGTAGGGCGCTCCGGCCCTCGGGCCCAAGGGTATCAGAGTTGGACCAGGGCTTGCAACAGTGTCGGAGCCCCTGAGCCTGGCCAGGGTTCCCAGGTTCTATATGTAAGGGTCTGGGAGTCACGCTGCCCTCTGCGTGCTCCTCACTCACCTCCGCCGGGTCCTCTCACGGCACGCAGGCAGCCTCTCTCCGGAACGCCGTTCACAGCTCCACGTGGGCGCGCGCACGCCAATACTCCTCTTCTACTGCTGGGCCGACGGCTACGCCCGGTCACGTGCCCGCAAGCGCAGCTACACGGAGGCGCGTGCCACACGGAGCCGCACCAACCCCTTAAAGGCACAGCACCTCAAACCATTGCTGCAATCAAATGCAGTCTTACTACTGGGCTTTATGGCTCCTCCCCTGGGACTCATTCTGGACCTATCCCTGCCGTAGCCTGACCCTTCCACACACCCCCACCTTGCTGCGCTGCTATTGGACCCTCTCTCCTATATATACCTTACAGTGTCACTGACTCGTTGGCTGAGCATAGAACCAGTTGTTCTCATCACTTTCTGCCTCCCTAGTCCTGCCTTGTCCTGTCTTGTTTTGCAGTCTTCCTCGTGTACCGAACCGGCTTCCGCTACGTCTACCCGCACCACTCTACTCTCAAGACGTGCCCTCGTGGCTGTGGGTGGCGTTATATCCTATCCCACCTCAGCACCGCGGTCCCGTCTCGTTTGTGGTGAGCACGCCCTGACATTATGCTCAGCCCTACAACCATGGACCCCGCTGAGGTGGAGCGCACTTTAAATGCCCATACAAATCTCTTAACCAGGCTAGAGACTTATCTGGAACAAGCTGATAGGCGAATGGATACGTTACAGCAAAGCGTTCATTCCCTTACCGTTCAAGTCCGAACTCTCAGTCGGCAACCCTCACCCGTGGCTTCCACAGCTTCCGCAACCGCCCTTCCAGCACCTTCGTTTGCTTTGGAACCTCGTATTCCGGCCCCCAAACACTATGCCGGGGATCCCCAAGGATGTAGGGGCTTCCTTAACCAATGCCTCATCCAATTTCGACTCTCGCCCTCTCGTTTTGTCTCTTCTGTCTCCAGGGTCGGCTATATCGTGGCTCTTCTCATCGACGAGGCGCTGGCATGGGCTTCTCCCATCTGGGAACAACAAGGTCCTCTCACACAGGACATCGATCTCTTCGTCGAGGAGTTCCGAAGAGTCTTCGACACCCCTGCACGGCAATTAACGGCAGCATCGTCTCTTCATCACATAACCCAGGGAGATCGACCCGTCGACGGTACGCCGTGGAGTTCCGCACACTTGCTGCTGAGACGGGATGGAATAATGAAGCTCTATCTTCAGCATTTTGGCAAGGTCTGTCGGAATCCCTAAAGGATAAGCTCGCAGCGCGGGAACGTCCCACTGACCTAGAGGATTTGATCAGGCTGTGTGTTCGAGTGGACCAGCGTCTGCAGGAGCGGAGAAATGAACGTTCTCGTTACCGTCAATGGGTTTCAAGGCATCTTGCTCCATCATTCATGGCGCCTACATCCCCTTCCGGGGACACCCCGGAAGCAATGCAGTTGGGAGGTAACAAGCTGTCTGCTGCCGAAAAACAACGTCGGCGCAATGCCGGTCTCTGCATGTACTGTGGCAATTCCGGTCACATATTACCCCAGTGTCCCCACAAGCCGGGAAACGCCAACTCCCAATGAAATTCCGGAGAGTTTCATTGGGAATACTGACACTTTCTCCCATCGTCAAAGACGTCCTTCCCACCAGGATAATGTTGCCTATAACACTGTCTGGAGAGGGGTTTCACACTCAAGCACGGGCGTTCATTGATTCCGGTTCCGCAGGCAATTTCATCGATGAGACTTTTGCTAGACGGAACAATATTCCATTTATCAGTAAGAAGACGCCAGTAGGTCTGGAGGCCATTGACGTTCGACCTCTACAGCCGGCATTCATCACGCTCCAGACGGTGCCTCTCCTACTGCAGTACATCGACGTTCATACGGAGATCATTACCCTCGATGTTATCCACACCCCCTCGGTTGAGCTGATTTTGGGGCTTCCTTGGCTTCAACTCCATAATCCTCGCATCGACTGCACGGATCGGGAACCCATCCAGTGGGGTGCTCCTTGTGCCAAGACATGTACCAGGATTTTCCAGAAGATTGGTGGGTTGTCTACCCTGCCAGAGAAGGTCGACTCCCTACCTTCTGTGTACTGGGAATTCCGTGATATGTTCGACAAAGCACGTTCCGAGGTTCTACCTCCGCACCGTCCTTTCGACTGTCCTATTGACCTACTACCCGGGGCACCTCTTCCCAGAGGACGATCCTATCCTCTCTCTCTCCCAGAGACTTAAGCCATGAACACTTACATTGCTGAGAATTTAGAGAGGGGTTTCATCCGAAAGTCTTCTTCTCCAGTCGGAGCAGGCTTCTTTTTTGTCAAAAAGAAGGACGGTTCTCTTGGTCCATGCATAAACTACCAGGGTTTGAATAACATCACACGCAAGATCCGCTACCCACTGCCCTTGATACCGGAACTCTTCGACCGTCTTCAAGGAGCAACTATCTTTTCTAAATTGGATTTAAGAGGTGCCTACAATTTAGTAAGGATACGTGAGGGGGACGAATGGAAGACTGCTTTTAACACCCATGACGGCCACTATGAATACCTGGTCATGCCGTTCGGTTTGTGCAACGCACCAGCAGTTTTCCAGGATTTCGTCAATGAGATTTTTCGGGACATTCTTAACACATTTCTTATCGTCTACCTAGATGACATCCTAATCTTTTCTAAGTACCCTCAAGAACACATCAAACACGTTCAACAAGCGCTGTTTCGCCTCCGGGAGAACCATCTCTTTGTGAAGTTTGAGAAATGTCAGTTCCATCTCAAGTCTGTGGCTTTTTTGGGATACGTTATCTCTGACTCCGGATTCAATATGGATCCAGAGAAACTTAAGGCTATTTTGGACTGGCCCCGTCCGACCACTCTCAAAGCCGTGCAACGCTTTCTAGGTTTTGCAAACTATTATCGACGCTTCATTCGCAATTTTTCTTCTACGGTGTCTCCCATAACTGCTCTCACGAAGAAGGGTGCAGATCTTTCATCATGGTCTGAGACCGCCATACGGGCATTTAATCTTCTGAAAAAGGCTTTTGTGTCTGCCCCTATCCTCACCCACCCAGATCCGAAACTTCCATTTACCTTGGAGGTAGATGCCTCCGACATCGGGGCTGGGGCTGTTTTATCCCAAAGGACCTCTCCCTTAGCCAGACTACACCCATGTGCCTTCTTCTCGAAGAAATTTTCGTCCGCAGAACGGAATTACGATGTCGGGAACCGGGAGCTTTTGTCGATCAAGTTGGCATTAGAAGAGTGGAGACACTTCTTAGAGGGTACAGAGACACCTATAACCATACTCACAGACCATAAGAATCTTCTCTACTTAGAAGGGGCACATCGTTTGAGCTCTCGACAAGCCCGCTGGGCACTATTTTTTTCACGATTCAATTTTCTTATCTCCTTTATTCCTGGCTCCAAAAATCTAAAGGCGGACGCTCTGTCACGACAGTTCCTGGCAGAGGAAAAATCTGAAGAACAGCTAGAGACGATTATTCCCTCTAGATGTATTCTGTCCGCCAACTCCTTTGATATTTTGGACAAGATTCGATCTAAGCAATCACAAGCTCCGAGGGGGCTCAAGGTCCCGGAGGGAAGATTCTACACGGCACCCCAACACCGCAAAAGGGTTCTCGAGTGGTGCCATTCCTCTAAATCAGCAGGACATCCAGGGATACGGAAAACCAACGACCTTGTTCAACGTACCTTCTGGTGGCCAGTGAGGGCTAAGGATGTGGAGGAGTTTGTTAAAGCGTGTGGCACGTGCGCTCGCAACAAAGTACCCCGGGTCAGACCAGCAGGCCTTCTTCTTCCCTTACCCATTCCAGACCATCCCTGGAACCATATTTCTATGGACTTCATTGTAGAGCTTCCAGACTCCAAAGGAAAGAATAAGATTCTTGTGGTAATTGATCGTTTTTCCAAACAGACTCACCTTGTCCGCTTGAGGGGTCTTCCAAATTCCTCCAGGCTTGCGGATGTTTTCATCCAGGAGATTTTTCGTCTTCACGGAGTACCTTCAACCATCGTCTCTGATCGTGGGCCCCAATTTGTGTCAAGATTTTGGCGAGCATTTTCCCGAAAAATGGGTATTTCACTTCAATTCTCCTCGGGATACCACCCACAGACCAATGGGCAGACGGAGAGGGCCAACCTAAACCTGGAACAATACCTTCGGTGTTTCATAACCAATACACAGGATGATTGGGTGGATCTACTTCCTTGGGCTGAGTTTGCTCTTAACTCCCTTCGCAATGACTCCACTCAAGAATCTCCCTTCTTCATAAATTGTGGCTTTCATCCTTCCCGTCTACCCTTCTCCCCTCTATCCTCAGGAGTACCAGCGGTTGACAAGCGCATCTCCCGGCTGAAAGACTTATGGACGAGGATTCAGGAGAACTTAAAGGTGGCTACAGGGAGACAGAAACTCCAGGCAGACCGCCTTCGACGCCCGGTTCCGGAATTCGTCCCAGGAGACAGGGTTTGGCTTTCTTCCAGGAATATCCGACTAAAGGTTCCTACCATGAAGCTAGCACCTAAGTTCCTCGGTCCCTTTCCTGTGGTCAAGAGGATTAATCCTGTGGCTTATCGTCTGCGCCTTCCACCCTAGATGAAGATTCCTTCAGTCTTTCATGTTTCTTTGCTTAAACCAGCATTCCAGAGTCCTCGCTTTTCTAAAACCACGTCTCCTCCACTTCCTCTTCTGATCCAAGGTCAACAGGAGTACGAGGTTCAGTTTATCCTGGATTCTAGGATTTCCAGAGGAGGAGTACAATACCTGGTCCACTGGAGGGGGCTTGGACCAGAGGAACGTTCCTGGATTCCCCACCGGGATCTCCACGCGCCTCGACTCATCCAGGCTTTCCATCGTAAGAATCCCTCCCAGCCATGTCATGGACGCCGGGAGGTCGCCCCTGAAGGGGGGGGTACTGTAAGGGTCTGGGAGTCACGCCGCCCTCGGCGTGCTCCTCACTCACCTGCAGCTCCGCCGGGTCATCTGGCAGCACGCAGGCAGCCTCTCTCCGGAACCCCGTTCACAGCTCCACGTGGGCGCGCGCGCGCACGCCAATACTCCTCTTCTACTGCTGGGCCGACGGCTACGCCTGGTCACGCGCCCGCAAGCGCAGCTACACAGAGGCACGGCCACACGGAGCCGCACCAACCCCTTAAAGGCACAGCACCTCAAACCATTGCTGCAATCAAATGCAGTCTTACTACTGGGCTTTATGGCTCCTCCCCTGGGACTCATTCTGGACATATCCCTGCCGTAGCCTGGCCCTTCCACACACCCCCACCTTGCTGCGCTGCCATTGGACCCTCTCTCCTATATATACCTTACAGTGTCACTGACTCGTTGGCTGAGCATAGAACCAGTTGTTCTCATCACTCTCTGCCTCCCTAGTCCTGTCTTGTCCTGTCTTGTTTTGCAGTCTTCCTCGTGTACCGAACCGGCTTCCGCTACGTCTACCCGCACCTCTGGCATCCCGTTCGGCATACGGCTACATGACTCTCCGCACCTCTGGCATCCCGATCCCGGCAAACGGTAAACGACAACGTCCCTCTCTCTAACCCCGGACTTGGCAAACAGTACCCTCTACCATCCGTACCTCTCCTGCCCCGATCCGGACTTCCAGACCACTCTACTCTCAAGACGTGCCCTCGTGGCTGTGGGTGGCGTTATATCCTATCCCACCTCAGCACCGCGGTCCCGTCTCGTTTGTGGTGAGCACGCCCTGACACTATAGAATTGAGGCATTCTCTGCTTCAGCATGGCTGTCAGTCTCTCCATGTTCATGACCACATCTATTCTTTTAATTACTGTTCTCCTGAAGGGGGCCTTTACTTGTTTCCAGGCCGCCGCGATACAGCATCTGGTGACCGTAAGGATCGCCGAGGTAAGTCTGGCTATAGGGGCGGGGAGGTCTTCAATTGGTCTTCCCAGCACGTACGTCAGGGGGTCAAGGGGGAACCCAAGTCCTAAGGTTTCAGTCAAGAGACTCTGGATCCTGGTCCAGAACCTCTGGATCTCCGGGCATGCCCACCAAATATGGGGCATGTCCCCCCTTTGAGCACATCCTCTCCAGCACACGTCTGTGGTGCCTGGGAAGATCTGGCTCAGTCTACTCGGGGTTAGGTACCATTGGAATAAGATTTTATAAATATTTTCCTTTGTGATTGAGCAAATTGATGTTTTGGTGGCAGCTTCCCAGATATCCTACCAGTATTCCAGGTCGATTGGGATGTTTAGATCAGCGCTCCATTTTTGCATATATGAGTGTGAGGGGGGGGGAGTGGGATGCCTCTAATGTTCTATACACTTCAGAAATTAAACCTCTCTGGTATTCCCCCTTGAGGCAGAGGGTCTCGAATCTAGTGCACGCTGGGAATTTAAGGTTAGGGGATTGAGCTCTCAGGAAGTGCCTTATCTGAAGGAATTTGAAGATGGGGAGGTCTGGGGAGGAGAACTTATTTTTAAGTTCTTGGAAGGACAGGACCTCATCGCTTTCCAGGAGATCCGCAACCACTCTGATATTTAGGCCCTGGAATTGACCAAATTATGTACGGGAGCACCCTGGTGGGAAGTCCGGGTTCCCGAAGATGGGGGTGAGTTGTGAGGGGGATGAAATTAGGCCATGTTTCCCTTTAGTTTTAGTCCAAGTAGACCACGTGCACCTCATCGCCCCAAGCTCAAATCTTAGGGGCCTCCTTTCTTTGTGAGCCTGGGACCATAGTAAGGCCGAGAGGGGGGTGGGGGCCGCGTGGTGTGTTTCTATCTCCAACCAGCAGTTGGAGGTCGGGGGGTTATTCCAAACCACCGCCTGCTTCAGCTGGGCCGCCTGGTAATATCTGACCACATCCGGGCCCCCAAACCCCCTCTCGTCCTCGAAGCCAGCAGCACCGATCTGGGCACCCTTGGTCTACACTGCCTCCATATAAAACGGAGGATATGGGCCTGTATATTCGTCAGTTCTACTAGCGGGACAGGGACTGGGAGGGTTTGAAAATAGTAAAGTAATCGGGGAAGGACATTCATTTTAGTGGACACAATTCTTCCAAACCAAGAGATCTGGTGGGTATGCCAAGTCTCCAGGTCTCTTTTGATCTGGCGGAAGAGGGGGGGGGGGGGGGTAGTTAGCTTGATATAGCGAGCTATATGAGCTCGCTATTTTTATACCTAGGTATTTAATGTGGGAGTTATTCCACTTATATTTGAAGTTGGTTTGTAGGAGTTTCCATGTAGGGTCTGGAAGAGAAATGTTGAGCGCCTCGGACTTGTCCGTATTTATTTTATAGTCAGACACTAGACTAAATTGGTCCAACATTTTCTGGAGATTGGGAAGGGAGGTGTGCGGGTCGGCTAAGGTCAGAATGACGTATTCAGCAAAGAGGGAGATTTTATACTCCCTGTCTGCAATTGGGATGCCCCTTTATGCTGGGTTCGGCTCTGATCCGGGCTGCTAGTGGCTCTATTGATAGGGCAAATAGTAGAGGGGGCAACCTTGCCTGGTTCCATTTTTGATTGTTATTGGATTGGAGCGCCCTCCCGGGAGTTTTAAGAGGGAGGTAGGGTTGTTATAGAGGGCTCTTACCCCCTCGAGGAATGGACCCGAGAAGCCAAACCGAAGCATAGTTTGGTCGAGAATGGACCATTTCATTCGGTCAAATGCCTTTTCGGCATCAAGGCTTAGGATCATGGCCTGAGACTTATTGAGGTGAACATGGTCTATAATATTGATAATTTTGTGGGTGTTGTCAGAGGCCTGTCTTCCTGACACAAAGCCCACCTGGTCTATATAAATCAATCTGGGGAGAATAGGGTTCAGTCTGTTTGCTAGGATCTTGCTGAAAAGCTTGAGGTCTGTATTGAGTAGCGAGATCGGTCTATAACTACCGCATTGTAGCGGGTCTCTACCTTCCTTATGGATGATGGCAAGGTTGGCGCCCGAAATTGTGCCTGGGATTGGTTCCCCATCTAAGAAGGAATTGAACATGGCCAACAGGTAAGGGGAGAGGAATGCTGCGAACGTTTTATGGTAAGCATTAGAGAACCCGTCTGGGCCGGGTGTCTTGGCTATTTTAAGCGAGGAAATGGCGTGGGACAGCTCTTCTTGGGTTATTTTCTGATTAAGGAACCTAAGCTCTTCCGCTGAAAGGGATGGGAGGTTGCATTGAGTTAGGTATTCTGCGGCTATTTTGGCACTGTCCCGGTCCTGGCCGGGGGGTGGAGGTTGTATAGTTCTTTGTAGAACTCTGCGAATTACTGCGCTATTTCTTTCTCGTTATATGTTATCTGCCCGTTTCTGGTGCGGATTTTTGTGATCTGGGCTTTGGTCTTTACACCTCTAAGTTTCGAGGCCAGGAGTTTATCTGCTTTATTGCCCCTATCGTAGAACTTCTGGTTAGTCCATTTCAGCGCTCTCTCTACCTCGTCAAGCTGCAGTACTTTAAGTTCTGTTCTTGCCTTGTCTAGGGTTCTGAACACTTTTTTTGAAGGGGACTGCTTATGTTGGAGTTCTAGGGCTAAGATCTTTTCAGTGATTTCTTTTTGCGCTTTGAGTTTCGTTTTTTTCTTCTAAGAGGCTAGAGAGATAAGGTCTCCTCTAATGGTAGCTTTGTGCGCTTCCCAGAGCATTGCTGCTGCCGAGACCGAACCGTTATTTATTTGAAAAAAAGTGTTTAGTTTTTGTTTGATTGTTTTGACCACCTGGGGGTCGTTAAGGAGCGAGTCGTTCAGTTTCCACTTGTACGCAGAGGTTTTGATGAACGGCAGAGAGAGGGTGAGTTCGATAGGGGCGTGGTCTGACCAGGTAATTGGGCCTATGTTGGAGTGGGAGGATGCCTGGAGAACATTATTGGTACCTAGAAAGTAGTCAATCCGCGAGTAAGACTGATGGGGGCTGAGAAGAATGTGTAGTCCCTCTGGCCTACGTGCTGGGCCCTCCAAATATCAGACAGGGAATAGTTTTTCAGGATTTCCCGAAACTTTTTGGCCTTTTTCTGTGTCTGAGCAGTGTGTGGTGTCGCGGGCTGAGTGGACTTGTCTTGGTCTGGGCAAAGGACTATGTTGGCGTCTCCAACTAGCAGTAGCGAGGAGAGCACCGATTGATCCAATGAACCCAGTAGATTCTGGAGAAATTGGGTTTGGTTATCATTAGGGGCGTATATATTCAGAATGGAGATGTGGGATCCTGATAGTGTACCTTGGAGTAGCAAATATCTACCTTCCGGGTCTTTGGTTACCTTTGTTGGGGCAAAGGGGATGTTATTCTTGATCAGTATGGCAACACCTCGTTTCTTGCTGGGGGATGATGCGTAAAACGCTTGGGGGAAAGTGTGTTTGAATGTGTTAGGTGGGTCTGAGGTATTGAAGTGGGTTTCCTGGATGCAGATTATATCGCCTTTGTTTTTTTTTAGCTCTTGTAGAGACAGCTTGCATTTTCTAACAGAATTGAGGCCCTTAACATTTAGTGAGATGGTTTAAATTGACGCCATTAGGTAGGGCAATGGTTCCTGGGGACAAACCCCAGACCCCGAGTGATTCCCATGTCGGGGGTGAATGGGTCCTTAGAGCAAGGGGGCGGGGGACCATCAGACTGTCCCTGTGGGGGCCTCTGATAGTGGTCAGGGGAGGGGAAGGGAGAGGAGAGGGAGGGGGGGACACATGGGGGCGAGAAAGAAAGTGGGCTGTCCAGGAGCCCAAAAGAGTTTCCGCTTGACACCGTGGTGGCAAGGGAAGGGGGCAAAAACCCCTGGAGAACTTTCCAGGTCGCCAAACATGGGGCGAGACCAGGGAACGAGGTCGAACACCCTCATCATTTGAGAGAGGGGTGGGGGGGGGCTGCTGGCATTTTAATCATGATATTTAGTCACATTTCCCTCCTCCACCCCCTTCCCTTGGTGGATTTTCTTCCTATCGATATCACCAAGGACAGTGTTTATCATTAATACACTGTATTAAGCATTGTCTGCTATCCGGGCTTTAAATACTCCTACTGGATTAACAATGCGCTATTTAATCGTTTATTTTAAAGCCCTGTATTTTATCGTTTGTTCCTATTAAAATATATTTTAATTCATACATTAATCATCCAATTAAAAATGAGTAGTGCATGGTTTTTGATTAATTGAATCAACAAATAGTAATTGCTGAAACATTTGGCCACTTTGCAAAATATTGTAAAAATGTATGGGAACATTCACAAAGCAACCAGGACAG